>NC_028643.1:49969101-49993278 GCF_001406875.1 Solanum pennellii | reverse complement strand
AGAGACCACCAAGAGGTGGATGGCCCTGCACCTGTCAGTTGATGGAGAGGGTGCCGACTGGGTGACCGAGCCAAAGGGGGCCATCAAGAAGGACAACCTAACTTTCACGGCGAAGTTCTTGTGGTTGATTGTCTGCCACAGCCTTTCCCCCACAGCCGCTGATAATATCGTTACATGGGATCGAGCAGTATTGATGGCGGCGATGATAGCCGGGTTCGAGGTGGATTTTGCGTGGCTTCTACAGACAGTCATGCACGAGAGGGCTTTTAAGGTCACAACTACTTACCCTTTCCCGTGCATGATCTTTTCTTTCTGCAGGTCCGCAGGTGTGCCTATATGGCACGTTGATAAGCTCAAGACCCCTATGGGCACTGTTGATGTCGGCCTCATCAGGGATGAGGCCAATCAGTTGGCTCCACGCAGAGGGCCCCGTCCAGAGTTGCCTGCACTTGGTGACGATCTTGCTGATACGGTAGCACATGCCCGCACGGCTACGCAGGCGGCGTCCACTGACACTACCCCGGTCGAGTCTATCCCGGGTAGTAGCACTGCCCCGAGCTCCTCTCAGCCCCTTTCCCTGCTCTCTTCCCGCTTGCTAGGGTCCAGAAATTAGAGGCACAGATGTCTACATTTCTGCATGACATCCAGCCTTGGATGCAGAGGTCTATTGCTGAGGCAGAAGAGCGCTTCGAGCGGAGAATGGTCCAGCACACAGAGCGGAAAATCGCTGAGGTTCATCAGCGCTTGGACGCTTTTGAGTTGCGGGTGTCAGCCCGACCAGACCCTCAGGTGGATGTGTCGATCCTTTAGGCTACGGTCGACAGTCTTCGCACAGACATCGACATGATCTTAGAGGCTAGGGTGCCTGAGTCTGTGGCCCCTTCTGCAGAGCCTACTGAAGACACAGTGATGGCGGCCCTATTCGCCATTTCAGAGATTCCACAACCTCCCCCTCGAGAGCATGTCAAGAGGCTTAGGGGCCAAGAGGAGGATGAAGCTCGAGCACGGAAGAAGGAGTGCCATGAGATGGAGGCTGCGAGGAGAGCCTCGCTTGCTGATGAGGAGCCGCGTCAGATGAGAGCAGTAGAGTTAGCTGCTGGGGCGTCTAGCTCCAGAAATGTGGAGATAGCGGGAGGCACTGCTGATAGTGTTGTTGATGCTTAGGACACTACTGAGGGTGTCCAGATTACAGAGGTAGTGGGTTCCGAGAACCGGACCTACCAGCTTGCTGATCGTCGGCGCTTTGCGCCCCAGGTTTGCTTCACCTACCACTCTAGTATTTCAATTTTTTAATGCATTGGGGACAATTGCATGTCTTTTTGTTGGGGGTGGGGTAAATGGAAAGTGAGTGCTAGGGTGAAGTCTTAGTAGCCCAATTCACTATTCTCTTTTGGGGTTTTCTTGCCTGTGTTTTCCCCCCAAGAGACTGATTACTTTTTCTGTTGAACCGGCATGTCTATATCTTGTGTACATAGTTTAATTCTGAAGCATGATGGCTAAAATGATATCCTGATAATTGGAAAATGATGCATGACTAGGAATAGTAATTGATAATGTGTGGCTCTAAGCATGACATAGAGGTATACCACTGCATGACCCTAAGTCTAAAATTCGAACTAGGTGTCTGATAATCTGGTAGAGTATGAGATGTCAAGTGAGTGTGAGGGTGGCTATTATGAGGAATGCTCTGGAAAGTGGGGTTGAAAGAACAAAGAGAGAGAAAGAACAAAAGTAAAATGACTCAAGAATTAGTTGAAAGAAAAGTAAAAAATAAATAGATAAAAAAATTCAAGAAATACAAGCAAGAAAAGAAGAGAGTCACTTACACAAATGAAGAATGAAGGGAAAATAGCAAGGTGAAAGAATATGAGAAACTGGGCAAAATAAAATGATAGAAAATGGTATGTTTAGCCGATATGTCAAGGAGGGCAAAAAGTCACTAAATTATACCTAAATATACCCTACCTGACCCTGAGCCTATGTTACAAGATAAGAAAGTCCTATCGTGATCCTAAGAGTTGTATAGCGAACTTAAAGCAGTGAAAATAAGGGCAAGCTTATGGCAATATGTATGAATGAGTGTGAATTTGTTCTGAGAGTGAGTGTTGAAAAGTAATCCTTATACTCAAACTGAAATCATCGTGTGAAAAATGAGGATTTTGTTTTGAAGTGAGGACACTAGTTGCAATACCGGAAATATTAGCACCTCGGTGAGAAATTGAAGAGGATAGGTGTTAGTGCATGGTGAGTCTGTGTCATGGTCTGATTCCACATAATTCAAGCCTTATAGTGATAGCATGCATAAACATGATGAGATTGATCGGGATTGATAGCCAAATGATTGCAAAGGATAAAACATGGATACTATTGTACAAAGATTTTGTATTGAGTCATAGTGCGCCGCTTGAGGACAAACAACGAATTCAAGTTGAAGGTGTTGATATACCGTGGTTTCACGGTATTATTATACTTTTCCTTAAGTTTAGTGTGTCCAAAAGCCTTTTTGTGCTAATTTTTATGTAAGTTTCTTTTTATTTGCAGGAAATCTGTCTAAAAGATGAATGCGGAGGTTTTTGAGCAAGAAATACAGAAAAGTACCACCTACGGAGCTTGTGACGGTCTGTCATGCTCGTGACGGTCCATAGGTGGCATCGTAGTGCAGCTGCTGAAGGAAGATGGGGAAGTCTGACAAAGTGTGGGGTTACGGAGTACTTGACGGTCCGTCGTAGCCATGACGGTCTGTCCTGCTGGTTCGTCATGAAGATCAGAGAAGTAGTCCCAGTACCCAAATTCCAAGAGTTCAAGTATTTTGGAAGGGAGACCCTCGACGAACCGTTGTGCCGGTGAAGATCCTTCATATCTGCCGTCGAGGGTAATGAAGAGAGCAGCAAAAAAAATTGCACGAGTATGGGACGACAGAGTAAATGACGGCCGTCGTAACCACGACGATCCGTCGCGAGGTCCGTCGACCCAGCCGCGTTTTGATAGATTTCCAGCAAATAGAGTCCTTATTTAATTAGGTTTATATTTTTTTATATAAATAGTTCGAAATACCTCGTTTTTGAAGTTAGACTCTGGATTATTTGGTTAGACTCGGGATTATTTGGTTAGACTCTTAATTATTTTTTAGACTCTTTGTGAGATTCTTGATTATTTTGAGATTCTTGAATATTTTAAGACTTTTGTAATTGATTGTTGCTGACTTTTGCTGATTAATCAAGTGAACTTTCGCATTTTACTCTTTCTCATTGAAGTAAGTGCATGAATTCTTATATCATATAGTTGAATATTGTGATTATGACTATGGGTAGCTAAACTCCATAACTAGGGTTGTGGAACCATAGGCGAATAATGAGGTAAAACCTAACTAAAATAACAATTCTAGAATAGTGTCTTGCATGTATTGATAATTCTTTCGCTTAGAAGTCTTTTTAACAGATGGCCAACGTTAGAACTCGCCTTAATGCTACTTGCCGGACCAAGGAGGTAGATAATAGGAAAAGAATTATCAACATAGATTTAGTGTATACTATCTAATAGCCTAGTATTGATTGGTACGAGGTAATAACTTAGTCAAATATCGAATACGATGCTTAATATGAGGTAAAGATAAGGGTTAGTATAGCAACACACGTAGCCAGACCAAGGTGCGGAGTGAATTTTCTAGATGCCGGACCAAGGATTTAGAAATACATAACTTATCACTTTGCATGCAAGATACTAGGAAAGAATAGTTATAGTTAGAATTATCATGTTATAAACCTGTGGGGAACACGCAAACCCTAGTTTCTTTTATTAATTGATTAAACGGAAAAGGGTCTAAAATACCCTCAAAGTATTGGAAATGGTACAAAATTACCCTCCATCCACCTTTTGGCTCCAAAATACCCTTCCCACCCACCTATTGGGTCCAAAATACCCTTGTCATCCACCTTTTGGTTCAAAATTGACCACTTATTTAACGGTTTTATATTTAAACTATTTAAATATTTTTTTAAATACGTGGCACTCAACTATTGTTATAATTTAACTTATTAGTATAATTTATAAACCAATCCACTATCCACCCATTACTAATTAAACCAACCAAATTAATAAACCCGTCACATTATTAATGCAACAACAAAAAAGCTACTCTCAATTCAGTGTTTTTAAAAATTTTCGATGAAAATATCTATAGAAGTAAATTATCATACATTCAAGTGTCTCAATAAAAATTACCGACAAATTTAAAAGTCTGACTATGTTCATCTTAATTATTCTTACGTCTCAATTATGTGATGTTACTTCATAGGTAACTTTTTTTTCAAAATAATATATTAAAGGTTTTAAAACAAATCATAAATATTTATAAAAGTATATTTTAAAAAAGTGCATGAATTAATTCGGGATACATTAATTCTTTACATTTAGTCATAAATTTCTAATTCAATCTTGAAAGAGAATCCTATTGAAAGTGTGCTCCTAAATAAGCGGCTCAACATAAATTTAATTGGGGCTTTGATTCGGACTTGAATAATTTTTGATGTCATTTTCAGAAATCTATAATTTCATCGTGTTTTAGTAGTGTTTGTGACGATTTTGATATAATAGTTGGATTATTAATTGGGTGGGGTTTAGTTAGTAGTGAGTGGGTAGTGAGTTGGTTTATAAAAGATACAAATAAATTAAATTATAACCAATAGTTGAGCATCAAGTATTTTAAAAAATATTTAAATAGTTTAAATTTAAAATCATTAAATAAGTGGTCAATTTTGAACTCAAAGGTGGATGACAAGGGTATTTTGGAGCCAATAGGTGGATGAAAAGGGCATTTTGGAGCCAATAGGTGGATGAAGGGTAATTTGTACCATTTTCAATACTTTAAGGGTATTTTAGGCCCTTTTCCGTTGATTAAACTCCAACATTTGAAGCTGTTAGTTGTCTCCTTCAATTTCGCTAGTTATTTTCATTTATTTAGAAATAAAAACCCCCCCCCCCCCTTTTTTTTTTTTATCATTTTTGCTTTCCAAGGAAGTAATTGACTGAACAATAGTAATAATAGATTGAGGTTAAGTCTAGACTATTTTCCTCGTGGGAACGATCCCAACCTCAATAGTTGGGATGTTTACTTGACACGACCACTTTGCTTCGTTCTTGAGAAGTAAGTTTGAGTGTATCACTTATTCTCATAATAAAAGTATTATTGTACCAATTAAGGTTTAAATTGTATTCTCTAAAATTACTTGGAATATATCAAAAAGGTGAATATGGACCTGTTCACTTGTTAGGTCATTTGTTCGAATTTCTAAATTAAGAGCATTGTTTCAAAATATGAAATTGTATGATAATCATGGTTGGTTAATAGCAGAAATTGTATTCCTCCAATTATAGTTAAACCATTGGTATGAGAACAGAACTCCCAAATAAAATTTGGTATGAGATAAATTTATTTAACATGTTGCAACACACGTATGCATCAATCCAACGAGATTTTCCCATCAGAATTGGTTCAGGGTCAGGAACCAAATAATTTTCATCTAAAGTTTGAATATGCGGTTATGATTTTAATTGTTCCACCCACGTTCATATATGAAATTTGTGATAAGGTTGAGATGAATGTTAGATTTCCTAACATTAGGGGGGAGACATGGTTGACAACTGAAAATTATTATGAGGTTAAGTATGAATATCTGAATCCTCGTTTAAAAAAATATGAACTTGAAGTTCAAGAGATAATCAGCTGCACTCCAATGAAAAGTCCTTGAAAGACAGAGTCTATGATACGCCTGAAACGTAATAGACCGATCGATTCCAACTGTAAGATTCATTGAAGAAGGAAAAGAGAAAATGATCAATATGATCATGATAATGAGGCAAGTGCTATTAAAGGAGCACGTTGACATAACATTTCATAAAAACCTTGGCAAATGTTCAGGTTCCTGAAATGATGATAAAAGAGATCTCAATAAGTTATTTCACATTGGAATCAAGTCAAAAGGCTGTCAACGGTATTTTTTATATGACGTAACACTCGATGCTACAAATGATGATGAGGATCTTGAATTCAAATCTGTCATATAGTGTGGACAGATAAATGATTGGACAAATAAAATTCGCAATTCAAGTACATAATGTTTCATTGCAAAAGTTATGTTTTAGACTTATAGTCCATGAATCAAGATATAATGTCAGTGGGATACGATGAATTATCGTGCGGAAGTATAACCATAAGATATAAAGTACAATATGTGCCTTGGAGCATAAATTTTTTTTGCAAAAGTCCCGATATTATTAAATTGAGATATTACTCTCTTGTGGCAGATGCAATGAGTCTTGTTTAAGTCTGACAATAAATGAAATATTTGAATATGTGTAATGAATGTTTATTATGTATAGATAAATGATGAAGGTTATATAAAAATCCTTGAAGGATTCAAAAGGTCTTGAAACAATTCCATTGAGTACACTAATGATTGTGAGATTTTTTAATATAAAGAAAAATCAATTTCGATCTCATGAAAATGATTGAATAATATCATGTATAAGGGCAATTGGTGCAGATACAGATTATTCAATATGCAAATATCGAGAATTGTGTGATTTTTCTAGGTATTCCAGTCACCTTGTATGAACAATGTAAGTATAGCTCGATTGAAGGGATGATACATCAAAGGAGACTAGATAAAGTACATTTCACTAAAGTTCTTCTTCACACATGATATTCTACAAAATAATGAAATAGAAGTTCAACAGATCTTGCAGACGTGTTTATTAAGGTGTTGTCAATACCAATATTTGAGAAGTTGAGATATAAGATTGGAATGTGTCACCTCTTAGATATTAAGTTAAACTTTCATTAGGCGAGTGAAGTATGCGCAGTACTCTTTTCCTTGACCATGATTTTGTTTCTATCGAATTTTTCTGATAAGGTTTTTAATGAAGAAACATTCAAAGCGTATTATGAGATATGTGTACTCTTTTTCCTTCACTAGGCTTTTTCTCATTGGGTTTTTCTAAGTAAAGATTTAACGAGACACATTGTCTTTGGACATCCAAGGGGGAGTGTTATAAATTCATTGTGTTAATACATGACTAACTATTCATATTTCCTAGGTTCTATTAACCTTTTTGGATAATTATGTATCTATTTATTATGTTACTTAATATGGTGACTTTTGGAGTGATTTCTCAACCTATAAATAGAGTTACTCTTTCACCATTATAAAGAGAAATGAGAGAAGAAGACATTTGAATAAAATGATCTCTACACTCTACTCCCACATATCTTTGTCTTTATTATATCCAGTATATTACTTATGTTTCAGAACACTAATGTATTTCTTAAATTGAAATTTTGTTTTACTTAAAAGTTTTTGTTAAGAAGTAGGAGCGTGGTGGAAAGTTTTAAGACTCCCTATATGAAGGATACGTTTGTTACTACAATAAAGATTAATTCATTTTTGAAATAACTTTTATTTAGAATTTTTTAAATTTCTACTATATTAGAAGCATCAGTATAGGCTGGAATCAACATGCTTGCTTATTTTTGTCATTACAATTTAAGTCAAGGATAAGTATGACTTTTCACTACATCTACACATATATGTCTTTCATCCTCCATTTGAAAAGACATGTAACACCTACCTTCATCTCATCACTCTCTCTTCTATTGAAGAGGATAACAAAAGGTTTTTGTTCTCCATATCTTTTGTCATCTTCTTCAACGTCGACTGCAATTTGAAGATAAGCTTTCTTATTTCTTCGTCCCCCTCTTCAATTGAATGATTCGAATTCGTAATTTTTTTATCTTCATCTATTTTTCCCTCAATCACGTTTTGATTTTGAATGTTTATTCATTTGATTTCTACATGTAGCTGCATAGATTAACAAAGATTTTGTTTTAGAATTAGTTCGACGAAGTTTGAAATTTAAAAAAACCAAAATTAGGGCCAGTAAAGAACCCTACATTTGTCTGAATAGATTTATTAAACTTTGATTTTAAATTTAGTTTTATATGGGTTGATAAAGTTTGAATTTCAGAAGAATGAAATTAAGGTCAAAATATTATGTGTTAATTCTGACCAGTTACAAATATTTTAATATATGGTGTTTATCTGTCCTTGAGGGAGATTCGTGTTGTTCTATTGTCCATGTTCCAGCCAAAGGCCCATGGACTAATCCTACTTGAAAAAGGATTGAAATTATTCTCTTTATTTGGTTTCCAATTCTATTAGGAAAAGGATTGCGTCCTATTTGTAGTTGATTTTGGCTTTGTAAGGAAAAGCACAACTCTATAAATAGAGGATGGTCTTGAGAGAATAATTAATTGATCATTGATGTCTTTGAAAGACATTAGAACATAAGAGAGGTTTTTTTTAGAGAGCTTTCAACAAGAGAAAAGAGAGAAAGAAAAGGGTTCTTTTGTTGCAGTCTTTTTCTCCAATCAGCAATGTTCAGATCATGTTTCCCAATTAACTAACCGTTGGATCGGGCTGAAATTTGGACTGAGTGTTCCTGAAATCTTGGTGGTTGATTTGAACGGTGGAGATCGGATTCATAGGTCAGAAAGATCCTGTTTTAGGTCCTGAAAAAGATGGGTTTTGGTGGTGTTTCTTTCTATTTATCTTTTGTTGGTGATCCTATTGTTTGTTATCTTTTGGCACTTGTTGTGTATCCATTAGAAGAATATTTGTAACCATCTTATTGGTATAGTGAAGCAATTCGGATCTTGTCGATCCCGTGGTGGTTACCTTCGGTTTGAAGTGTTTTTCCACGTTAAACTTGGTGTTCTTTATTGTTAGATTTTCGATTTCATCTTTTCGTCACAACAACTGCTATCAGAGCTAAGGTTATCTATATGGAGGGGAATATGAGCAAGATGATATGTCTAAACAGAAGAAACAACAACATATGGAAAAGCAAGATGAAAGATCTATTGTTCGTGAAGATGATGCATCTTCAATTTTTTTTTGCTCATAAACCCGAGAATGTGACCGATGAAAATTGGGAATTTGAGCACCAACAAATATGTAGATATATAATACAATGGTTTGAAGATAATGTTCGCAATCATATTGTGAATGATACACATGCTAGAACATTGTGGAAAATGTTGGAGACGCTTTACGCTTCAAAAACTGACAATAACAAGTTATTCTTGTTAAAACAATTGATGACCTTTAAATACAAGGAGGGCAGTCCTATTCTTGATCATATAAATGATTTTCAGGGTATTCTTGATCAGCTATCAGGAATGGGTGTTAACTTTGATAATGAAATACAAGGACTTTGGTTTCTTAATACTCTACCGGATTCTTGGGAAACTCTTCGTGTTTCTTTAACAAATTCTGCCACTGGTGGAAAGGTGACTATGGAATATGCAAAGAGTGGTGTGTTGAATGAAGAGGTTAGAAGAAAATCTCAAGACACATCTTCACATTCAGATGTTCTATAAATAGAAGATCGAGGGAGACATAAGACAAGAGATCTGAGGAGTAGAGGTAAAAGCAGAAGCAAGTCAAAATTCAAGAATCCAAATATTATATGTTATCATTGTGGAAAGAAAGGACATATTAAAGATTTTGTAAACAATTGAAGCAAGATCTTAAAGAAGGGAAGAAGGAAGAAAACAATGAAAATAATGTTGTTGCTATTGTCCAAGATGACCTTCTCTTCGTTTGTGATAAAGACGTCATCAATTTTGTATCTCAAGATACAATTTGGATAGTAGATTTTGGAGCCACATCACATGTCACATCAAGAAAAGACTTCTTTTCATCTTATACTTCTGTTAACTCTAAGGTGTTAAAGATGGGTAATGCTGGTGAAGTTAAGGTGTTTGGTGTTGGCACTGTTTGTTTGAAAACCAATACTAGTTCAACGTTGGTCCTTCAGAATGTCAAGCATGCTCCAGACATTCCAACAAATTTGATCTCTGTTGGACAACTATGATGATGTCTATCATAATGACTTGTGCAATGGCCAATGGAGCTCACCAAAGGCTCACTGATTTTATCTCGAGGAAGAAAACATTCAAATTTATATGTGACACAAGGATCGATTCTTGGTGACTCTATAAATTTGGTGGAGAGTGAGAATTTATCAGAATTGTGGCACAAGAGGCTTAGTCATATGAGCGAGAGAGGGATCACCTATTTGGATAAGAAGAATTTGCTTGCTGGTATGAAACAAGCAAAGGTGAAAAGATGTGTTCATTGCTTAGCACGGAAACAAAAAAGAGTTTCTTTTCACAGTCATCCTCCTTCAAGAAAGTCTGAGCTATTGGAGCTAGTACACTCAGATTTGTGTGGTCCTTTCAAAGTGAAGTCAAAAGGTGGTGCACTTTACTTTGCTACTTTCATTGATGATCATTCTCGCAAGATTTGGGTATATCCTTTAAAATCCAAAGATCAAGTGCTTGATGTGTTTAAACAGTTTCAAGCCTAATCTGAGAGACAAACAGGAAAGAAATTAAAATGTATTCGCACTGATAATGGTGGTGAGTATATTGGTCCCTTTGATAACTACTACAAATCGCAAGGAATACGTCATTAGAAGACTCCTCCAAAGACTCCTCAATTAAATGGTTTGGCAGAGAGGATGAACAGAACTTTAGTTGAGAGAGTTAGATGTGTGCTTTCAGAGGCTAAACTTCCAAATTCTTTTTGGGCTGAAGAACTTAACACTGTTGCTTATGTTATCAATTTGTCTCCTGTTGTTGCTTTGGACGGTGATGTTCCTGACAGAGTTTGGTTTGATAAGGATGTTTCTTATGATCACTTGAAAGTGTGTGGGTGTAAAGCTTGTGTGCATGTTCCAAAAGATGAGAGGTTGAAATTGAATGTTAAAACTAAGCAATGTATCTTCATTGGTTATGGTCAAGATGAGTCTGGATATCGCTTCTATGATCCAATTGATAAGAAACTCATTAGAAGTTGTGATGTTGTGTTCTTTTAAGATCAAACTATTGAAGATATTGACAAGACTGAGAAACTAGATTCTCACACTGATGAGAGCTTAGTTGATGTTGATCCAATTTCTATTATTGATACATTTTCTGCACATAAGGGAACCCAAGGTAATGATCAAGATAATGATGAGAGTGTAGAACATATAATTGTTCCTATTGATGCTGTTGTGGTTGATAATCAACCAACTCATGTTAGAATGACCGCTTCGGATGCTCCAGAAATCTCTTGTAGAAGATCTACTAGAGAGAAGCGAAGCTCAACACCTTATTCTCATGATGAGTATATTCTATTGACTAATATGGGAGAACCTAAAGGTTATGATGAAGTCATGTTAGATACTCATAGAGATAAGTGGAATGAACTCATCGTAGACAATCATGAGTTTTGTAGAAGTGTGGCAGGCAGGAAGCCTGTCAAAAGATCCTCCACTTGAAGTCCATTTGGCCCCTTGGCTGGAGGGGGAGTTTGTTGGGTTATTGCCCATGTTCCAGCCAAAGTCCCATGGCCTAATCCTACTTGAAAAAGGATTGAAATTATTTTCTTTATTTGGTTTCCAATTCTATTAGGAAAAGAATTGGAATTGTAATCCTATTTGTAGTTGGTTTTGGCTTTGTAAGGAAAAGCATAACTCTATAAATAGAGGATGGTCTTGAGAGAATAATTAATTGCTCATTGATATTGTCTTTGAAAGACATTAGAACATAAGAGAGGTTTTTTGAGAGAGTTTTCAACAAGAGAAAAGAGAGAAAGAAAAGGGTTCTTTTGCTGCAGTCTTTTTCTCCGACCAGCAATGTTAAGATCGTGTTTCTCTATTAACTAACCGTTGGATCGGGCTGAAATTTGGACTGAGTGTTCCTGACATCTTGCTGGTTGATTTGATTGGTGGAGATCGGATTCGGAGGTCAGCAAGATCCTGTTTTAGGTCCCAAACAGAAGTTGGGTTTGGGTGGTGTTTCTTTCTATTTATGTTTTGTTGGTGTAGCTATTGTTTGTTCTCTTTTGGCACTTGTTGTATAGTCATTAGAAGAGTATTTGTAACTCTCTTATTGGTATAGTGAAGCAATTCGGATCTTGTCAATCCCGTGGTGGTTACCTTCGATTTGAAGGGTTTTTCGACGTTAAATTTGGTGTTCTTTATTGTTAGATTTTCGGTTTCATCTTTTCGTCACAGAGAATTTGGGAAAGAGATGAAAGGAAATTGAGTGACATAAATTTTTATAATTCATTTTTGTCAATTTCTCCTTGAATTTTGTATTGATTATTGAAATCATTAAAGATATCCTGACTATCCCCATCAATGTTAGTCAAAGTATCCAAAATCGATTGTTCAAATCGGACCAACACCATATCATATCGATATAGGTGTGACACCAAAAACAAAGAGTGTGAGCAACTTTGAATTTGTGGCTGCAACAAGTCTTTCACTTCCAAATGATTTTGTAATTCGTAGCCCTCACTAGCTGACATAGAAAGAGATTGATGACATTGTTTAGTAGAAAATTTTTAATTTTTTGTGAGCTTAGCACATAGAAAGGTTTTAGTTACTTTTGTTTAGCTTTACTGGCAAAATGGTGTACTTCTTGCTATAAGAAATTTACAGCAAGCTTCCTTGATTGTACATTAACTTAATGACATAGAGAATTGTCTCAAAAGTGAATTATTGTCATATGTTTAAGTTAGTTACTTCATACACCATATTTGCACGCCCTCTTCTCTTAATAATTAATTGATAGGTAATTTTTCTATTTCTATTCTATTGAATGAATTGATTACTGCGACATTAGTAAAATAATATGTTGAACAAAAAGATTTGTGACGCCCAATTCTTTTACGAAATACGTCACAATAAACCATATGCACATCCACATTATCGCTATACGTGACTGTAATCTCCAGTGATATCAATGACAGTATGTATATTTGTTTTCAAATTCCTATGTGATCATCAAATCTCTTAGTCGGTATTTGTGTTCATCAATTGCAGTGAGAAAAGGGTAAAAAGAAGATGAATGTGGCTTTTTTGTCCCTCTTTGTGAAATTGCTAATTGTGATATGCATCTGGCAGAGATAAATGAAATATTAAAATATATAACATTCTTCATCCTTTCTTAATCCATGATTCTTATGTCCATTTTATGACTCTTTCTACATTTCTTTTATCCAAGTTCATTCCCATTTAATTGAGATTTCATGGGAAGGGGAAAAAGGATTGATGCAACAGTTAAGAACAAAAAAATTATAGCCCACAAAATAGAAAACACAAACCTAATTGATGTGTAACATTCCAAGAATAATGTGTCCTCCAACTTCGCTATAGCTTCTCTTATCTTACTTTCAGTTCTCAAACTTGACTTTGAATAACTCCACACAAGAGAAGTTGGTGTAATATTGTTATAATTGTGCTTGACCAAATATTTCTTTGAAATTCTCTCTTTCAGATTTCAGTATGTATTATTGTGATTATTATTATTCAGTGTGTTCAATCTCCTTGACTTTGGTAAGTGTTGCTCTTCTGCTTGCATTGATTATTATCGCTTAGCTTCTTGAATTTGCATGTTTCTTAATTGGTTTTTTTGTTGTGTAAAAATAATTCATAGCTCTTCAGCTTGCTTTGGTTGTGTTTCTTAACTTCTTGCATTTATTCGGGTGTATCATTTGGATAGAGTTGGTAGCCTTAGTGTGGTGCCCTATATTTCAACTAGTCATGGAATTAGGTTCTCCTTTGAAACAAAACTCACTTCTCATGTACTAAATATGCAAGAAAAGTATTGAGTAAAAAGAAAAATATACCCCATAAAGTTTTATCATAATTTGTTGACTAGCAGCACATTTGCCCAAAACACAAAAATAAAAAATCATTAGCGGCATATACAACTATTAGCATGAACATATACAAAATTGGAGTTATACTTGATACCATAGACTAGAACTCTATGAACATCTAAAGATACTCATTCAAGAATATAAGAAAGAAAATGATGATATTAAAGTTTCTAGAACCCATCATATTGGTTGTATGAATTTGATGAACTATAATAAGCATTTTCGTCAATTAATATGCATATATTATGTTTGTCATTTGATTGCAGTTCATGTTTATTACCTTACATTGATATTTCCTTTACTTATAGAAGATTTCTTGTTACTTATTACCTTGCATCTATCATATATAATCTTATCCTCTCATTTGTTTTTCACAAAAAGCTGTTGAAGATATAAGCATGTTTTTTCATGTGTTTTGTCAATTAGAAGTCACACAACTACAATGATTTCTGTAAATAATGGGTAAACTGCTTAATGAGATGTAATCCTATCTATTAAATAAGTCGCCTAAATTTGCATGCCACTAAAGTTGCACGGCGTAAAAATATTGAGTCCATGCGCGCATGGGCGATCAACATCTAGTTTATTTAAAAGTAGGAGTATAATAGGAAGTTTTAGAACTCCCTATTTAGTTGAATACATTTTTCCCTATTTACTTTGATGCATTTTTTTTCTTCATAAAATTAAAATGAAGATTAATTCATTTTTGGAACGCAACTTTTGTAACCGTAGAATTTTATATTATGTCTTGTTAATATTACAAAAACAAGTTATTCTTAATTCTAATAATTAAAGGAATACATTCAAAAAGGTTACAGGATGGGTAAACATTCTTTAACTTTAAATTCAAATAATCAACTAATACAAAATTAAATTATTTAAAAAGTTTAGCTGACATTTTTTATGATGACATGTGTAACTTTTTTCCTTTCCTTATGATATATAGATAGATATAGATTATTATTATTATTATTATTATTATTATTATTATTATTATAGATAGATATAGATTATTATTATTATTATTATTATTATTATTATTATTGTTGTTGTTGTTGTTGTTGTTGTTGTTGTTGTTGTTGTTGTTGACATCCAATTTGACCTCCTATGATTGGAATTAAATTTTGAGTTCTTAATTTCCAAACGATTTAAAATAAATAACTTTATAAAATTCAAAATGTCTTAAAGATACATTAAACAGTTTATAACATATATAGTATGTTTAAATAATATATATGTTTTATATATATAATTTTGTATGTAATTGTTACATTTTTATAAATATTTTGAAAATCGTCTCAAAAGTTTTTTTTTAATTTTTTAATAAGTATTTTATTAAGTTAGTTTAGTTTAAATTATTGTTATAAATTTTGAATTGTTTAATTTATAATTAAGTTAGCTATTTCTATTTCGTTAAGATTAAGAAACTCGTAAATTAATTATAATAATTCATCTTACTTAACTTTTTAGCCAATTTCGCTCATTATTTCAATTTGGCTATGTTCGGGACTTCAATTGATCCTAATCTAAATTCATGTGGTCAAAAAAAATTCAATTCTAGCCCACTTATTTTAAGAAGGCAAATCTTGGGCCTCTTCCTAAGGATCAACAACCCATCCAACATGCCAATTCACAAGAATAATTCAGCCTTTTTTTTGGGAAATTTTTTTAAAATGTCATTATTTTAGTATTTAATAGGGTATAGTGTCAACACTTTCAATATTTAGTGATAATGTCAAAATGTTACATTATTATGTATTTTAATTATATTTTAATTATTTTGTTTAATTAAAAAGAATACCTAATTTATATAACAAACTAGAGCTATTTAGGGGAGAGAAAAATTATAAAAAGTAACAGATGCTTAAAACTCTCTACATCAGTTACAATTTTTTCAAATCTTGATGATATATCTGGCCATTATTCATGATGTTCATCCGGAAAAAAAAAATTATTGCGATTTTATTGTTTTGTCAAATAAACTGGGTAAACGATTTTTGGAAAATAAACAAAAACGAAAAGTCAAAATTCAGGTATGTTTTAGTTAATTAATCGTTATATGTTTTGTATTTGATTGTGATTTGTTGTGTTTTTTTTATATAATAGTATTCTGATTTGATGTCGTTTTTTAACTTTAGTATACGAAACCGTATATCCAACAGAATACTTATTTGATGCATCAATTGTTTAGACAAATAATAATGTTCAAATCTTTTATTTGAATTACGATTGTAACTTTATTGTTTTGTATTCTTTATACAAGTTAATGATAATGTCATTATTTTGGTATTTAGTATTGACTTTTTTTTTTTTACTATAAAGCATATGTGGGGAGCATTGCTTTTATAATAAAGCATTCTGGACATTGAACTGAAGATAATTGCTATGTTGATTACACAACTGAGGCAATTATGATTAAAGAGTATGCATCGTATAAAGATTTAGTTGATGAAGTTGCTAATCAGATTGGCTTAGATTTGAGCTATAACAGATTAAAACTTAAGTATAAAATAGAAGGTAGCATTGCACCTTTGGAGATACACAACGATATGGGAATGGGGGTATATGTCTCATTGAAGAAAGAAGTTCGAGAATTCGCAAAGTATCCCATTTGTGTAACTGTATTTGTGAATGATCGTGACATAAATTGTAGAAATCATTATGAAGAAGATATTGGCATGTGTATGATAAACGGAAGAAGTACAACTGATAACCAAGCAATAGTTATTAGTGCACCATTAATTAGTGATGAGTTAAGTAATTCTATTATCTGCTATATGAATCATAAAGAAGTCATTGAGGATCAAGTTTATAAGAATAAACGTACTTTGAAAGTTGTGATGATGAAATATGCCATTGATAATAGATTTCAGTGGAAGACAAAAAGATCAAGTTTAGTAAGATATTTTGTATTTAAATATATTTTAGCTTTTGTTGTTATATTAATTATTCCATATAATATCATGTCTTAATTTATTTTGTTTATTTTCTTTTGTAATTCGAGCAGTTATACACTTGTTTGGGTATCTGAAAATTGTGGATGGATAATGAAGGCTTCCAACATCAATAAATCGGGAATGTTTAGAATTAGAAAGTTTGTAGATGAGCATACATGTTCATTAAAAGATAAGGTGTATAGTCAGAGACAAGCAATAAGCAGTCTTGTTGGAGGTATAATAAAGCCCAAGCTAGTTGATCATAAAAGAAAGTTGACACCGAAAGACATACAAGTTGATGTTAGACTCGAACTTGGTGTAGACGTATCTTACTCTGTGGCATGGAATGCTAGGGAAAAGGCAATAAATACATTAAGGGGGACACCATCTGATTCATATAGTAAATTACCCAGTTATTTATACATATTGGACACCACTTATCCTGGATCGCATATAAGATTGAAGAAGACGGAAGAAAATGAATTTCTATATGTCTTTATAGCTTTGTTTCCTTTCATAAAAGGTTTTGAAAGTTGTAAGCCAATAGTTGTAGTAGACGGCAGCCATCTCAGGGGGACTTATAGTGGCACATTTGTGTCTGCAAGCACATTGGATGGAGCAGGTAACTATTAGATATTTATATTTTTTTAAAGAATTACGCAGAGTATTATATTCATTAAACATGTATTTGTTGTATTTGACGATATGTATCCTAATGTTTGCATTGTATATGTTCAGGAAATATATTGCCCCTAGCATACGGTGTTATTGATTCGGAAAATGATGCATCTTGGACTTGGTTTTTTGAACAGTTTAGAGAAGCTCATGGTTTAAAGGATAAAATGTGTGTTGTATCCGACAGAAACGAGATTATTATAAAAGCAGTTTCGAGGATATACAATATACCACATTACGCTTGCACGTTTCATCTTTGAAAGAACGTGAAGACACTTTACAAAAAGTCACATGACAGTCTTTCAGAAGTGTTTTATGCAATGGCAAAGGCATACAAACTTTCTGAATTTAATGAACTGATGAAAAAAGTAGAACATGTTGATATTAGGGTGAAGAATTATTTGGAATTGGCTTGTTATGACAAATGGGCAAGAGTGTATGCACCAGTTGATCGAGGCACTGTGATGACATCAAACATAGCTGTATGCATAAATTCATGCCTTGTGGAAGCAAGAGAATTACCTATATATGATTTTCTTGAGGAAATTAGACAAATGTTTGGTCGATGGAATTTCAAAAACCATACATTTGCTTCTAATACATTCACGACACTTTGTGGTAAAGCACAAGAAATGCTCGCTGAAAATGAAGAACTTTCACTGCGTATGACGGTATGTTTATGCTTCCTTAAAATTGTTGTATTTTGTATTTAATTCAGTAAAAATTAAAGATTATATAACTGGTATGATTTAACTTCCTTTTAACTTTGTGTAATAGGTAGTTGCGACAAGTAATTATGTGCACAGTTTTCGTCATGAAGGGGAAACATTTATTGTTTGTCTTGAAAAGAAAACTTGCACATGTAGGAGATTTCAAGTGGATGAAATACCATGTTCGCACGCTTGGGTTGTTTTGAATAAGAAATTTCTTGATCCTGAACCGTATTGTTCTGACCTTTACAATCCAAATACATTACTTGTTACATATGCTAATCCAATAAATCCATTACCTGATCGAAAAGATTGGAATGTGCCTGCATATGTAGAGAATTAAATAGTTAAGCCTCCAAAGTTCAAAAAATTACCTGGTAGGCCTCCAAAAAAGCTTCGTGATAAGACGTACAGTGCGCTATATGGAAAGAAGAACAAGAATTCTTCTAGTACTTGTGGTAAAAAGGGACATAATAGGCGATCATGCAGGAATGGACCACGAACTGAATAGTTAGATATGTTTGAATTTGTTTTGAAAAATAAATTTACATGTGTTCGTACAAATCGTTTATCCTTGTAATTGATGTTTTCATAATGCTCAATGAATAATATTTTATCAAAATATGTTCGTTTGCGCGTATTTACTTGTATAGTAATAAAAGTGGTTTGTTAGGTCACTCCATATTAGTGCCTATCACACTGTATATTAATAAGTTGAGTTCTTCAATATGTATATGTATATGCAATAAGACTAAAAAATATGACTTGAGAAACTGTGTTTTAATGTTCATAAACAAATATATTTGACACTATATAATACAACTAATGCGACCGCATTTAAAAATAAATTATATTTTAATACAAAATAATACAACTACAAGTAATGTGACTTAATGAATAATGTAATACAACAATTTTACAACTATGAATACAACATACAAAATATAATAACCTTCTCTTCAATATGTATATGTATATGCAATAAGACTAAAAAATATGACTTGAGAAACTGTGTTTTAATGTTCATAAACAAATATATTTGACACTATATAATACAACTAATGGGAGCACATTTGAAAATAAATTATATTTTAATACAAAATAATACAACTACAAGTAAGTGACTTAATGAATGATGTAATACAACAACGATGAATACAACATACAAAATATAATAACCTTCTCTTCAATATGTATATGTATATGCAATAAGACTAAAAAATATGACTTGAGAAACTGTGTTTTAATGTTCATAAACAAATATATTTGACACTATATAATACAACTAATGGGAGCACATTTGAAAATAAATTATATTTTAATACAAAATAATACAACTACAAGTAAGTGACTTAATGAATGATGTAATACAACAACGATGAATACAACATACAAAATATAATAACCTTCTCTTCAATATGTATATGTATATGCAATAAGACTAAAAAATATGACTTGAGAAACTGTGTTTTAATGTTCATAAACAAATATATTTGACACTATATAATACAACTAATGGGAGCACATTTGAAAATAAATTATATTTTAATACAAAATAATACAACTACAAGTAAGTGACTTAATGAATGATGTAATACAACAACGATGAATACAACATACAAAATATAATAACCTTCTCTTCAATATGTATATGTATATGCAATAAGACTAAAAAATATGACTTGAGAAACTGTGTTTTAATGTTCATAAACAAATATATTTGACACTATATAATACAACTAATGGGAGCACATTTGAAAATAAATTATATTTTAATACAAAATAATACAACTACAAGTAAGTGACTTAATGAATGATGTAATACAACAACGATGAATACAACATACAAAATATAATAACCTTCTCTTCAATATGTATATGTATATGCAATAAGACTAAAAAATATGACTTGAGAAACTGTGTTTTAATGTTCATAAACAAATATATTTGACACTATATAATACAACTAATGGGAGCACATTTGAAAATAAATTATATTTTAATACAAAATAATACAACTACAAGTAAGTGACTTAATGAATGATGTAATACAACAACGATGAATACAACATACAAAATATAATAACCTTCTCTTCAATATGTATATGTATATGCAATAAGACTAAAAAATATGACTTGAGAAACTGTGTTTTAATGTTCATAAACAAATATATTTGACACTATATAATACAACTAATGGGAGCACATTTGAAAATAAATTATATTTTAATACAAAATAATACAACTACAAGTAAGTGACTTAATGAATGATGTAATACAACAACGATGAATACAACATACAAAATATAATAACCTTCTCTTCAATATGTATATGTATATGCAATAAGACTAAAAAATATGACTTGAGAAACTGTGTTTTAATGTTCATAAACAAATATATTTGACACTATATAATACAACTAATGGGAGCACATTTGAAAATAAATTATATTTTAATACAAAATAATACAACTACAAGTAAGTGACTTAATGAATGATGTAATACAACAACGATGAATACAACATACAAAATATAATAACCTTCTCTTCAATATGTATATGTATATGCAATAAGACTAAAAAATATGACTTGAGAAACTGTGTTTTAATGTTCATAAACAAATATATTTGACACTATATAATACAACTAATGGGAGCACATTTGAAAATAAATTATATTTTAATACAAAATAATACAACTACAAGTAAGTGACTTAATGAATGATGTAATACAACAACGATGAATACAACATACAAAATATAATAACCTTCTCTTCAATATGTATATGTATATGCAATAAGACTAAAAAATATGACTTGAGAAACTGTGTTTTAATGTTCATAAACAAATATATTTGACACTATATAATACAACTAATGGGAGCACATTTGAAAATAAATTATATTTTAATATAAACAATACAACTACAAGTAAGTGACTTAATGAATGATGTAATACAACAACGATGAATACAACATACAAAAATACAACACATGGATTCAACTAATATAATATATATACGTAAATTCAAAATGAAAAGTATGCAGAATAAACTACTAAACAAAAGATAATCAAAATGATAAGTATGCAGAATTATCTGCTACATAAAAGTTAATCAAAATGATAAGTATGCAAATTATAAAGCAACATAAAAGTTTAAGAAACATAAATTAACTAGTTTTAAAATATAAAGAAGTATCTTCAACAAACGCACAACTACTGTATTTCAATTGGAGCAGACACAACACGAATAGATTGAGGCATTGCATGCCTAGGGGGTGCCTCAGATTCACTAATGGCTCCGTTGTCTTGCTTTTGCTTAGCATAATTCCAAAGAAGTGTTGCATACCTTGACCTTAAAAACATTACGTCAAATGTACCACTTGGATTTCCTTGACCATAAGACAGCCACTCGGCAAAAGCAAGCATATAGATACCACAATCCCTGAATAACACATGAGAATACAAAATTAAAATTTAAATACAAAATAAAATTAAAATTGACTAACAGAATTAATAGAACTTACAAGCTGGCATCAGTCTGTTGAGGTATGTTGTCTATGAAAACTATCTCAAATAACTCATTCTCTTCTTGACTAACAGATCTATCTAAGCCTCTGTTCTTGTAATAATCATACATAGTCAACTTAAGCGGAATGAGTTAAGCCAACTTGGTAACCTCTTTCCTGATTGCTGCATCATGACCTGCCGCTCTGTAAGAATCATAAACGTATACACGTCTATCATTAAGAGAGAGTACCGCCAAGACCCAATGACATTTTTTCTTTACATTTACAGAATAAATACGTGATCCACCAAATGGCACGGAATGCCGGCATGAACTTTATACCCTCTAATGTAATCACCTATAAAATGCTCTTCATCAGCGCAGCAGACATCACTATCTAAATCTTCATACTTCTTTCAAATTGATGAAATTTTGGACGTAAACACACAATTCACAGTTGTGTATTTATACCTGCTGTCCACATCATACTTTGCTTTCTTTCTCAAATAATAAAATATAACATTGATATGCTGAACAATAAAAAATAAATAATCATTAGATAACAATAAAACAACGAAGAAAAACTAAATATCTATAATTATTACTTACCGAATCATTCAACAATTGTCCTTTTGAGTACAAATTGTAGAACCAATTTTTATTGTCTACAATATCAACACCAAAGTCAAATGGGACAGGAATGTGTGCTTTACCCTTCTTGTATCGATCCTGATCATGAGGCCTAAAGAAATACACAAAAAATAAAAGTTATACAATATGTACACAGTAGTTATATGACGTCTAAAGAAATACACAAAAAATAAAAGGTACACAAATTATAAAAGGTATATATAGAAACATAGAAATTATATAGGTATCTAATGTATTTGTGAAAATATGCACCAGAATTTAGAGTAACATACATAACAATAAATAAAGATTTGTATTGTTATTACAATACATAATTTAAAAGGATTAACGAAAAATATATGAGTTGTTTCAATCAATTTATAAAACAACATACATTAGCATTCAATAAGTTGATTAATTGAAAATACACTAACATGTTTAGAATACATTAAAAAAACGAATCAGATTAAAAACTGATTATGCAAAACAGCCTCAAAAAATAATAATCATGAATAAAAAAAAATATCATATACTAAAAAAATTTAGAATACATAATACAGCATACAATTTTCTTTATATTATTATGCGTATTACATACTTACTTGTTCTCATGTTTTGCAAAAATACCTTCGTGAATCCATGACCGGTGTGCATCCCACATAATGATATCACGATTGCCAGAAATAAGATCAAAGATGAACGGGTGTTTCAGTTCAAAAATAATTGATTTCACCGACGAAGTACCTGATGTAAATGTTAAATTAAAAAATAACATACCATATACAAAAATTAGAATAAACATATATAAATTAGATTTAAAATACATTAAAATTTGTTATGTCTTTATACCTGCAGATGAGCCGAACGATGTCATATATGGGGATGTATTGAAAGGTCCTGGACTCTAATCCTATGCGCAGGTAATGATGTGTGAACAGGACTTTTTTTGTTTTGACTATCCTTGCTAGCCTGTTTTTGAATATTTGAGTTGTCATTGCTTGTGGTTTGAAAGTGCATGATAATGCTCTGTTCTGCATTAATGGTATTGTCAGTAGCATAAATACTTTTTATGTCACTGAGACTTGGCATTAGAGAATCATCCAACTCAAACTGTGATTGTGGTGACCCTTCCAAGGGAACAATAGATTGAATAGGGGTAGGAAATATGAACTGATCCTCTTCATCATTGTCATCTTGATCTGTAAAGTCATGTTGACTTTCAAAAACAAGTGGCCTTATTTTTTGGGTTTGTCAAATACAAATGACGGTTGAGGTATCTGTAGTTAATAAAAAAAAATTATTCAAAAGCAAATTATACTAATAAGAACAAAAGTAATTAGTTTAGATAAGTAGAAAAACATACACTTGGGATTATTGATTTAGACGAACTAAACCAGCATCTACATTGATCAGATTACGCCCAGGGGAATTGTCACAATCAACCTTTAAAAATATAAAAATGTTAATTATAAAAAATATTCCCAACTGCACTATATAAATATGTAGAGTCAACCAACATACTTGTTTATCAGCACCCCAACAATATCGGGTATGTCTCCCAGATTTGAATTTACAAAAATTGAATGATCCTTTAAAAAAAGGAGATTGAATAAAAAAATATCGTTAAACCATCTAAAAATACAAAATTTATAATGAACATACTTGAAAAACTTCCTCGCTGCCATCATTTGAGCTTTAATCACACTCCGACTTCTCATCATCAAAAAGACCATTCAATCCACGTAGATACAAAAGTAGTCAACATATATATTGTAACGACCTGTTTAGTCGTTTTGAGCAGCAGATTTTATTTCTGGAAAAACTGGCTGAGACGACGGATCCCACGACGGACCGTCATGGGCACGACGGACCGTCGAGGGGGTCTCGTTCCAAAATACTTAGAATTCTGAAATTTGGGTACTGAAATCGACTCTCTGAACTT
>NC_028643.1:49955286-49962847 GCF_001406875.1 Solanum pennellii | reverse complement strand
CCAGGATAGTATATGGAGCGGAGTGTCACGTACCGGCATGAGAGAAATAAAGATAATGAATCTTAATAGATGTGAATAAACTCAATCTAATGAACCTAATTTCCAAATGGGTATGGTATTGAGGCTTGAGTCCTCATGGGTGAACTTGGCGGTGCTTATTAGTGATTATAGAACTTGTTGTTGCTACATGTTGAGTATTGTAGTTGATTTATGATATTATCTGATATATACTGTTTTCTATTTTGAGTTGGCCGATGATACCTACTTAGTACTTGTGTTTTGTACTGACCCTTACTTGTATTTGTTTTTCTTCATTATTTGTGGAGTGCAGCAAACGTGCCATCGTCTTCAACTCAACCGCAACTCTAGCCAGTCTTCATCAAGCCAGATTTCAGGGTGAGCTATTGCTTCTAGCTTGGACTGGATCTTCCTCTTCATGTCTTGATGCCTTGAGATTTCGGCATGGACTAGCTTTTTAACTATTTTAGCTTCTTAGATACTCTTAGATTAGTAATTTGCGGATAGATGTTCTTGTGGTGATAACTTCCAGGTTTTGGGAATAAATAGTATTGAGTTTTTATAAGTTATTTAATCGATTTTCATTAATGAGTTTTAAGTCTTCCGCATTAATATTCTGTTTATTATGGTACAAATGTTGGGAATAAGATTGGTTGGTTCGCTCACATAGCAGGATAAGTGTGGGTGCCAGTCGCGGCCCGTTTTGGGTCGTGACATATATAAAAAAGTATTTATATTGAAATACAATATTAACGACATGCAAAATACAAATTAATATTAAACATAAACGTAGTAAGAAAAACAGAATACAAAAATACTAATCTTTATTTTAAAAATAAGATGTCTCTACCTGATTTTGATTTTCTGATGCAACTGGACTTGTAAAATGTTGTCGTCCTTGAGCAGCATTGTGATTGTTTATGTTGTTCTGAAAATATATTTGATATAAAAACAATCAACATACATTTAATCACTATGGATAAAGAAATAAAGTACTTACAAATATAGGAAAAAAATTAATATTAGACATATATATTACAGTATACAGAATACAAACAGAATAAACTAATATTTTCAAAATGAGTTGTGTGTACCTGATTTTGATTTTCTGATAAAATTGGACTTGTAAAAGGTTGTGATCCTTGACCAGCATTGTCATTATTTTTTTTGTCCTGTAAATATTAAATTACAACATAGAATTCAAAAAAATAAAAAGAATAAAAAAAAATTTAAACATAAAAATTTAGCATATTGTATAACCTTCAAAGTAGACATAATGATATTTAAATTATCATTTATCAACTTCCGTATGTCTTTAAACTCTTCTCTAACCTGAAACAGTTACAATATGATTAAATTTTACAGATTGCAATAATTTGAATAAAAATATTGAAAAAACATAAGTATAAACAGTATATACCTCCTTTCGTAACTCAGAGAGTTCATTCCTCATTAATTGTTCATGAGACACACTTACAGATGGTATTTGGGAACCCTTTGTTGGCACACAAGTGCGAGTGGTTTTCTTCTTAGAACACAATTTTTTTTTCTTCCCCACAATTTTTCTAATTGCAGCTTTTTCCACATTCCGGTTCGCTACTGGATCGATCTGTTCATTCCGTTCCATTTGATATGTGATATTTGATTTCTTTTTCCGTACCCTTTTAGCAGGTGATACTGATTGCCCCTTTTTTCTTTTACCTGTAACCTTCATTGAAGGTGGAGGTGCGTTGACAAAATCATCATCTGAATTCTGTCCAGAAAGTACTTGTTCATCAAAATCACGATGTGGCTCTGTTTGCACACCTTCAGTTGATTTTTCAACACCTTCAGGAGGCAATTGTAGAACAGCAATTTCCATCAGAGAAGGGACAACATTCTTCCATTTAATCTGAAAATGATAGTAAACAGAATAATTAACATAATAAAATATATACATCGAATTAATACAATTACAAGGGTACAAATTCATGAATTACATACAATACCTCTCTATACCATCATTGAATGTGTCTTTCATCAAGGTTTTGAATCGGGGTTTTCCTACTGTTTGCCAGTTTAGAATACGGGGGATACGATCACTGATTTTCCGTGTAAAATTTGTCTAACGCTTACCCATGCACTCGTATATCCATATTTGAAGGACAACAGGCATACCACATATTCTATAATATTGACCATCAGTAGTCAAAACCTTGTTGATACTCTGTAGCAACCACTCAAATGCTTTTCTGCCCAAGGATAATGCATATACCGACCACTTTCAACCAAATCAAAATGAATTCTAGGAATTCGCAATGATCTCTTCTCGCCAGAATAAACAAACATATGAATGAATATAATATTGCAAACTTAATTGCATCATCATCATTGTCAACCCAAACTTTACCATTGAACCTATCGAACAAATCAGATCTACGTATGATCTCATTACCACCAAAGTACTGAACAATAAGTCGGTTAGGTTCTTCTGTGTTAAACTTGAAATCCTCTACAACACCAACACAGTTTAATCCAGTAATAAGCGCAAACGTCCTAATTGTGAACTTTAAAATAACTCCATTTACTTTGATTAAAAGAGTCTGATTACTACTAGCTTCTACTTCTAGTGACATACATCACCTGTGAATTTGACCTTGCTCAACACAGTTTCTGATTTTCATATACTGACCAAAACATGTACTCTCACAAAAAAAATTATACTGCTCCGGTGTAAGATTGTCAGTCTACTTGGATTTAATGTCATGATTTACTATACAGTGAATGTGGGGTGCATTTTTTGGTAGCTTTTTGCAAGCATAAGAAGTCCCCTGGCATATTGAATTCCAAAAAATGAAATAATACTAAAATAACAGAACAAAAAAAACATGATAATAAATAAAAATTCAACACAGTTACAACAACATACAAAAAAAACACATATGGTTACAAATATGTGGTACATTGACATAACTAACACAAAAATAAAAAAAACAGAATACAAAATGAATTTATGGATATATACAGATGTAATACAGAATACAATATACAATTCCCATTCTATGTATACCAAAAACACAATAAAAATATGAACTACAAAAATACATACTTGACTAAAACATCAACAGAACTCAATATAATAGTAAATACACAATCAAAATTATAAAATTTGTTACATTGACAAAAAAAAATACAATAAACATATCAAATACAGAAATACATGCCAACTATAATAGTGAATACAAAAAACATTAGAACTATGAAAAAAATTTAACTATAACAAGATGAAAATTCCGAATACACTTACAAATGTATACGATAATAGTAAATAGACAATCAAACTTGTAAGTTGTATTACATTGACAACTAATACAAAAAAGAGGAACATAATACAAAATACAATACATAAATGACAGTCAAAAAAATTTTCAATACAAAAATACATAGAGACTATAACAGACTAAACGTTCCAAATACACTTTCAAATTCATTGTAAAATGTATTTTTTTCAATCTTAAAAATTACTAAACAAATTAAACTAAACATGCAATACACAACACATGCAAAAAAAAATTACCTCTTCTCCAAAAAATTGTTCTTCTTCAACTTCATGAATTTCTGTGGGATTTTGCACCTCGACAGGTTCAGCCATTTTTCCACCCTCCTTAGACTTAGAAGATGAACCTACATTGTTGTTTATTTCTTGAGTGAAAAAAAATTAAACTATGTAACTCGGAAGAACTGTGATTTTTTACAATACCTCTAGTAACTCTTTTGAATGCATCCATTGAAGAGTGAACTTGGTATTATGAAACCCTAAAAAATAATTTAAGAACAACAACAAAATAAAAAAAAATTAAATAAGTAAGTAATTAAAAAGTAATATGAAGAACATAATAACCAACTCAATGTGAATCTCCAAATCAAACCTTCGAACAGAATTACTTGAGAATGATGTAAATTAGGAAAATTCGGGTTTGAAGAAATTGAAGCGTAAATCTGGGGATTTGATGATATATGAATAAATTGATTTTGAAGATGTTGTGTCTGTTGAAGAATGTTAGAGCGATAACCTGCAATTCAAACGAAAATCATGGAAGATTAAGAGTTGAAAATTAAAAAAGATATTCTGAATAATTAGTTTTGAAAAAGGGGTTTTAGAGAGAGAGAAAATATTTTATTAATAAAAGTGAAAATAATGCATTGGAAGTTGTTGAATTATCTATTAAAGATGGTTAAGATATGACGTGACAACACAATTAAAAATCTGAAAAGAGAGTGTAAGAGAGATAATGTGACAATCCCAACTAAAAAGATATTCTGAAGAATTAGAAGGGTTTTTAGAGAGAGAGAAAATATTTTATTAATAAAAGTGAAAATAATGTATTGGAAGTTGTTGAATTATCTATTAAAGAGGGTTAAGATATAACGTGACAACACAATCCCATTAAAAATCTGGAAAGAGAGTGTAAGAGAGATAACGTTACAATCCCAACTAAAATCTGGGAATGTGATAAGTTTAATATTAGTAGATATAAAAGGAAAATTCGAGAATCAATGCATAATTAATTTTGAAAAAATGTTATAAAGATAGTGAAAATATTTTATTAATAAAAGTGAAAAATAAATCTTGGAAGTTGTGGAATTGATTAGTAATAAATATATAGATATAAATTAATAATAATCTTAATATAAGAGAGAGAAATTTTAAAATATAATTAGTATA
Source organism: Solanum pennellii (assembly GCF_001406875.1). Lineage (NCBI taxonomy): Eukaryota > Viridiplantae > Streptophyta > Magnoliopsida > Solanales > Solanaceae > Solanum > Solanum pennellii. The sequence continues at coordinate 49,958,124 of NC_028643.1, read as the reverse complement.
TATCTAATTACTTAATTATAGGAATATATATAATTTATGAGAGAGAAAAAAATGGTGTAAATAAAGAGAGAGAAAATATTAATAATATAATAATAATTATTTATTTTTAAAATACTAACATTTTTGACATTTTTACTAATATTATTAAAGTATGGACATTATCACTAAATAAATTGATTTTTTTGACTAGTTAGCTAAATTTTCCTTTTTTTTCCTGTCTCAGTCCAACTCATAAATGACTAAACCCAGCCCATCAATTCTCAATGCCCAAAATAACCCAGCTTCTGTAGGTCTTCTTCCTCCAGAAATCGCGACAAACAGTGACTCCAACCCAAAAAACGCGTATCAGACGCGAACCCAGCAAAATCGTGTGCTTTCTCCTTCTCCTCTCGTACGAGTAATGTACTCGAATTTTCCAGGTGTCTCCATCTCCTTATGAATTCGTCCTTGACTCAAGATCGAACGACTCTCCGCCCCAATCCGTTAGAATTTGGTATGAATTACAGTTCACACCTTATCCTCCAGAAAATTTAAAATCTCAGCTTGTCCCACATCGTTTCCCTCCTCTATTTTCGACCTAGAAGTTGTCTTATAAATACCCTTGTTGTCCACTGTTCAGAGAGAGGATTTCCGGAGACCAAAGAGTACCCATATAATTTTGGGAATTCTTGGTCCCATAGTTCAAAATTTTAAAGCGTTTTGTGGCTTTCGAGTTGAAGAGGTGGAGTCGTCTTCACTCGTCGTTTTGGTTCGCTGCGCAGAACCAGGTAATCTTCATGCCCTTTCTCGGTTTCTTCTCTGTGTTGCATTCTAGAGTTGTTATTTGTTAAGTATCGTTATTTATCTGTTTAGATTCAATATGATTAGTGGTGTGAATGAGAGTGTAAGTCTTCTTAAAGTTAAGTAAATTTTGAAGGAGTTCAAATGTTTTGCTCTGCTGAAGGTTATTTTCCATGTCAATATGATTCTTTTATTTCGTCAAGTTCATAAATCCATACATGTGTTTTCACATACTATTATTTCTATTCGGTTGGAAATTTGTGCTATATAGTTGTTGTTTTCTGCCTTGAGTTGTTGTGTTCTGCATTAAGATTATCACCTCGCCTTTTGTCAAAGCCTGATTTCTCGTATCTGTTTTATAAATATTAGGTTGTGCAACTGCTGTTTTGTTGTATTAAGGTGAAAATTAGTTGTTGGGTTGCTTTCTTATTGTCTTCAAAACGTTTTGATTGCTATTGATATGAAAAATGTCTTTACTTCCTACCTTAGCTTCTTTGATCCATAGTTGTGCATACTTAGCGATATTACATAACCATGTTTTTCCCCCCAGACTTTAGCATTTGATTGCTCTAAGTTGCTGGTTGCTTTCCTTTCTGTTAGATTTTGACTTATATGCTTTAGGATATGCATGCCATTTTAATATTTGATAATATGATTTCTTTGTTGTTTTATATGGGTTAGTCTCATAAACCTCTTTATTTTGTTAAGTTGCATGTTCTATACCATCTATACTTGCTTTGTATAGTTTCTATTCTGTGTTAATTCCTGTGTTAGATGCTTAGTTTTGTTATGTGTAATAAATAACAACTCACTGGTTTGAAAGCTTTAAAAATGTAAGTTGGGTAATTGGATTCAAAACTATGTTTTAGTATTTTATTTCTCGTCTTAATAGTTTCTTAAATACCTGTGATTTGCTCTTCATAATTTAGTTTTCTTAATTGTATCGGAAATGGATAAGAAGCCTCTTGTTTGCTCTTATGTTAGATATTATTCTCTTTTAGGTCTAGTCGATTAGTTTTTTTTTTAATTGCACCGTGTAATGCAAATTATCTCAAGGTTTCTTGCTTCTCAAATAGATATTGGTCTCATTTTGATTTTTAATGTGAGCTCATTTAACAGTTCCTTTCCATTTTGTGTCTTAAACTGTTTATTTGAGATGTGTTGTCTGGTTTTGAATGTTCACTGGCTTAGATTAATATTATTTCTGATTGATTCTAATTCTTATCTTCTTCTTCCTTTTCCCTACTTTGCATGAGCACTTCGAGTTCAATGGACTCTCCTCCCTTGCACTCGATCCTCTTCTAGTCGACCTCTATCAAGTCTTGAGCGAGCTAATTTTATCGTGTTAAAATCTCAAGAAAGCAGCAGCAACAGGGGCTCAAAAGAGCTGAAATGAGAAAAAAAATCGAGTTAAAACCCGTAACTCAGCAACAACAATAGCCTTGAAAAGGCCAAAAAATGATAATTTTTTGGACTCTCAGAAGTCCATTTTTGCAGCAGTTTCAGCAGTCTCCAAAGGGCTGAAAATGACATTTTTTTGGACTTAAAAAGTTCAAAAGTTGGACCAGCAGCAGCAATTAAGGAGCGGACAGTGGACTTTAAGTTATCCCAGTTCAATTCGCACTTTGTCACCACCGTATTGTGATTTTTGTGATATTTGCTTTTAATTGCTAACTTTTTAACATTTTATTTTGATTGATTTAGGTGAATCCTTGGGAGAGATATTTTTATTTTGTTATTCAAGTTTCCAAATTCGCAAACTCATTAATAGTTTCGCAATCTAAACTTCGACACTAACTTGAGAATTATCAATATTCTTTTATAGTTAGTATTTGTCACGACCCAAAACCGAGCCGCGACTGGCACCCACATTTACCCTCCTATGTGAGCGAACCAATCAATCTAAACCTTAACATTTCAATTTAATATCAACATAAAGCAATGCGGAAGACTTAAACTCATTAATAAAAGACAATTCAATAACTTCTAAAATTCAACATCTATTATTTCCCCAAAATCTGGAAGTCATCACCACAAGAACATCTATGATCAAATTAC
>NC_028643.1:49929715-49946182 GCF_001406875.1 Solanum pennellii | reverse complement strand
GTCGTGCCCACGACGGTTCGTCCTGCAGGTCCGTCGCCAAGTTCAGAGAGTCGATTTCAGTACCCAAATTTCAGAAGTGTAAGTCTTTTGGAACGAGACCCCCTCGACGGTCCGTCGTGCCCATGACGGTCCGTCGTGGGTTCCGTCGACTCAGACAGTTTTTCCAGATATAAAATCTGCTGCTCAAAACGACTAAACAGGTCGTTATAGTATTTAGCTTTTAAATCCACGTTTAAGTAATTGTATTGATCATTCAACTCAAAACTTGACTCGGATAAATTGTTAAGTTAAAATTTTACTTTTGGCACTTTAATATTTGGATTATAATACAAATGTACAAGTATATAAAGATATCTCATTTTCAAAAAATAAAATTAACAAATAAAAAAATTTCAAGTAATGTAAGTGTTCTTTTAAAAATTAGCCAAATTTAAAATTCGTCGGTCAACCCCGTATTAACAGATCCTCCAAGGTGCCTAAACCCTTCTTTAGAGAATTATTTGAACCCTTACCCAAAACTCTGATTTATTTAAATGTTTTTTTTTTTTGGAAAAATTCATTTCAAATGGTTTTCTTAATTTTTACCTAAAAATTAAGTGGAGACTCTCAAATTAAATATTTTTCAAAACACTTAACAAAAATTGTCAAAGTTGCGAAATCGACTTCGAAACTCTTCAGTTTTCGAAATCGAATCGTAACAATTTATTAATATTATTAGTATTATTATTATTATTATTATTATTATTATTATTATAAAATAATAATAATAATAATGAGAAGAATAATCTTAAATATTTTAATTAAGGTAAAATAAGAGTTCAAAAGAATTTAAACACTTAACACGTGTACAATCATTCACTTTATAAAAAGATAAAGATAATAGAAAAATAAATTACTATAGTTAGGCAAAAATATTCATTACCCTCTAAACTTGAACAATATTTTGGTGTACACCTAAATAATATTTTGTTTTAGTTACCTCTCAAACTTGTTTAATCCACCATCGTGTATACATTTTTTGTTCACTGCTTCTATTGTGACTACACGCGCGGGTCAGCTGACAAAAGTGGTGATGATGTGGATTTTCACCAGGATAAATAATAGCCACCTAAATAAATTAAAATGGCAAAAAAAATATCATATTCCAACAACTCTGCAAAAAAACTCTGTTCTTCCATGACGAAACTTACCAATCATGAAGTTGTCATAGTAATGGTTCCACCACCAGCACAAGACCATTTAAACCAACTCCTCCACCTCTCCCGCCTCATCTCCGCCTATTACCTCCCACTCCACTTCGCCGGAACCATCGTCCACCTCCGTCAAGCAAAATATCGCATTCGTGGCTAGAATCCACTCTCCACCTCACCGTCAAATTCCATGAATTTCCAATCCCAAAATACGAAACCCAACCACCAAATTTTCCTTCCAATTGATGACTTCTTTCCATACCACGAGTCATCTTCGTCAGTCGATTACTTCTCTTTTACAATAACTATCAAAAAATTACAGAGGAGTGATTGTAATTTACAATTCTTTAATAGCTTGGGTCTTCAAGATACTCATTCTATACCAAATGGTGAGTGAATTAGCAACTGGGTTGGAGAAAAGTGAGGAAAAAATCATATGGGTAATAAGGGAAGCTTCAAGTTCAGGGGTAATGAATACTTTTGTCAATATTAAAAAAATGGAGATTTTCCGTTTTCTTAAAACCGTTGTAGCTTTATGACGTGGTAAAAAATCACTCTCTCATGTGCCTAGTAGAGTGTGATTTCAATTTTTACGCCAGGTGAACTGAAAAGGTGCTTGCGTTGGATGAACAAACAAGTTCGGGGGGGGGGGGTAATTCAAACCAAATAAAGTTTAGGTATGCACCGAATAAAAAGCTTCAAGTTCAGAGGTAATGAATATTTTTCCTTCTCATTATCATTAAAAAAATCTTAAAAATTGACACGTGGCAATAAAAACTTTATTAAAAATGAAAAATTGAGAAATTTAGTGGGACTGACGTATGTCACTTTCTCTTTTCTATTTATATATAAACTAAACACGGGTATTTTAGATGTCATCATTTTCGAAATAAAATAATTTTACAAAATTTATTATTCACTCGTCAAAAAAATTAAAAATTACTTATAATAATAGACTATTTATAATAAGCTATTACTAATTATATGATCAGGTTAAATTATTTTACTACACAACTTTATTTTGTTATAATATTATTCTAGAGAAAAGGCATAAAGTCATCATTGATGTTGTTCCATATTTGCATAAAGACATTTTATCTTTGGAAGTGTCCTAGTACTCCCCGAAACTATCTAAATCCATAATTTGCTACTCAAACATGCATAAGTCCGTCCATATGTTTAATACTGATGCAATCAATCATTTATTCCCTTACAAATTCATACCTTGAAAAAAAACATATCACCAAGAATGCAGACTTATAATAAAAAGATTGAATTTTAAGTACAATTGTGTAACCCAATACCCTTATGTATCTACATTTGCTTATACTTTGAAGACTTTTATAACTACCTTATCTTAGTTTATCATTGATTGCCTCTCCATCAACCATACCGTATGCTTCACTAAAAATCCAACCCTACTCATTTCTAAATTCAACAGTACAACAGAACTTACCATCTCACTCAAGTTGAACGTCTGTACACTCCTCTCTTAAGTTCTATTCAATAGCTTTTAACCAAGCTGATTAACCTGTTATGTTATTACCTTACCAAAACAAAATAGATAAAATTATGCATTTCTGAACCCAATTCTCAACCCCTTCGAAGATACATTTTTAGTTCTTACAATCAGAGAAAATATTCCTTCTCTCACTTATTTTATTAAGGCTACACATCCCACAAGTTTTATCTTATTTTAATTATGATTCCAGCTCCTTTAAATTCTATTCGAGCGTTGACCCAACAACTCTTAAAACTTGTCATACACCCACATTACTCACAAAATAGTAGAAAATCACAGCCTTAGATAATCACAAATATTTAGTACATACAAAATTTATTTAACCAACAAATCCTAATCATATCATTTCATCCCAATTACAATTTCTCACGAATTTTTATTTTCCATCATGCTCAGTTAACTCTTTTATCACCATGAAGTGAACCTTTTCCTCGATCTAACACCTTAAACTTAGTTGTACCAATCAAATTCAAGGGACTAACCCAATTTATATGCACTTTCTTGCTAAATATTCAATTTACTTAACCCAAGTATATCCACTAGGACTTTCTTTCCCTATAAGTTTATCATTTTAGTATCAATCTACCTTTTGAAGCTTATGATAAAATCGTCAGTACTCATTCAGAACCCTCAAGATACATTTCACAACCTAAATGTATTAATATTGTACCAAAGATCCACCACTAAAATTTTCCTTTAAAGTAATGCTCAATCTAAGTTCCTGTAGTAATAAACTAGTTGGTTTCTCAAATGTGAATGCAACACTAAATCTTATTATCTGACCATGTCATACAACTTGTAACTCCTTTAGTAATTAGTATTCATACTTGACAATCGACGTACCTGTTTCCACATAACCCTAGTACTGCCACACCGTGAAAGTCTGTTAGATACCTTACTAGAACACATCATACCTATCCATAATATCGTACCCAAATAGCCCACATATTTCTACCCATTGAATAATTGCAAAACATTATTGAATTTGTTCTCTCTCTAGACCAAACAATTTGTTTTACTTCTTAGATCAATTCAATAACAAAAATAACATACTTCCTTACTATAACCAAGTAAGCATCGATGACTTTCTTTAATATACCCTCACTCTATGAAGTCATATTATTGTCTTTATTAATCGACACTCGACATGAGACTACCACAACATTTTGTAATCGAGAAAATATATCTATTCCTAAGGACACATTTTTATTTTATTTTTTTCTGTTGTTGCTATTTCAACTTCAAATACTCTAGTAGATCACATATTTGAAATAGAGTGAAGAAGTTCAGTTACCAATTTGTATCACCTAGATACCAATTGGATTCAAGTAATAGCACGAAAGAAATAAAGAAATGAGCTTTCCTAAAGTCCTATAGCTTCTCGAAGAAAAGTAAAGGCGTTCCCTTCCTGTTCCTCAAGACTTTACTAGACTTGTCCTTGTGTGATGAGATCAACGAACCTAACGCTCTGATACCAAGTTTGTCACGACCCAAAACGAGTCGTGAGTGGCATCCACACTTAACTACCTAGGTGGACGAACCAAGAAATTCAAATCCCAACATGTACCAATAATTCAACTGCGAATAGCAAAATATTGCGGAAGCTTCAAAATTTATTAACTATCATTTTCCAAAACCTGAAAGTCATCACAACAAGGACATCTAATCTCCAATTTCTAAGTCTAAGAGTATCAAAGACACCAAAATAAATGAAATAAAGTAGTTCGTGTCTGAAAACTAAGAACATCAGATAATGATTGAGAGAATCTAACCCAAGCTCGAATTAATAGCTCACCCTGAACTCTGATGTGCTGGAGACAGGCTAGAGCTGAGGGCGAGTCGAAGTCGATGGTACACTTGCTGCACTCCACAAAAGAACAGAGAAGAAAATACAAGTAGGGTTCAGTATAAGAAACACGTACTGAGTAGGTATCATCGGCCAACTCAAAATAGAAACCAATATATATTGAATAATAACATAAAATCAACTACAATACTTAACAGGTGGCAAACAACAAACACATGAACCATTGACAACAACACCATACTAGGTACACCATCAATCACAACATCAAGCACACCTATGAGGACTCATGCCTCCACACCATACTCATTTGGAAAACAGGTTCTTTGAGAATAAGTATATTTATTTACTTCAAGATTCCTTTCCTTTAATGTTATTGTGTCGGAACGTGACACTCCGATCCCATATATCGTGTCGGAACGTGACACTCCGATTCCATAATATCGTGTCAGAACGTGACACTCCGATCCAATTATCTCATTATTTTATTTCATCAAGCCTTCTTTATTTAAGGCGTCATTTTAATAGAGAGGGTTCAAGATTAAAAATTCAACAGTCTCATAATTTTAGGCCAACTACAAACCACACAATCAAAACATACAACCACACAATCAAGTAGATAGGAGACTTTACAATATCACTCAATACATATCGATCACTATATAGAGTTTATCTATCACATAGAAATAAACCATAACCTACCTCCACCGAGAATTGAAGTCAAGCAAGCTACTTCTCCAATACTTTTCCTTTCCTCAATGCCTTCGAACTTTTTCAATCTATCATTTTATATATGAATAATTTGTAAGTTAAAGAGTCGATAAACACTCATATTAGTTATGTCTAGCCTAGACCCAAAACCTTCACCCAATTTTATAATCAATTTACTCAAGTTCAAGCCTAAGGATAAATCTTAATTCCTCAAATTAGCATACTTTCATGCCATTCAATTATCATATTCCTTCCACTTCCAAACATAACATAATAATTGTCAAATTTCATCCAGTTATTAGCATCCCACGGCTAATAACTAAAGATGCCAATTTGTCTCCCAAAAGTCACAATAATCATTTTATATTGTTAATCCACCTGCAATTCATATCTAATAACAGATAGTATTAAATAAATAGTATTACATAATATTAGTATTTACTGTGTACTAATCCAAGTCCTATTAGGATTAGTACTCCTTAATCCTAGTCCTATTAGGATTAGTACTCCTTCCTATATCTCCAATATATATCTCCCATGTATTCCCATATTAGGTTAACACTTCAATACAATCAATATTCCTTCATGGTATCAAGAGCCAGAAAACCTAGATCTTCTTTTCTCTAGGTTTTTTTTTTCTCTCTTTAGGGCACCGATCGTTCCCTCTCTTCTCTTGGGCGGCGGCAGCCATTACAACCGAGGTGGATCCTCTCGATTCACTTCCTTCTGGCGTTAAACTCCTTCTCAGGCATCTTCATGCCCTGATTCCCGAAAAATTATCAGACATAAATTACCCTACATGGAAAATCACCGTTCTTACAGCCCTTGAGGCCAATTACCTTCTCAAATACGTCGATGGAAGCACAGAACCGCCGCCGGCAGTCATCACCGCCACGGACAAATCAGAAAAAACCAATCCGGCCCATGCCGCCTGGAAAGCCGTGGATGGCCAGATCCGATCATGTTTGATTGCGGTCATCTCTCCCACGGTTCAGAAACACGTCCGATCCTACACAACTGCTTCAGCCCTGTGGACGGCCCTCGCAACACGCTATGCATCAATTTCCCACTCTCATATTTTTCAATTGCGTGATCGTCTCCACACAATTACCAAAGGCACGAAAACTATGGAGGAGTACTTAGCCGAGGTCTCCACCATCATCACAGCCCTCGACACTGTGAACGAAATCATTCCCGAAAAAGATCTCGTCATGTGCGTCGTTTGGGGGCTCCCATCAGCTTACTCCTCAATTAAACAGACGGTTCGCATCAGTCCAACGCCCATTGACCTGGCTACTCTCTCCTTGTGGCTAAAAAGTGAAGNTTGCTACTCTCTCCCCGTGGCTAAAAAGTGAAGAAATCAACGTGGATCTGGAAAGCAAACTTCTTCTCCGAGAAGCCGCTGTTATGGAGCCGGCCAACCGCCCTCACCGCAAGCCAGAACTATCGCGGGGGGCGTGGGGGATAATAACAGATAGTATTAAATAAATAGTATTACATAATATTAGTATTTACTGTGTACTAATCCAAGTCCTATTAGGATTAGTACTCCTTAATCCTAGTCCTATTAGGATTAGTACTCCTTCCTATATCTCCTATATATATCTCCCATGTATTCCCTTATTAGGTTAACACTTCAATACAATCAATATTCCTTCAATATCCAACAATTATATTATTCCCCCAAAATCCAAACTACACTATGACTTAGTTCCTAACTATTTCAATTCAATTTATCCAATTTCCTTTCTCAATCCACATGGTACTAATAATAAAACTAATGATATAACTCAATATTGTAATAACTCCATCAATAATTACAACCTCCTGTCATGCTACTCAATGCATTAACTGCATACGTTCATTAAAGAAGAGAGTAAAAAAGGAACATATTCCAATTTCTCATAATTTATCTCATATCTCTAATCATTGGTTTAACATTATCCCTTAATTAATTTACCATCATTAATCCCAATATGCTATCCCTAATCATCCAACTATTATCGTTACCCAACTTTCATTCTAATTTCTTTACACACACACTATTAAATTGATAAAATTCATTCCCTCCAGCAAGCATTATTTACTTTGTCCAAAGAAATATTGAACTTAAATATTAAACAAAAGGATGATCTTAAATTGACATTATAAAAATAATCATCTAAAGATCAATTAATCTTCTTTATTTCACCGGTAATCATGCAACCTTATCATCATAAATCTATCCATTACATCATTTTATATGAATTTATATAAGTATCAATCTTAAAATATTGAAAGTTTGATAAGTTTCTCACCTGAAGCCGTCGTCGGTTTCTTCCTCTTTATTCACACCGCTTTCTATTTTTCTACAAATTATTCTCTACCCTAATCTAATATACTACTTATAAGATTTATAAAAGTTGTCCACTATCAATTTTAAAGTTATTTTCTTTAACCACCAACTAACTTAATTATAAAATTACCCCACTAATTTCATAATTATAATTATGAATAGTCCAAAACACCCATTGAAATCTATAGGAAAGTATTTTCTGACATAAAAAGTTCTAGTGCTCAAAACGACCGAAAATGGTCGTTACACCCTCAGACACTTTTTAACGTGCAGTCTTCTCACTAAAAGTTATCCTAAGACCCACTTAAGCAACACAAAGAAAGATCGCCCACACAACCTCCCTAGATACCTAAATGACCCTCAATAATACTTATAATAAGACACATACACAATTACAAGACATCAAAAACACATCAACATGAGATTCCTCTACCAATGGTGATTCTAAGTCTCACTTGAGTGAGTTGTGAAGAAACCGCCCATACAATCCCTTACACACAAACTTAAGAGATCCTATAGACTACCTATGATAGAATCATGCTCACTTAACATAACAATATATAGATGATATGACATTCTCTTACCAAATACTATCAAAAGACTTACTTAAGTAAATCAAGAAGATAACGTCCATGATTGACCTCTTCAAGACTACCTAAATAATCCTTAAGACTACCTAAGTTTAGATCATGTCCACATAATCAACTATTTCCCTAACTAGAGTCATTTTTAACACTCATCTAGGTAAGATACGAAGTGACCATTCATATGCCTCCTTCACACCTTAACTAGACAACCATTAACTACTCTAGATAAATACTTATTCATTTAACATACTTTCTTATCTTAAAGTCATTACTTCATTAGTTCATTTAGGAGACATTCAACACATAAAGGACATTCAAGTAATGGTTTTGGACAATACCTAGGAACTCCATATAACATCTTTAAAGCCTATTGTGCAATGTCTAGATAGTGTCCCATACCACCTAAACTTCATAGAACTTCTCTAATGCTAATAGGTATTCCATATGATGAGAATAGGCAATAACCGACATAGACCATGATATCAAAACATGAATATGAAGTTCTAACCTACTTCGATGAGGGTGTTTTACATGCCAATGGTAGAACTTGGACACATCCCATGTAGGCACATGGTTAAGGAATATGACAGGTGCTTTGTACTCTAGTCTCATTCTTTAAGTAGAACTACTTCCCGTACCATACTCACTCGGTGCTAGCCTTCTTTTTCATAGAATAATTCACACATAAGGTTCACATAAAAGGGTTCCATAACAAGTTCATAACCCAATCACATTTACCCTACAAAAGAAAGGTCCACTAGGGCTACCTCATAATGGAGACAAGAAGCTCATCATGACTTTCCTAAGGATTAATATGATGTAGTTCCATACAATTAACCTTTAGTCTATAATTCCTTTACTTTGAAGGATACAATTACGGCTTACGACTTCAATATCCATAACCTTACCACTAGGTTTAAGGTTTCACATTAAAGACCTTCTTAACTTCATTTAAGGTCACATGTCATTCATACATTGAGACTAAGAGACTTTAGTATCCTAAGTCAAAACATCACATATTCACATTCATACATACATCAAGCAAGGGACACAAGTCAACCAAGACAAGACACCACATACTTCACTTTAACTCATAATACATGTCATTCTAGAAGCACATAGAAACAACTCTTATCATCTTCAAGTCATCCTATATACTATCATATCATCATCAATATGACCAACATAGACTCATATAGTCAAGTAGGACTAGCATACATCAACCCTAAGACTATACACACAAATCCACATTCATTGTCTAACATGATCACCTACATAAAATCAATAGAACGCATATACTTTCACATAACTTAATATGTAGGTGGATATCATTATACTTCACATTATACAAATAACTACATAACTTCAAGTAGTGCCGACAAGGCCATGATCATCATATTACTTAAAATAACGCCGACAAGGCCACATCAATTGCAAGTAAAACACATAAAACTGCCACCATAAGTGGACCATACCAATCACAATAAAATGGAAGTATAATTAATCATAAAACCAAGGAATTAGGGAATCTTACCACCACATCACCCTCAACACCTCAATCCAATGCCAATTGACCACAATCGATATCATAACGCCGTTACCCATGGCCATAACCAAAAATTATCATAATTGTAACAATATTCATGAAACTAGGTAAAATTACTACATAATCATCGATCCAATTCAACCTAGATATCAATTTATTACAAATACTACATCAATGAATAGCTTAGGTAAAACTACATTAGAATTCATCAACATTAGATCAATATCAAGTAACTCATAACTTAGTCAAAACTAGGGTTCATCCAATTCATGGCTTCATAGGTTATTTTAGGTTAAAATCATAATGCAATAACAATTCAATCATGATTCAATGTTTAGAAACCATTAATGCAAGAACCAATGGAATAGATCATGAAATTGGACAATACAACTTGAAAATTTTAGAAAACATCTTTGAAAGTTGGGATCCTTGAGGAAGAGAGTTTTAAGGATCAAAATCCATACCTTGATTAATCTAATCCTTCAATTTGATGAAGAATCTCTACTCAATTCGTCACTCCAATCCCTTCCTTGAGTTTTGACTCCAATGGAATTCTAGAGAGAATTCTAATGGATTTGGGTTTTGATTTTGGAAGAATGAAATCTTCTAAGTGTTTTAGGCTTGTAAACACATTTAAAATACCCAAGATACCCCTTATGGACCGTCAAACCTTTTTATTTGGAAGTGTGGTGAAATTCCCATTTCACCCCTCACTTAACAGTGAACCCCAGGGACGGTGCCAACGACGGTTGCCCATCAACAGGGTGTAGGTTCACACACGGACTGTCCTGTCCTCCATAAATGGGTTCAAAGACTTGAAATTGGTAGCTTAGATCACCAGGATAAGTACCAAACGACGCCCACCACCTACGGGCGTTGACTAGGCCACTGGCCGTCGTTTGTCATCCGTAGGTGGGACTTCCTTAGGCAGTTTCGGCCACTAACATGGGTCCTTCCTCAAGGTCCCTTGGATGGTCCTTGGGGATGTTTTCCCGGACGTTTCAAACCCAAACATGATCATATATGAGTTTAGAACCTGTAACATGAATTTCATCCAAAACAAACATGTAAAGCTCGACGAAACATGCCTAGACCACAAGGTCATTTAAGGCAACACTTTTGAACGTCATGGACGTTTGACATCCAAACTCCACGAAAATCAACGCACTGACTATATATGCTATAGTAACTCATTTAAGGTCCTTACAACCTCATGAATGACACATAAACACATATAACCACGTATGAGGCACATAGGTGATTTAGTCGTCAAACGTCTTAGTCGCCCCTTGACGTTTGACTTCCAATGCACCTAAACTCTTAGACACTTCCTCAATATCACATAGTATGCGTATTTAGGAGCTTAGACCATGATGAAAACCATGTTAGGCTCTAGTTTACCTAATTCATTTGCGAGGTCTTACAGTCACCCTTCTATATCAATTGGGATCGACCCATGCTAGGCATTTTACCCTGGGCTGCAACCCATAAATATACAAATTGATTCATTAGTTTCTTTAATATTTGAGATTATTGTTTTTGCGGTCATAATCATTTTTGAGATTCGAAACTACATATAGTAGTATAAGATGTTGGAATAATAGCTTTAAGATAGTGATGATGATATAAGGAGCTATGTAATATCAATGGATTTGTTATGCAATTAAATGGCACATTTAACATCAATTGACTGAGAAGCAAACTCACCGGACTTGTTTTCTCAACACTATTTTTATACTTGTACATATAAGGATAATTACAGAATAGTGGAGTAATAAACATATAATGAAGTAATTTGATACACTATGGAGAGGAGGGGATATTATTAGCTATGTTTTTTCTCGCGGGACTTTAAGAAATCAGGTGTAAGTATGTCTAAATGGGAAATCAGGTGTGACAGTAAATCCAACACATGGTTGATTACTACCTTATGGTAGTTCGTCTCCATGAGCAGACACCATATCATTTGTAGTACCATGCACATTTTCCACCACTCTTTTTCCTTCAAAGTTTAAGCTTTGTTACCTAAAGTTCTGACCACCATTGTAGTTCCCTGACTTGCATTTATGACTATTGCCTTGAGAATATCTATGTAACTTGTAGCACTTATCCCTAGTGTGTCTTGTCCTTTTATAATAGGCATTCACTATAGCATTTCTACTACTACTTTCATAATAGTAGTTTCCTCTTGAAGTGTTACTGCTGCATGAATAGTAGTTTCCTCCTGAACTACTGTTGCCACCTTTATAGTTATTTGCCACCTTTATAGTTATTTCCATGATAGTATATTCTGACATACCTTCCTACATGAACCTTTTTGTTGATAACGTTTGCGTTTGAACAGACTAAATCTATCGGCATTTGACTAGTCGATCTAAATTCTACATTTTATCTTATTGAATCAACAAGGCAAAAACTTGTCTTATGGAAGGGAGTTGAATGATCATGAGAATGTTTACCCTCACTATTGTGTATACTTCATTTAGTCCCATAAAGAACTGAATCAAACGTCTATCTTGTTCTATTTTATGCATAACATCCTTGGAGCACACCCACAAAACTGCATAATTTTCGTACTCAAAGTGTTCGATTCCTCCCACAACTTTTTCATCCTTGTATAGTAGATAATGACATCCAACGGGCCTTGTGTGAGGTCATTGATTTCCTTCTGTATCTGTACAATTATTCCTCATTGGTTTGATTGTATTTATCTTCTAATTTTTTCCAAAGTTTAACAAAATCATTCACAATGTATCTATCTTCTAATTCTTTCCAAAGTTGAATAAAATTATTCACATACTTTACACTGTGGAGATCTCCCTAATCAATGAATTTAAAATTCAAGATTTTATAATGTCATCACACCACTGTCATTGACGCGGTTGAGGTAAATTTGTATTTGGCTTCTCAAAACTTCCATCGATGAAGACCAATTTGTTTTTCACCGAAGAGATTTGCATCAAACCTACTATCAAGGATCAATATAATGCTCCATAAAATTGAACATTTGAGGGATGCACATACATGGAACTTTGAGTATCGCTTCTAGTGGTGTTGGTTCCCTGAGAAGTGGATGTGTTATTGTCGACAACCATGGACGTACTCAAAAAATTGATTGTGAATTTTTTGACAAAAAAAGTTTATGATCTATTTCAGATTTAGAGATGACTAGTATAGGAAAGGAAACTTGAGCTTCAATATAGAAAGTTCAAAAATTCGTATCAGTCAAAATGGTGATTCAAGCAACAATGTAACTAATAGAAGATTAAGAACAGATCGACTAATCTTGCTCTGATACCATATCGAAATTTACACAAATGGTGAGAACTAAATCATGTTGAAACAATGAAAGTCATAGCTGACAGACAAAAAAAACAATTACATAAAAAACTTGTGATTTGGTAGAATGAGAACGCACTCCTTCATTAATCATCAATGAAGTACTTATATACATGTGAATTTAAAAACTGGCATGAAGAAAGAGAAAAAAATATCTAACTAATCAGTTCACTAACACACTTTGACATCACTAACTAACTTAAAATTGAACCAACTAACTGAATGTCATAATTAGGCACACATAAATAGACATTAATTATGATAGTTAAGACAATCATATTCATTTAATAAATCAGATAAATTTATCTTTTTTCTTTCTATTACTTTAATATTCACTCAAAAAAATTTCGATGTACACAAATTTCTTTATAAATTGGACATAACATGTTAATCCATTAGACTTTTGTATTTCATCATCTGATATTTCTTATATAATTTTTAATTATCGATTATTCTTATTATTAATAATAATAGATTGCTTTGTTTGGATTTTTTCATATTGTATGCATATGATTGCATGTATATCTTATTGTGCTTTTAATAAGTTAATTGGAGATTGAAATTACAAATATTTTCTATGCATGAGTTTGGCCTATATAAATTTTACACATTGAGGGGTTATTTGGTAGTGTATAAGAATAATGTTAAATAGATTGTATTAGCAATGTTTGCATTAGTAATATTTGTATTGGTTATGCTTGCATTAGCTATACATAGAATATTTCTTATGTATTGTTAGGTTAGATGCATTAAAAATAACATGTATTGTATAAAAATATTTATGTACCAAAATATCCCTCACAATTATTGTGAAAAAGATATAGAAGAGGTTTTTAGGAGTAATTGTGTCTTTAAAATGCTAATGCATACACAATAGAGTGTATAACTAATACAATCATTGATAATATCTAGCATTAGGGGTATACATGATCGGGTTGGCTCGAGTTTTTCAAATATCAAACCAAACCATTTGTGTCAGATTTTTGAATTATTAAACCAAATCAATCCAATAAAAATCGAATTTTTCAACTTCGGATTTCTTTGGGGGGGGGGGTGTTGGGTTTTTCGGATTTTTTGAATTTTCAAGTTTTTTTTTGATAAAGTATTCATACAAATATATAATTTACTTGTATTTCAAATATTTTTTCCATCCTACCAAAATGCAACTATCTAAATTAATTCTGAAAAAAATAACAAAATATATGATATGGTTAATGCCACAAAAATATCCAATAAATATTTAACAATAAAATCTCGTACAAAAATATTGCAAATTAATAAGTCATAATGAAATTGATCATAATTTAAAGTGATAAATCATTAGTTACATGACTAAATATTAAAAGAAAGTAAAATTAGATCATGTATTCTAATTGTCTAAATTTATGTAAAACCAAAAAAACATAAATATCAATATTATTGTCATTCTTACTGTTGAATTTATTTTCTTTTTGCATTAATATTAACTAGTTAACATGTTCGCTCTTCGCGCAATCATAACAACTATTTTAGTGATATTTTTTTCTTATAAAGTAGCACATACTAAAAAGAAGATATATGATTAATACTTAGGTAAAAACTTTAAAATGTTTATCATAATTGTTTCAATTTATAAGATACAATTTTCTGATTTATTATCAAAGAATTATTACACAAATAATGTTACTGATGTAAAAAAACAAATAGATAATGATTTTTGTAAGTCATGAGATGGACCAACCAACTAATAAAAATAACAACGCAACACAGTACTTTTTCCCTATTTATTTTTTTAAAAATTAAAATTAAAGTATATTTTATTATCAAAAGCTTGCAACCACAAATAGAGAAACAATATATCAATTCGTGAAAATGTTCTACATGTAAACCTTGAATATCTGATGTGTAAATTATAGACAAAAATTTAAAGTCATTATATTTTGAGAAAACTAAATGTAGAGATAATGAAGAGAATCATAGAAAGGAGTTGAGGAGATATGTCATTTAAGTAGAAAATGTGAATAGAGGAATTTTTTTTTGTAATTTATGAGATGTAATAAATATTATAAAAAATTTAATTATCAAACAAATAAATTAGTGAAGAGACTAAAATCATCTTTTCAGTTTCATAATCAATTTAATTTAACAAATATCAATTTTCTTTATGTATAATTATATTTCTATTTTTAGGATTTGTTAACTTAAGAAAATATGTTTGCAAATGGATACTGGCAGAAGAAACTTATTCATTCGGAAAAATTTCATCAAGTTAAAAGAATTATATGTTTTGTGAAAATTGAATCCAACAATCATATATATAGACTAGTTTTACATAAGTCCTAACAAATACAAAATAAAAACTTAATGGAGAGGATTTCATCTCTTTTTTAGTCAATTCAAATTCTACAAAAGAAAAAAAATGTGTTATGTTATCTAAATTTGGATGAAAAGTAGCGGATGAAACTAACAAATGATTATTAAATCTTGCAATTATGTCATATCAACATGTTATATACATAATATATATCGATGGAGTATGGAAAATATCTTCAAAAGATAAAAGTTTGTATGTATGATGAAAATATCACAAAAAAAATATATTTAAGCAACAAAACAGTTAGTTGAATATCATATTGCCTTGATACAAAAATGTGCTTTATAATATAATCTTGTTCTTGAAGATTACATATCTTGATGGATAAATTATTAATTGAAAATTTATATAATCAACAATAGATGCATCTAATTATTTGTAAATTATTGAAACTTCTATTTTTTTCAAATTATAATCTAAGAAACTCTCGATGAATCTTCCCTCGCCATTTAACTTTTTTCTTCATTTTGATGACTTGTAGCAAATTAATTTTTGATAATCTTTCTTTATTCATATTGATAAACTCTTGTTTAGCTATTGTAATACAAAAATAAATTTTATAAAATATATCTATAATTTTCATAAAGCTGAAAAATAAATAAAAAATAATATGATCAATATGAAGTTGGAGAAAACCAGAAATATGTTTTTTGCCTATCTATCATAAACGAACATGCAACAACAACATAGATGAACATTATTTATAGATGGTCTAAATCATATACGAATTAAGTAGAAGGAAGTTGAGGAGACATGTTATTTAATTAGAGAACACAAATGGGTTGAGTTTTTTTTTTAACTTTCATATGATATAATTATATGTAATGAATATGATTAATTTTTGTAATTATTTAATAAATGGATTAATGAAAAAAACAAAAAAAAAAACACCAAAAAGATAAATAGAATCCTAAGCCATTGAGAGGTGTCACGTCACTTCTTTTTAAATTACAATAATAAATATGCTTGAATTTTTTAATTAATAAACAAACTACTTAATAAAAAAAAGATAAAAAGGAATGGAGGCCATAGAGGTGTCACATCACCTCCACTATGATTCTCATTATATATATATATATA
>NC_028643.1:49909789-49928108 GCF_001406875.1 Solanum pennellii | reverse complement strand
CGGATTTCAGGGTGAGCTAATGCTTCTAGCTTGGACTGGATCTTCTTCCTCATGTCTTGATGCCTTGAAGTTCCGGCATGGACTAGCTTTTGTTATTTTAGCTTCTTAGAATACTCTTAGTTTAGTAATTTGATCATAGATGTTCTTGTGGTGATGACTTCCAGATTTTGGGGAATAATAGATGTTGAATTTTTAGAAGTTATTGAATTGTCTTTTTATTAATGAGTTTAAGTCTTCCGCATCGTATTTTGTTCATTATGGTTAAAATGTTAAGGTTTAGATTGGTTGGTTCGCTCACATAGGAGGGTAAGTGTGGGTGCCAGTCGCGGCTCGGTTTTGGGTCGTGACATTATAAATCCAGAAAATATGTCAAAATGAAGACTTGCAATAATAGGCAAAGTTATAATAATGTGAAGAAGATTTTCAAAGTGTAGTAAAACTATCTTTAATTTAATAATCACATATTAAAAAATGTGGGGGAGGGAGGGAGTACATACCAGTTAGAAATTTTGATATTTTTACATGTGAATACAAGATGAATCCAAATCATAAGTACATTTATTTATTCTTAGATATAGTGAATATCCTGATAATTAAAGAAGAAAACTGTATATAAATAAATAAATAAATAAATTTGACAGATATACCTGAATGATTTTTATATTATTTTCTAGAGAAGCTCCTGTTTTTACTCGATCTTTCTCAAAAACATTATTTTCACCGTACAAAACATCCCACTAGCAATAAAAAATATTAATCAAAATCAGATGATAAACAAACTCATTGTTTGATTATGAAAAATATGTTCATGAGATGATTATTGTAAACCATATAATAAAATAAAATAAATCATGCACAATTAATGGTAACACTTGAACATGTAGATAATGAGTCCAATATTAACATATCAAATAGAATTGAGGATTTAATCTTAATGGTTTCAAAGATTCTTAACATTGAACTTATTCTAATTTTAATGTTATGAGTTCAGGTTCTCATATTTATTTAAATTTTGCAAGTTTCACATTAAAATCAACACATGGATTGAAGAAGTTAATCGATAAGGGTACTTTTAGGAGTCATTTGGTTAGAAATTAAATAAGCTATAAATAGTTCAATATTAAAAAAATATTTTATATAGGATGTGGTTTATCGCACTAAAATTGAATATACAGTGCAAATATGCATACTGACAGATCTATGGCCAACATCAACATTTCACTATAACATCTAATTTTATTTGAAACTTATATTAATATTATGTTATATTAACATGTTCTCTATAATAAAATTTGTATTTATCAACTAAATAAAATATTTGAAACAAACCACCCTATTATAAAGAAGGTTTGATACATACCTGACATCTTGTGTTGTCATCTTTGAGGAAATTAAAAATAGTTTCAAATGAAAGAGGAAGCCATAGAGAAGTAGCAGCAGTGGCAATGAAGCCTTGTTGTTGGGTAATTTCTAAATTTTTTCTTACAGAAACCCTCTCTCCACAATTCAATTGTGATGAAGTTGAAAATTCTAATCCATCTTTCATGCTTAGGATTTCAAAAAAATTCTTCACCATCCTTTGAGATATATTCATCAAATTATTCACTCCTTTTGGAATATCATAGACCACTGAAAATATTTATAAAAAAAAAAGGAAAATTAATATCAATTAGGGTGTGCATAGTGTGACAGAAATCAATTTTTAGATAATAATTTGTTTTGCAAAAAAAAGTATTGTATAACATTTAATGGAAATTGATCATTGATAATAATATTAGCAAACCAGATAGTGTTTTGATGATATTTGAGTGTAAGAAGATGACAATAATTGCTAGTATTGTTAAAGTGTTGATATAATGTTAAAAATTTGATTAATTATGAATAGAAAAAGGCTTCTCAAGAAAATGTGAAAAGAGATCATTTTCCCATTTCTTAGGTAGAAAAATATTTTCTTTAGAAATGACTATTTGAAGTTAAAAGTTGAGATAATTACCCAAAAATAAAAGAGGTATTAAATTTTCAAAACCCTTTAGCTGGAAACATTTTCTCTAGTCAAACATAGAAAAATAACATTTTTCTTTTAAAAAAAGTTATCATCCACACCAAACACACTTTTAAAAAGAAGGCTATATTTCAAATGAACAAAGAAAAGGGGATGGATTTAAGCTCCACCAAGATTGTCTTTTTAATTCAAGCCGCTCTAAGGTGACAATTTCTTTTACATAGATGCTTATTATTTCTTATATAATAAAATTTGAAGTCATAAATATATGAAGAAGGAGATATAAAATCGAACCTCCTTTGAGATCATGTTCAGTAGGAAATATTGCACCCATTGCAAAATTATATCTCTCTGACATTCTTTGAAGTGTAACAATCCATCTTTCAGCTCCATATGTTTGATGACCATACACCAAGTCTTTAAAAATATCATAAACCTGATTTTTATCATCTACTTGAATATGTTCAATCCATGTAACCTATAAGGAAAAGAATAATCACGAAAGCAAATTAAAAATTAGATGGAACGTTGGAATTTTTTTTTATTGGAACATAATAGTGTATGTTATAAGGTGAAAATTGTTTAAGATAGTAAAAGGAGAAAACTATTCATCTGCTTTTGCTTTAGATTTAAATATCTAGGACTTGAACATTATAACATGGGTCGGGATTCAACATTGTTAATTTAATAATACTCATAGGTTTGTCGACTCTCATAGCACATGTTAAAAAGTATAGTTATTGAATATAATGCATTAAATACTACTTCTAAGAGTGTTCGCGGGGAATGTGCAATGTTATTTATGAGACAAAAAGATCATTTATTGTTCCAATAATGAGGACACTTTAATAAGTCCCTATCACACGTCCAAAAGTTAAATAATTGAAACGTGAACAACATAACATAAGGATCTAAAATTTGATAAATCGAGAATTAAGATAGGTATGATTATAATTCTATCATATGAAGACAAATAGACATCATAATATATGCATCGGTACATTGTAACTTTTACTTATGTAACATGCTTTTTTGAAAATAAGCTACATGTAAATAGTTATAAATCTTCCAATGGTTTGAGTTGTGCAAACAACCTCTTGTGAAAATGCAGGGTGCAGTTGTGTTTCCCTGTGGTCCGGCCTTTCGCTGGACCCTGGTATGGAAGGAGGTCAATACATTAAATTGCCTCTTTAAATAAAAAATGCAAAGAGAGATATTATTCTTACCATACTTCCTCCATTGCCCAA
This sequence comes from Solanum pennellii, assembly GCF_001406875.1. Classification (NCBI taxonomy): domain Eukaryota; kingdom Viridiplantae; phylum Streptophyta; class Magnoliopsida; order Solanales; family Solanaceae; genus Solanum; species Solanum pennellii. Next base: position 49,924,859 of record NC_028643.1, on the reverse strand, counting down.
ATCTTGAATTGCACAACCAGAAGGAAATTTCCAAGCATACGAAGGTACATTAGTTTGGGTCTCTTTGAATAAATCATATGAAACATCCAACACTATCCATGTTGTTTTATCAAGTTTTCTGCAACAACGTATGATGAAAAATTCTCTAGCTTCCACTAAAGGAGATAAAGTATGCAATTGTTCATACATCTGTTTTCAAGAACCAAAATATAACTATATTATTTTAAGAAGCAATTTTAATATTTATTTGAATTTAGTGGAAAAATTCAAAATAATTAATAATTTACCAATTGTATAGAGCCTTCAATATTCGCAGGTTTAACAACATCAATATTCCTAGCTTTTCTGACTATAGTTGAAAACATGTTCATCCATTTGATCTGCATATGCAAACTCAATTATTTTAAATATATAATTAATGATTAAACAACAACATTTTCACCTCAAAATAATTTCAAGTAATGAGAGTAGTTATTTAAATACTCTTCGCTCATGTTGGTGGCTCCATTTAAACTTATCAAAATCAATATTGTATGGGAGAAAATTAAAAACTTAAATGGCCTATTGAAAAAATAATTATAAATTTGAAGTCGTTAAAAAAATTTGAAGTTTTCAACAATAGTCCAAAAAGTGGCTAGCACACACAATTTTTACTCTGCTATGTATAACTAAACAAACCTAAGACCCTATTACTAACATGTCCTAAATTCGTATGAGCCTAAGACCAAAGTATACAACATCACTCGTAAACTAAATTGTTATAGCATGAAAACGTTAAAAAAACTTACCGGGTCAAGAAATATTGGGATCAACTCAGTTACGGTCATTGGCACAACTCCAAAATGCTTTGATGATTCAATTCGAGTAGTGGATGATTTATAAGGACGATATGAATTTGGAAATTTTCTATCATAACTCTCACAATGTATAAAACACCTTTCATCACCTGATGATTTTACCCAGACAGGATCATTCACATCCAAAAGTACAAGCATTTCTTTCATACCAGCATCAACAATATCAAAAATTGATTTTCCCCTATTGTCATGTTGAATACCATAATTTCCTTGTGGTAATGAGGACATAATTGGGATGTTATTGTTATTTATTAATTGTGCTTGAACATTATTGTCTTCATTATGATTATTTTCTTGATCAAAAGGAATGGGAGATCCACATATAATTTGGCTCAACAAGCAATCATTTGAGGAATCTAGTAGAGATCCAAGAGTAGAACTCAGTGGTGCCAAATTTGAATCTATCCCAAAAGATATTCCATGAGAACTTGAGATGATTCTTGATATTCTTAAGTGCTGCAAAATAGAAAAAGTGAAGCTATATATTTCATCATGAATAGAGAAATGAAGCATATCATTTTCACTTAAAATTTTGCAAGAATCCTATTAGTAAGCCAAGGAAAAGAGGAAATGAGAAGCATTGTAAAAAACATGATAGCCACAAAATCCAAGTATCCATCTTAAACATTTCAAATAAGAAGAAAATATTTGATCCCAACCAGTAAAAAAATATTTGGTGTCAAATTTACATTTCGCATTTTTATTCTTGCATGTGTGTTGAGATGCTTTGCGTATATCATAAGTAAACTACGAAAAACACTCAGTCGACATAAAAAGGAAGAATAAGGACAATTCACCCCCACGCCCTCTTGCATTTTTAATAGTAATCAGAGCAAGATCCGTAACTTATTTCCTAACATGAAGTGAGAAAAGATCATGTAAAACTAAGTTAATATTGAAGCATTATTTCAAAAAGGAACTTGACAATTAACATGTCGTTGTTTCAATGAGAAACATTTCTCTCGTTGGGAAGTAAAAATGGAAACATCCACAAAATCTTATGATGTAAGAGTGTGGGGAGTTATTACAACCCTATTCCTCTTACCAATAAGTTAACTAGTAAGAAATATTTATCGACAAATCTTCCCCTGAATAGCCCTTTTCTCAGTCTTGCTATTACGCATTCAAATTTCATTTTTCTTATATATCGAGATGGGTTTGGAGACTCAAGCCTATTTCTACTAGTTTCAAATCTAACTCCAAAGAACTCATCAAGTCAACATGGGTACCTAACAAAAAAGTAATTATAGGACCACCGCAACAAGTCAAAAAGAAAATGATATTTTCTTAGTGCATGTTCGAATCATGTGACAGGCAACAAAAAAAACTATTTAAATTTATTGAAGATTTTAAAGGAGGAAATAACTCTAAAGGAATTGTAATTGGTATAAGGTAATTTTACTTTCAATGAGAATTGCAATATTACTTATGTTTATCTTGTTCTTGTGAATAGATCAAAATACAATCTTCTGAACAAAACAACTATGTGACGCGAAGCTTAAAGTAAAATTTAAAAATCATGATGTGTTATTGAAGGCAACACCCAAAAAACTATACTGGCTGGAATTAGAGACAAAAATGTATCTGTCCTAGACTCCATCAAAAGCATAAGTGAACACATTTTTCTAGCCTAATTATTAGGAAATCCTTGGATTTTAGCATAAGGAATTTGGTCATTCATGCATGTGTCTTATTGAAAAACAAGCTACACATATTTGGACTGCCCAAGCAATATCATACCAAATACCATATCTGCCATGCATGTCCAAAGGGTAAGAAAACTAGAAATTCTTTTATTTCAAAAGATATTGTCTGTACTACGAGCATCGATGAAAAAATATGCGCATTTATCATTGTTGATTTATTTGGGTTATATTTGTTGATCATAAAGACGATACTTTGAAAAAATTAGAGTTCTTCTGTGATAAAGTACAGAAAGACTTGGATACTACATTACTTCTATATGAAGTGATTATGTAGGAGAATTTGAAAATAAGGCATTTGAAAAGTTCTGTAAAGAGCAAGGCTACTCTCACAATTTTATCATTTCCAAGATCTCCTCTCAAAATGGAGTCGTAGAATGAAACAACAAAATTGTGACCTAAACCTTCACGAGAGGCACCAACACTAGCCTGGAATGATAGAACTAACTATCTACTAACATGACATCAACTAAACAACAAAAAGGGAGTAATTTTCAATAATATCATAAATAAAAACCATTATCCCCAAACCTTGGGGAAGTAACACCCTAGATACTAAAACTCATGTACCAAACATCTACATTGTCTAGGATGTGGAGATGCAAGCCCAAAACAATAAGAGTTTAAGTTTGGAAAATGAACTAGAGGAATAGAGGAATCTATAGTAGCTCAGATGAAGTTGCTCACACTTGGTTTTAACAAGTGTTAGAATCACAATTGAGGTTGCGAAGAAGCCGCCAAAATTTGTCATATACTCAAAAAGAGAAAGAACAAATGAACTATCAATACACAAAATTCAAAAGTGTACTAATAGATCATCGGCAAACTCCAGTGATATAAAATATGAATGGATGACCATAACATACAAAAATAAATAACATAGGCAATAAACATGATCAACATCATTACAACATAGACAACCTAGTTCACTCACGGAACCCACACACAAATAATCACATGTACTAGGTGTTGTACCTGGGCAGATCATAAATAGGAAACAAACAGTCATCACCTACCTCAAATAAACCGCAAAATGCTCTAAAGAACTTGAGATTTTCCCTTGTTATGATACCTAGCTTATCCTAGGCTTAGGAAATATCAATATAACGCATCATCATACCCAATTGACCTAAATACACATGTATTATATCCTAATCCCACACCCCAGGTTTTCCACCATTTTACCAACCTAAACTCTCCCCTAATGTAATCACCATTTATTTTAACGCCTATAAATAGAATAATTAACCTAGGGCAATCATTTTACCTTTACTTATGATAATGATGGAAATAGATGAAATTCACCCTCGGTTTCCCCCGCTCTTCCTTAACACAAGGTTGCAAAATATTGAGTTGTTTTAGAAATTTTCTGCATTTATTGCGACTTAACCTCACTATAGAGGCCTAATCCACTATAAAAGGAGTTAAATTCACCTTATAGCGACATAGGCTCAAAACTCCTTCAAAATTAGATTATTTCTCAACACACCTTTAAACCTTTATGTTCCAAACCAACCCTTTCAAGCTAAGTCCCTTATTGGGAGTTTTATTTGCCTGAATTTACTTATGAAAAGTCCCTTGAACTACTTATCGTCTTAGTAATAGAAAAAGGTTTTGTTAAGTCACATCAACTTCAAGTCTTCGCAACTCAGACAACAAACTTCGTATGTACGTTGATGCTGATTGGACTTCTTGTAGATGGGATATTTTGAGAGCATTGTATGTATGTAGTGCCTAGTTTAGCACCAAGTTTAAGTATAATTCTCATATAAAGTTATTGAACATTATATTACACCTTGGGGGATTTATGAAATTAAAGGTAATGATTCTTGCAAATTTGGTGATAAGAGGAAGGTTGTGAATCTACAAATTTAGCAGAAGCATTAGCAGCTAAACATGGACAAATGTTAATTAAAGAGCAAAAATATTAAAGGTTTACCTCCTCTCTCATTCTTTGACTTTCCGTTTTCAAATTTTCTAAATTACGCATTCTTTCTTCTTCTCCAATGGATGGACCATCACATTGTGGGCACATATTATTTTTCTTCTTCTCTTTCATTGCCATAATCTCACAACGGAAAAATTCATTTTCTTGTCGAAGAGTATAGTTGTGTAATTTGTCACCTTTTGCCTGAGGAAATATATATTTAACACAAACTAATCACATATATCTAGGAAGTCAAACAAAATCTTGGGATAATATCATTTTTCATTCCTAAAATTTAGAAATATTTTGACTTTGGTCCTTTTGATATTTGAAAAAAAATCATTTAGATTGAAATTTAATTGATATGTGTGTTTCTAATTCTTTTAGGTAAAGTTGTATGTAGTAAGAACTACTTTCAAAACAATATTATCATTAAATATGAACTAACAACACAAGCTTAATATAAGACTTAATTAATTAAGTCATGGGGAGATCAATAATTATAATAAATTTGGGAATATTTACAATAAGAATCAAAAGTGCACATTTCATTAATCGAAGGTATATGTAAATAATAATTAAAGGACCAAAACTACAATTAATTCTTTTTAGAAAAAATGTGTAAAAATTATTAATCTTTTCTCTATCTTTGGTTAAAAGTTCAAATTTTTGCTCTCACATGAACAAACATACATTTTCTTTCTCATATGCAGTATATATTTTTGATGGATTATTTCTACATGGGTCAAAAAAATTAGCCCATCAAAAAAATTATCTATCCACCACATTCAAATTTTGAAAGATTTGGCTACCCATATTTTCATGGGGATCAATTGGGGTGCAACTGAAGGTAGCATGTTTAGAAGTTGGTTGATATATATCTAATAAAATCACACAAAGTGAGATTCGGAAAAGGTATAATATTTGTAGATTTTACTAAAACTTGAGATGTTAAATGTAGCCATAAAGAAGAAAAAATATAGTTTATACGATAATTAGAAAAATAACAAGAAAATAAAGTAAGAAAAGGAGTTTTTTGGTTAATGTTGGGAGATTGGGTAGTGGTCCATTTTAAGCTCAACTCATCCCAAATAATCTATAACGCTCTCATTCATTTATTCATCCCACTTTTACTAGTCTCAAACTAGTTCAACCCACCCATTTAATATTTTAAGATCACTTTCATTCATCAACGAATCCCAAAAAAAAATAGTTTCTAGTTGTAAGTTGTGTGTTTTCTTTAACTAAATTCTCAAACTCCAATAGAAATACAACATGATTACCATTTAGTAATTTTCTTGATATGTTTTGGAAAATGTTAAAGGACTTTATCCTTTTTGAATAATTAAAGACGATTCTATCACTTATTTTAATGAGTTACCAATTGAATTGAAGGCTGAATAAAATTACTTTAACTTTTTTAATCAAATTCATATATTACTGAGGCAAATAACTTATTTCAAATCTATTGATAAATTCAATGACAAATAAATAACTGATTCAGAAAAATAAAAGTAAAATACATCACTAATAGAATTAGTTCTATAAAGAGGGAAACAAAATTAAAAAGGTGAGGAAGTAAGTGAACTAATAAATAGTATAGTAAGAAATTGTTATATTTAATTACACATCCAAAAACTTTAACAACATTTAGAGAAGCAATTTGGGGCTAACTAAAGCGATTCAATAGTCTTGCCATGGAGTCGTCTCTACTTTTATCTACTCATTTTTTTAGTTTGTTTTAATCAATTATTAAAAAAATACATAATAACTCTTCATTGGAAGTAAATAACAACAACAACAACAACAACAACAACAACAACAATAATAATAATAATAATAATAAATAAAAAAAAACAGAAATCAATTGAGTATAATTAATCAATAAAAAGACTAAATAATTAAAATTACCTTTGTTTGCGACCTTTTGTTTTGAAACCAAGCCATAATCTGTTTAGAGTCAAGCCCAACTTTTCTGCCCAATTGGTTTTGCTGGTCCTCGCTTGGATGTTGACATTCCTCGAAAAATCTTCATTCAAATATTCACCAGAAAATATATTATTAACTTAATATTTTTAAAAAAATATAAAGCTAAAAATGAAAAGATTAATAAAACCTTGTTAATATAATAAAATATACGGTTAATTGGTAAGCAAGTTCTATCATTAATTAGTATCTCTGGTTCTAGTGGCAGAATTAAGTTGTCCTCGGTTGAGAAGATTTTACCACCAAAATGAACCTAATTCCCAATGGGAATTTAGATTAGTAGGCATTACATACTGATCTAGGTATTGACGAGTGATAACTATGTATTTATCTTTATTAAGAGAGACCTCGTATTTGCTTGAAACTTGTCCCCACCCCCCACCCCCAACATGAGACTTTTTCACACAAAATATGACTTAATTGGGTCCTAAAGTGGGACTTTCTAATTCAAATACTGATTAGTTGGACCTAAAGTAATTTTTTCTTTTCGAATCTAAATTACTAAGATTTCAAATTAAGATATTTTGATGTAAATTTAAATTAGTTAAGCCTCAAAAAGGTATTATATCAATCCAAAAGTGATTGTTTTTTTTTTCTGTATGTGTTGGCAAAAAACATTAAGACATTAAAATTAAAGAAACTCATCTCTTTATGGTAAACTTTTTAATGAATAATCAAGAATAACCCAACCCATTTTTGTATGTACACAGTAGATCAATCATCCAAAAAAACTATGATTGAATCATTTTAGCAATTCAGTCAAAAACAATTTAATAGCAAAATCAAAATATAGATCTTTTACTAAATATGAATGAGATTATTAAAGAAAAAAAGGAAAACATAAAATCAATATAAATTAATGCAAAAAAGTAAAAAATAAATTATCATACCGGTAATGAGTTTTTATTTAATCACTCATATCTCTTAAGAAAATAACATCATATCTTTAAGCAAACGAAACTTAAAACTTGAACATACATGGGGGTTCAATTTTCTATTTGTCGTTTTGTAAATAAAATTGTTCTTACTCTTCAAGTTGTTGAGTTTTCTCCACATCATACTTGTGGCAATGTCTTTGTCTTTTTGGGGTGGTCGATGATTCTCCAACTTGTTTTTTCCCAGAATCTGTCATTTTTCTTTGCTAAATTTTTGTTCAATAAAAAAAATTAACAAAAAAAAACACAAAAAAAAAGTCTTAATATAATTATTTACCAATCAATTTATATGAGAAATAACTAAGACAAAGAGAAAAAGAGATATATAAAAGAGATTTTTACACACCTTTCGATTGATGAGTAGATATAGAGAAATGTTATATGTCCATAGTAAGTGATCTCTTTATATAGTAGAAAATAAATTGACTTTGGATCAGTACATTAAATATGATATTACAAAAAATTAAAAGGGAAATTATATAGAATTTAAAATGTGAACACAAGATAAGAATTGTGATTTATTACGTTTGTCTTTTACAAAATATTTTTTTTTGGGTAAGTTGTTGGAAAAATGAGATTTCCAACATTAGTAAGGCTTGCTATTTATATATTGTCTACGCAATTTACATTATAAATTAAATATCATGAATGGAAATAATATTATGACATTTTGAGCCATAGGTTAAATTCCATAAATAGATATATAATTATGACTTTTTGAGTCATGAATATAAGAAATATATATTTATTTTTATTTTTCAATTATATAGAAGAGTAAAGTGGAGGACGACCAAGGGCATAAATGTAATTTCATGCAAACAAAAATCTATTACGAAAAATAATACATAATTTTAGAAATATATTTTTATATATGAAGTGAATAATGATCAAGGGCAAAAATATAATTTCACACTAACAAAAATCTACCAATAATAATAACAAGAAAATTAAATAGTTCTAGAAACATCTCAAGTTATTATTATTACCATTAACTTATTTTGTTACTACTTCACTTTTTTTTTCTTTTGTGAGTCATTGTGATATCTATTTTATTATTACTCTATTTTACTATTACTTGAATTTAATTCTTAATATATTTTCAATTCATTATGCTTATTTAAAAATGTTACTTTTTATACAAAAATTTATCATGAATTAATTATTGTCATCTTTATTTTGGTTCTAATTAATATACTTGAAAATAAATAAGTGTGATATAATTAATAATATAAATTAGATTGGAATTAAAGAAAAAAAATGTTAAAAAGTAACTTTACAAATAAAAATGAATAGAATGATATATTTGTATTAAAGACAACCAAGAATAACAATTTAATTTCATAGTAACAAAAATCTTTCAAGAATAAGTAATTCTAAAAATAAATTTGTATATATGAAGTGAATAATGATCAAAGATAAATATGTAACTTCATGCAACAAAAATCTATTAAGAATGATAACAAGAAATTAAATAGTTCAAGAAATATCTTTAATTATTCTTATTAGTTATTACCTCATTTTTGTCACTTCTTCATTTTTTTATTAGTTATTATGATATCAATTTATTATATTAAAGTAAATAAATTATGATTATGCTTAATTCTTAATAATTATATATCAAGCATAATATTAGGTAAAATCAGTGAAAATTAAAACTAAAATTTATATGTATATTAAAATTTTGTTTATTGAAATATTTTTAATTTTTTGACTTTAAATATGATATATAAAAAAATTAAAATTCAGAAATTATTTTTTTAAAATTAAATTAAAAAATAATTCATATAAATCGAAAAGGAGGGAGTCGTATATTAAAAATGAAATATAATGATTTCAAAACTTTAACTCTTCGTATTAATATCTAATTTGTTACATATTTGAAAATTACATAAAAAAGAAGCTTAAAAACGCAATGTAACAGTTTAAGATATTTTTGTAAAAACATATTTAAAAAACATAATGAAATTTGGTTGACTCCCTTAGTTTTATCGAAACAAAAAAAAAGTTACATACATTATTTGAAAATAACGTAAAAACTAAGAAGTACTATGAATCACAGTAAATTGACAACTAAAAATATGTGAGAACCATATAAGAAATTTCATTGATTTTCCTAAAATCACTTGTATCACATAAAATGAAACAAATAAAGCATCAAAAAAGTGGTAATAGATTTATAATAACAATACAATCAAATATATATTTTTTTAATGACATGTGTATCCTAATAATGATTTGACATTTAATTTGGACGCACATTTTTTATAGATTATTTTTAACAGTGTAAAATTTTCATTAAACTAAAAATATATAATAAACAATGGGATTTTAGTAATTTTAATAGTATTTAAGGGTGAAACAATAATTGTATAATTAATGACCAAAATGAAAATCTAGAAGAATTTGTACATGTCTTTACTTTTAAAATAGACACATAAAGATATTTTTATAAGTAAAAATTAGGCAAATCACATACTCTAAGGGACAAATTACATTGTATTCCTATTGTATCCATATTTACCAAAAATCTCTTTTTTTGGATTAATCCAGATACTTAAAATAAGATAACGATACTTAAATTATAGTGGGCGGACACTTTAATTATTTGCTTGTTTTTAATAATTACGGCGCAATAAAAGGGATAGGAATTATTCCACAATTCACGTTGACGTTTAAAAAATTAAGCGTCTAATCTGCATAAACATCATGTACTAATTTAACTCATTATTGAATTTCAAATATTTAAAACTTCAGACAGTGAATCGAAAAAAAAAGTTGAGCTTTTTTTAAAAAATCAAGAACGCAATTTGTGAAGATTGAAAAATGAATATTTCGATCTTGTTACGACATTCTGGAATATGGAAAAGTGATGTTATATATGAGCGATACAAAAGTGATTGGATAGTGGTTGGAGAAAATATTTCGTTCATGAATCTTATTTCAGTAATTTGCGGCATGAGCTGGGTATTGATAAATCGAAAAAAAATATCGATATTAAATATGTTGTTGAAGGTTATTCGTCTTCATTGTGTATTCGGACTGATATGGGTTTAATATTGTAGATAGAAATTAAGAAACATGAGGTTGGATTCGGAACGTATCCTCTATGCATTGATACTTCAGATAAAGGTGTTGAAGAGATACTAAATTTCGATGCAACAACAAGTGTCATCATGTGTGTTTAAGAGATACTAAATTCTTGATGATTATTTTTTTTTCTTATTTTATGCTTCATCTGTAATAATGTTTCTGGATATTATTAATTTGCTAATAAGATTTGAACTTTTTCATTTGATGTGATTAAAACCATGTGAATGTTTCAAGCTACAAAATGTATATTGATACTAAATAATATCTAACTTTGACTGTATTATATAACGTTTAAAGAAATTGACAAACTTATAACTTGTATAATCTCATTTACATATAATGGTACATATATAATGTATCTGATAACAAAATTTTGTTATCCAATGCAAAACAACAAGCGATACTAAATATATACAGAGTAGTATATGATTTAATATGTTGAACGATACTCAATATATTCATTACATAATTTTGTATTAATTGTTAAAGATACACAAATTTATTTTTTGATAATAAAATATGTAACATATACTTAATAATACTATAGATTTTGTGTATCTGATTGTAATATAGTATCATACATTTTGATGTACTGGAAAACTACGACATTTGGAGTAAATTATTTTGTATATATTTGTGTAACAATTGTGTAAATGTAGTATCAGGTATACTTTGAACAAAGTTTATATGGTATCATCATTTATTTTGTAGATCTTACTTTTACAAAAATAATTTATATGTACTGTTAATTAACTTATATAATTGGAGACAAAAAGTTGACAAAATTATTATTATTATTATTATTATTTGTAACAACCTGTTTAGTAGGTTCGAGCAGTAACATTATTTGATAAAAACTGACTGGGTCGACGGACCACGCGACGGACCGTCATGGTCACGACGGCCCGTGATGGATTCCGTCGTCCCATACTTGTGAATTTTCTTCTGCTACTCTTCTCATTACCCTCGACGACAAGTAGGACGAACCGTCATAGGCTCGACGGACCGTCGAGGGCCTTCGTTCTAAAACACTTAAACTCTGATATCTGGGTACTGAAATCGACTCTCTGAACTTCGCGACGGAACTGCAGGACGGACCGTCGTAGACACGACGGACCATCACAAACCTCTTCACTGAATTTGACTCTCTGAACTTTGTGACGGACCTGCAGGACGGATCGTCGCCGATACGACAGGCCGTCACAAGTTGCGAAACCTAACTGGGTCGGATTTCTGCTAAAAGTTTTAAAGGGGTGTTTTGGACTATTCATGACAAACTTTATGAAATTAGTGGGGTAATGTGTATAATTGAGTTAGTTGGGGGTTAAAGGAGATAACCTTGGAATAAATAATGGGTTACTTTTATCATAGTGAATTATAGGGTAATTAGGGTAAAAGAAAAAGAATCTGGAGAAGAAAAAGAAAAAGACAGAGAGGGGAGAACGAGCGAGAGAGAGAGAAAGAAGAGGAAAGCAAAAGGCATTGGGGAGATAGCTTGCTCGATCACGATTCTTCGGTGGAGGTAGGTTATGGTTTATGTCTATGTGATAGATAAACGCTAAATAGCGATTGTATGTATTGGGTGGTATTGTAAAGTCTTCTATATACTTGATTGCATGTTTGTATGTTGTGATCGTATAATTGTGGTGGTTAGAAAGATGAAACTGTTGAATCTTCAATCTTAAATCCTCCCTATTAAGATGACGCTTGATATAAAGAAAGCTTGATGAACTGAAATAATGAGATAAATGGATCGGAGTGTCAAGTTCTGACACGGTAGTAATAATGGATCGGAGTGTCACGTTCCGACACGTAGCATTAGGGGATCGGAGTGTCACGTTCCGACACGATAAGAATTAAGAGAAGTAATCTTGAATTATGTTAATATACTTAATTTCGAAGAACCTATTTTCCCAAATGAGTATGGTATGGAGGTTTGGGTCCTCATAGGTGTGCTTGGTGTTGTTGCCAATGATTCTTGTACTTGTTGATTGTCACCTGTTAAGTATTGTGGTTGATTTTACATTATTATTCCGTATATATATTGCTTTCTATTTTGAGTTGGCCGATGATACCTACTAAGTACTTGTTCCTTGTACTGACCCCTACTTTTATGTTCTTCTTGTTGTTTTGTGGAGTGCAGCAAGTGCACCGTTGACTTCGACTCGTCCGCAACTCTAGCCAGTCTTCAGCACGTCAGATTTCAGGGTGAGCTATTATTCCTAGCTCGGGCTGGATTTTCTTCTTCACGTCTTGATGTCTTTGAAGTTTGGACATGGACCATCTGTTTACTTAATTTAGTTTTTAAATACTCTTAGACTTAGTAATTTGAGGATAGATGTTCTTGATGTGATGACTTCCAGATTTTGGGGATGATAAGTATTATACTATAGAAGTTTATATAATTGATTTCGTTAATGAGTTTTGGATCTTCCGCATTGTATTTACTATTTAAAATTTATATACTGGTAAACGTTGGGGTTTAGATTGTTGGTTCGCTCACCNCATTTTACCTAGTTCAAATGAGGAAAAAAGCCAATAAGTAAACTTTTAGTTAATTTTAAATTTCTAAATATTAGGAAAATAATTAAATGACAATTCTGTCTCATGTGATTTTTTTTAAGGAGCAAAAAAGGTGAACATTTCATTGAGGGGCTTCTTGCTTTTAAATACATAGATTATATCCCCAAGGCCTTAGCTCGAGTGGCAAAAGGTGGTGAATTTGTGGCTTAGATCACATGTTCAAACCCCACACCATGCAAAGCAAAATCTAGTATTTAAGTGGAGAAGGGTAGAGGGACGGGCCCATTATCCACCGAGTTAAGATGGCTGGGATTGGTCCGAAGGGCGGGTCACAGGCAGATAATAAGAATATATATATATGTATATGTATATATATATATATATATATATATATATATAGTGTGTGTGTGTGTGTGTGTGTGTGTGTGTATATGCTGAACGATACTAGATATATTGATTACATTAATTTGTATTAATTGTTAAAGATAGACTAATTTTATTTTTTGATACTAAAATATGTATCATATACTTAATAATTCTATGGAAATTTTGTATCTGATTATAATATAGTATCATATCTTGAGATTTACTTAAAAACATCAACATTTTAATTAAATTATTTTGTATCATTCTGTGTAATAATTGTGTAAATAAAGTATGAGGTGTACTGTGAACTAATTTTATTTGATATCACCAGTTATTTTGTAGATCTTACTTTTACAAAAATAATTTATTGTTACTGTTAATTAACTTATATAATTGGAGACAAATATTTGACAAAAGAAATTCTTCAAATTAATAACTACTTAGAAAGATTGAACGAAAAAGAGAAGTAATACAAAATATTAATTAACGTAAGTTCAACATAATAGAAACCTAAGTAATCAACATCAACCAATACAGCCTATGTAGTATACCCGCTCTTTGGCCTTGTTGGATCGTCTCTATCACTAACATATCCTGCCTTGACTTTGTCCAGACCATATTTCCATAACAGTGTTCCGTATTTGTTGATACCTTATTTAGCATGCAAATTTATACTAAATAACAGCAACACATCAAACTTGAACATTTTTGTATTTCGTGTGCAAACATAAAAAGATACACAAATAGCAAATAATTTCATTATTCTTTATATAAAGATACAAATAAATATATATAACAAACTGATACTCAAATAGTATATATGATACATTAATATATATGTAAAATACCTAAAATTAACACATAAATCAGTTTATCATGAGGGCACATAAATACGAAAAAAATCAATACTTAAAAAAAATGAATCAGCAGACTAACAAATAAATACAAAATTCTTATAAAAAATAAACGATACTTAATATAAACAAATAAATCATCATGCTAACGAGAAAATACAAAATCCTGATACAAAATAATCGATACGTAAAAATCGGAATCATCAGACTAACTAAAAAAAAAATGAAAATCACGATGGATATGAAAACAAATGTACACACCTTAGGTAGTGTTGGTGGAACAATCGGAGGTGTCGGCTTTCTACCCCTTTTCTTTGGGGTTTTTGGGTCTTTCGAACTAGATGCATGTTTGCTCTTTGACGAATTTCTCTTGCTAGAACTTGGGTTTGTCATGACTATATTGTCATGCAACGATGTATAACTCAGATCTATGGAGATTTCAATTCTGGAAAAAAACTATAGATTTTTAAGAACAATAAAAACAGTGAAAACGCAAAAAAGGAAAAAAAAATAAAGAAATCGTAATAGGAAAGATGATATACCTGTTTTTGGACTCAATTACAGATGATTAAGGATAAGAATCGTTTGAATTTCAAATTTGCTTTGAATATTTGTCACGACCCAAAACCGAGCCGCGACCGGCACCCACACTTACCCTCCTATGTGAGCGAACCAACCAATCTAAACCTTAACATTTCAATTTAATATCAACAGAAAGTAATGCGGAAGACTTAAACTCAATAATAAAAACCAATTTAATAACTTCAAAAATTCAACATCTATTATTCCCCAAAATCTGGAAGTCATCACCAGAAGAACATCTATGATC
>NC_028643.1:49879747-49899789 GCF_001406875.1 Solanum pennellii | reverse complement strand
GTTACGAAGTTCAGAGAGTCGATTTCAGTACCCAAATTTCAGAATTCTAAGTATTTTGGAACGTGACCCCCTTGACGGCCCGTCGTGCCCATGACGGTCCGTCGTGGGTTCCGTTGACTCAGACAGTTTTTCCAGAAATAATATCTGCTGCTCAAAACGACTAAACAGGTCGTTACACAAAAATTCTTAACATTGAACTTATTCTAGTTTTAATGTTATGAGTTCAGGTTCTCATATTTGTTTTAATTTTGCAAGTTTCACATTAAAATCAACACATGGATTGAAGAAGTTAATCGATAAGGATACTTTTAGGGGTCATTTGGTTAGAAATTAAATAAGCTATAAAGAGTTGAATATTAAAAAAATATTTTCTATAGGATGTGGTTTATCTCACTAAAATTGAATATACGGTGCAAATATGCATACCGACAGATCTATGGCCAGCATCAACATTTCACTATAACATCTAATTTTATTTGAAACTTATATTAATATTATGTTATATTAACATGTAATCTATAATAAAATTTGTATTTATCAACTAAATAAAATATTTGAAACAAACCACCCTATTATAAAGAAGGTTTGATGATATTTGAGTGTAAGAAGATGACAGTAATTGCTAGTATTGTTAAAGTGTTGATATAATGTTAAAAATTTGATTAATTATGAATAGAAAAAGGCTTCCCAAGAAAATGTGAAAACAGATCATTTTCCCATTTCTTTGGTAGAAAAATATTTTCTTTAGAAATGACTATTTCAAGTTAATAGTTGAGATAATTACCTAAAAATAAAAGAGGTATTAAATTTTCAAACCCTTTAGCTGGACAACATTTTCTCTAGTCAAACATAGAAAAATAACATTTTTCTTTTAAAAAAAGTTATCTTCCACACCAAACACACTTTTAAAAAGAAGGCTATATTTCAAATGAACAAAGAAAAGGGGATGGATTTAAGCTCCACCAAGATTGTCTTTTTAATTCAAGCCGCTCTGAGGTGACAATTTCTTTTACATAGATGCTTATCTTTTCTAATATAATAAAATTTGAAGTCATAAATATATGAAGAAGGAGATATAAAATCGAACCTCCTTTGAGATCATGTTCAGTAGGAAATATAGCACCCATTGCAAAATTATATCTCTCTGACATCCTTTGAAGTGTAGCAATCCATCTTTCAGCTCCATATGTTTGATGACCATAAACCAAGTCTTTAAAAATATCATAAACCTTATTTTTATCATCTACTTGAATATGTTCAATCCATGTAACCTATGAGGAAAGGAATAATCACGAAAGTAAATTAAAAATTAGATGGAACGTTGGAATTTTTTTTATTGGAATATAATAGCGTATGTTATGTTGGATTTTAAAAAGGTGTGAATGGAAAATGAAGAGTTGCGACTTTTATGAAGAGTTGTGACTTTTATGAAATGTTGCGACTTTTATGAAAAGTTGTGATTTTTATGAAAAGTCGTGACTTTTATGAAAAGTTGTGACTTTGAAGAAAAGTGACGACCTTTTGAAAGATTGTGACTTTTCCAAAGGTTTGTGACCTTTTCGGTAAGGCACAATAAGAACCTTTTCGCACTATCCTTTGTTTTCTATAAATTGAGGGATTTCCTCTCATTTTAATATAGAATTCATGGACTTCTTCTTCAACTACTAAATCTAGTATTCTAAGTGTACTTTACTACTATTGAGTGGTTCACTGACATCAGAGTTTTTTGGTATCTATACTCTGGTGATTGAGATCATTTTACCCTGGGAGCTCATCTTCCAAATCAAACCTCGGATACTAGAGGGGAATAATTTCCTTAAGGGGACACTGTGAGTTCAGTGGACTTGATCTTTTTCCTATTAAAAATTTTCCTGATTCTGGTACGTGTTTTACAAATTTTAGATTTGTGAATTAATTTGAGTTCTTCTATTCTTTTGTTCTTCACTGGTTCATTAGACTTGGTAACTTCGTGTTTCTGCGAGGTTTGTTGGAATCAGTAAGATTCTTTAGACACATATTAACAGCAATTCTTCTTTAAGAAAAATATTTCGTATATTTTTTTTAAATTTGTTTCTGATTCTAGTTTCGCTACTAGCTTTAATTTTCTAGTAGTGAAAATGTTCTTGAACTTTTATGTCTTAAAAAGATGTTGAAAGTTTTGTTCTAAGTATGTTTGAAATACAAGATGAACAACAATCTTAAGGAAATTATTATACTATTAGTATTTTTGGTATTCTACTGATTGAGAGAATCTGATCATGGAAGTAGAAGATAAATGCATTACTTCTCCATAATTCGTTGCTTTTTTTAGCAAGGTCGAAGTGAGAATGTAACAGAAAATTTTTATGATATTCTATTTCAAGATTACCAGGCAACCTTCTTATTAAATTATTTAAGGAGGAAAATAGTTTGTAAGAGTTATAATCTTTTATTTTTTTATTATGTGTATCTTTGGTAAAAGATCTGCAAACCATATGTTGTGGAATGAATTTTACTTCGCAAACATTGTTGCTTTTAAAATTCTTTAGTTTGCAAAAATGAGAGATGCATATTTTTGTTTGATAAAATAGTATGTCAAAATGTTATAGTTGGAATACTATTTGATAAGAAAAACATATATATGTGATAAAGAATATGTGTTATTCTGTTTGGAGAAAAAAAAAGACTTTTGTAGTTTTGTACTCCATGAGAAATGTTAGTGTGTCTGATTTTTGTAGACTAAAACTTTTGTGGTTTTATACTTTGGATAAATTGGACTATGCAATTGGTTTGAAGAATATGAAAACTTCACATAATAAGTCAGTGTTGTACTTTTGATTTTCTATAAACTTCAATGTAATATAAAAATAAATTGTACAATTTTTTTTGTCCTTATTGTTAGTATTTAAAATACTAAGTGGTATGTCTATTTATGATAGAGGAAAAATACCAGTGACTTAGATTTGTGATCTTGTATCTCTATGGAATAAACTTTGACATTGTGTAAACATTGTCAAAGAGAACTGCAGCACTATAATTCTTTCGTAGAATAATGTTTCCAACATTAAAATATGTGGAAAAATTATTTTCAAATACTTGAAAAATATATTTTGAGATCACATTTGAAATGTGGGGGTTATTTGCTTATGATTAGATTTGGTGTCTAATTTAACTTTGGAGCAAAAAATATGAAATTCAATGATACTTTTGTATTATGTTATACACACAAAATTTTTGGAGTGTATTTGGTATTGTGGTTGTTGATTTTCTCTATTACTAGTATATAGTGTGACTAATATGAAACATCCAAATTATATATATACTTGTTCAAAATAATTGTGTTCTTTTATGAAAAAAAAATATCACTTAAAATGTTGTGATTTTTCATGAAAAGATATGTCTATTATAATAAAAGTATTTGCATAGACATGAATATTGGTAAATAGTCATTTGTTATGTTTTTGTAAAAATAACATTTGGACTATATTGTCTTTATTGAACCCGATGAAACTGTGTTCATGGGTAGTTCTATAACAATCATATTGAAAGTTATGGAAATGTCCTTCTGAAAAGGACATTTGACAATCTAAACAATGTTTGTATCACACAAAATTGTAAGAAATAGGAACAAAATATTAGTGAGGAAAAAGCTACCTCGCGAAGAGCTTTTCAACTCAATGTTTTTATTTGTTCTTACTTGCTTGAGTCAATGTTTGTGACATGAACTCTTGGGGCATGTAAATTACAAAACCTTGTAAGAAAAACTGATCAACTTAGAAGTTTTGCCTAACTTTGAGTGCAATAAATAAAAATGTCAAGTTTTTGTTTAATCTAAGTATGTTGAGCATTCTAAGAAATCTGTTGAAAGGAATTCTAATCCCTTCGAATTGATTTACACTGACATTTATGATATGAAGTTAACACCATCTCATGGTGGGAAAAAGTATTTGTTACTTTTATTGAGAATTGCATTAGAAATGACTATTTCTATTTGCTAAATGGTAAGGATGAAGCAATAGAAATGTCTAGACAATGTAATATCGAAGTTGAAAATCAGTGTGAAAAAATATATAAGAAGTGATTAGAATGGAGAGTATAAATCTCATTGTGCAGAAATATGTTTGGAAAGTGAAATATCAAACTACTGCCATATTCACCTCAATCTAATGAAAAACCGAACGTTGAAAGAAATGATGGATGCATTATTTATAAGTTCGGGTTTACACAAAACTTGTGTGGAGGAACTATCCTTACTGCAAAAGGGATCAACAAAAAGTTTTGTCCTTTTAGAAAGAAAGCGATTTTGTTTGATCAGAATACAATCTTTTCCATATGAGAAATGGAAAGAAAGGAAATCCAACTTGAAATATTTCAAAGTGTGGGGGTATCTAGTCAAAGTCCAAGATCCTATTCCTAAAAGAATTAAAATAGGACCTATGACTGTGGACTGTAAAATTAGACTTGAGTAGTCTAGAGAAGGGTCTAAAAGGCCTAGGAAATGAAAAGGATAATGTACTTAATAAAGAGATTCAGAGGCTTAGTAAAATGTTAAAGGACATTTACTTCCTTCGAATATGATTTTATAACATTTTCTGTGTCTTTTGTAGACTCATCCTCTGGAAAGATGGTATCAATAAACAATATTGAAAGTTAATTGATCTTCTTCAAGAAAATAAACCTTTGGGTTCAAAATGAATCTTTACATGGAAAAATAACAGTTGATGGAACTGTTGAAAAATATAAAGCAAGACTTTGTGTCAAAGGCTTTAGAAAAAAAAATAAGATTTTGATCTTGTCGATATATATACTCGTTAGTAATTAGATTTACATCCATTTGGATGCAAAAATTATTACTGTGGTATATGACCTCCAAATTCATCAAATGTATGTGAAAAGAACTTTCTTAAATGTAGAATTGGAGGAAGAAATTTACATGGAACAACCCGAGGGTTTTGTGGTACCTGGTAAATAAAAGAAAGTATATTGGTGATATGTTGATCATCAATAGAGACACTAATGACATAAATGCTACTAACGTATGCAATAAAGCAATTGGAATAAAAATTATTGGAGTTGCTAATGCGATCTTAGATATAAGAATTCGTAGAACTCCATAATGTTTAGCATTTTCACGGTCTCATTGCATTGAAAAGGTACTTAACTAGTTCAAATATTTGAATGTCAATATTGTCAAGTGTCCGATAAATGTGAGCTTTGCATTTCAAAAGAGTGAAAACAAAAGTGACTCACAATTGGATTGTTCTAGTGTTTTGGGAAGCATGATGTATGTCATATAGTGTGTGCGATCAGATATAGCATTTGCTATTTTAAACTGAGTCGGTTCACAAGTGATCCCAAATAAATTCATTAGATGACAATAAATAGAGTTTTGGAGTATTTAAAATAATACTTAAAACTATGTCTTGCATTATAACAATATCCAACAATATTGAAAGATATAGTGATGCAAATTGAATCATCGGAAGAATGAAGTAAAATTCACGAGTGGATATGTATTTACTATTGGTAGAGGAGCAGTCTCTTAGAAATATTTCAAAAGAGACATGTATCGCTAGCTTTACAATGATCTTTGAGCTAGGTGCTCTAGATAAGGTCGGTGAATAAGTTAAAAGACTCTGGAATTTCTTAATAGATATTCTATTTTGGCCCAAACCATTGGCATTAGTATGCCTACACTTTCACAGTAAAGATGCAATAGGTAGGGCATAGAGCATGACGTATAACGGAAAGTCTCGTCATATACGACATAGACATGATACTGTTAGAAAACTACTCTCTAGTGGAATTATCAGAATTGACAATGTAAAGTCAAAGGATAATGTGTCGGATCCACTTACAAAAAGGCCTAACTAGAGAGAAAATTAAAAGATCATCTAAGGGAATGAATTTACGGCTTAGGACAAGTCATCATGGCGGTAACTCTATCTAGCAGACTGGAGATCCCAAGAGCTAGATTCAAGGAGAAAAACAAAGTTGTGAATGACGGTTCGGCATTGTCAATAAACTCAATCCATTCTCATGATGAAGACAATGCTCAGGGACAAGGATACAACATTAAGGCTTGTTAATGAGTTAATAAAGCTTAATGGTTTTAATGATTTGCTAAGTTTGGCAGAGTTGACCAAATAGTGTATCTACGCGATAACACGGTTAGAAATCACCTATGTGAGTGTGAAGTGTAAGCCGCTTCAAAGAAGATGATTGTCAAAAGCCCATCTCTCTATACACTCATGAAACCAGGAGGTGTTCATGGCTAAAACGAACACAACCGTAAGAACCATAAATGGTAAAGGGTTAATTGTGTGACATATGGTTGTCTAGGTATACACCAAAGTTTGACGGTTCAAAGATATGGCATCTACCGATTGACCGAGTATATACGACATATGTTCACTACGGAAAGTCCAAGGGGAAACCTACTAATCCAGATGCAATTAATTCTTGCTTGTAAAGTACACATACTTGTCCGTTTCTTTGTCTTCGAGTCATTCCCCATTCATGCAGGGGATTGTTGGATTTTAAAAAGGTGTGAATGGAAAATGAAGAGTTGCGACTTTTATGAAGAGTTGTGACTTTTATAAAATGTTGCGACTTTTATGAAAAGTTGTGATTTTTATGAAAAGTCGTGACTTTTATGAAAAGTGACGACCTTTCTGAAAGATTGTAACTTTTCCAAAGGTTTGTGACCTTTCCGGTAAGGCACAATAAGAACCTTTTCGCACTATCCTTTGTTTTCTATAAATTGAGGGATTTCCTCTCATTATAAAATAGAATTCATGGACTTCTTCTTCAACTACTAAATCTAGTATTCTAAGTGTACTTTACTACCATTGAATGGTTCACTGACATCAGAGTTTTTGGTATCTATACTATGGTAATTGAGATCATTTTACCCTGGGAGCTCATCTTCCAAATCAAACCTCAGATACTAGAGGGGAATAATTTCCTTAAGGGGACACTGTGAGTTTAGTGGACTTGATCTTTTTCCTATTAAAAATTTTCCAGATTCTGCTACGTGTTTTACAAATTTTAGATTTGTGAATTAATTTCAGTTTTTCTATTCTTTTGTTCTTCACTGGCTCATTAAACTTGGTAACTTCGTGTTTCTGCAAAGTTTGTTGGAATCAGTAAGATTCTTTAGACACATATTAACAGCAATTCTTCTTTAAGAAAAATATTTCGTATATTTTTTTTAAATCTGTTTCCGATTCTAGTTTCGCTACTAGCTTTAATTTTGTAGTAGTGAAAATATTCTTGAACTTTTATGTCTTAAAAAGATGTTGAAAGTTTTGTTCTAAGTATGTTTGAAATACAAGATGAACAACATGTGATAAGGTGAAAATTGTTTAAGATAATAAAAGGAGAAAACTATTCATTTGCTTTTGGTTTAGATTTAAATATCTAGGGCTTGAACAGTATAAATGGGTCGGGATTCAACATTGTTAAATTAATAATACTCATAGGTTTGTCGACTCTCATAGCACATGTTAAAAAGTATAGTTATTGAATATAATGCATTAAATACAACTTCTAAGAGTGTTCGCGGGGAATGTGCAATGTTATTTATGAGACAAAAAGATCATTTATTGTTCCAATAATGAGGACACTTTAACAAGTCCCTATCACACGTCCAAAAGTTAAATATTTGAAACATGAACAACATAACATAAGGATCTAAAATTTGATAAATCGAGAATTAAGATAGGTTTGATTATAATTCTATCATATGAAGACAAATAGACATCATAAAATATGCATCGGTACATTGTAACTTTTACTTATGTGACATGCTTTTTTGAAAATAAGCTACATGTAAATAGTGATATATCTTCCAATTGTTTGAGTTGTGCAAACAACCTCTTGTGAAAATGTAGGGTACAGTTATGTTTCCCTGTGGTCCGGCCTTTCGCCGGACCCTGGTATGGAAGGAGGTCAATACATTAAACTGCCTCTTTCAATAAAAAATGCAGAGAGAGATATTATTCTTACCATACTTCCTCCATTGCCCAAATCTTGAATTGCACAACCAGAAGAAAATTTCCAAGCATACGAAGGTACATTAGTTTGGGTCTCTTTGAATAAATCATATGAAACATCCAACATTATCCATGTTGTTTGATCAAGTTTTCTGCAACAACGTATGATGAAAAATTCTCTAGCTTCCACTAAAGGAGATAAAGTATGCAATTGTTTATACATCTGTTTTCAAGAACCAAAATATAATTATATTATTTTAAGAAGCAACTTTAATATTTATTTGAATTTAGTGGAAAATTTAAAATAATTAATAATTTACCAATTGTATAGAGCCTTCAATATTCGAAGGATTAACAACATCAATATTCCTAGCTTTTCTGTCTATAGTTGGAAACATGTTCATCCATTTGATCTGCATATACAAACTCAATTATTTAAATATATAATTGATGATTAAATAATAACATTTTTCACCTCAAAATAATTTCAAGTAATGAGAGTAGTTATTTAAATACTCTTTACTCATGTTGGTGGCTCCATTTAAACTTATCATAATCAATATTGTATGGGAGAAAATTAAAAACTTAAATGGCCTATTGAAAAAATAATTATAAATTTGAAGTCGTTAAAAAAATTTGAAGTTTTCAACAATAGTCCAAAAAGTGGCTAGCACACACAATTTTTACTCTGCTATGTATAACTAAACAAACCTAAGACCCTATTACTAACATGTCCTAAATTCGTATGAGCCTAAGCCCAAAGTATACAATATCACTCGCA
The DNA here is from genome assembly GCF_001406875.1 of Solanum pennellii. Lineage (NCBI taxonomy): Eukaryota > Viridiplantae > Streptophyta > Magnoliopsida > Solanales > Solanaceae > Solanum > Solanum pennellii. Next base: position 49,891,032 of record NC_028643.1, on the reverse strand, counting down.
AACTAAATTGTTATAGCATGAAATCGTTAAAAAAAACTTACCGGGTCAAGAAATATTGGGATCAACTCAGTTGCGGTCATTGGCACAACTCCAAAATGCTTTGATGATTCAATTTGAGTAGTGGATGATTTATAAGGACGATATGAATTTGGAAACTTTCTATCATAACTCTGACAATGTATAAAACACGTTTCATCACCTGATGATTTTACCCAGACAGGATTATTCACATCCAAAAGTACAGCATTTCTTTTATACCAGCATCAACAATATCAAAAATTGATTTTCCCCTATTGTCATGATGAATGCCATAATTTCCTTGTGGTAATGAGGACATAATTGGGATGTTATTGTTATTTATTAATTATGCTTGAACATTATTGTCTTCGTTATGATTATTTTCTTGATCAAAAGGAATGGGAGATCCACATATAATTTGGCTCAATAAGCAATCATTTGAGGAATCTAGTGGAGATCCAAGAGTAGAACTCAGTGGTGCCAAATTTGAATCTATCCCAAAAGATATTCCACGAGAACTTGAGATGATTCTTGATATTCTTAAGTGCTGCAAAATAGAAAAAGTGAAGCTATATAATTCATCATGAATAGAAAAATGAAGCATATCATTGTCACTTAAAATTTTGCAAGAATCCTATTAGTAAGCCAAGGAAAAGAGGAAATAAGAAGCATTGTAAAAAATATGATAGCCACAAAATCCCAGTATCCATCTTAAACATTTCAAATAAGAAGAAAATATTTGATCCCAACCAGTATAAAAATATTTGGTGTCAAATTTACATTTCGCATTTTTATTCTTGCATGTGTGTTGAGATGCTTTGCGTATATCATAAGTAAACTACGAAAAACACTCAGTCGACATAAAAAGGAAGAATAAGGACAATTCACCCCCACGCCCTCTTGCATTTTTAATAGTAATCAGAGCAAGATCCGTAACTTATTTCCTAACATGAAGTGAGAAAAGATCATGTAAAACTAAGTTAATATTGAAGCATTATTTCAAAAAGGAACTTGACAAATAACATGTAGTTGTTTCAATGAGAAACATTTCTCTCGTTGGGAAGTAAAAATGGAAACATCCATAAAATCTTATGATGTTAGAGTGTGGAGAGTTATTACAACCCTATTCCTCTTACCAATAAGTTAACTAGTAAGAAATATTTTATCGACAAATCTTCCCCTGAATAGCCCTTTTCTCAGTTTTGCTATTACGCATTCAAATTTCATTTTTCTTATATACCGAGATGGGTTTGGAGACTCAAGCCTATTTCTACTAGTTTCAAATCTAACTCCAAAGAACTCATCAAGTCAACATGGGTACCTACCAAAAAAGTAATTATAGGACCACCGCAACAAGTCAAAAAGAAAATGATATTTTCTTAGTGCATGTTCGAATCATGTGACAGGCAACAAAAAAACTATTTAAATTTATTGAAGATTTTAAACGAGGAAATAACTCTAAAGGAATTGTAATTGGTATAAGGTAATTTTACTTTCAATGAGTATTGCAATATTACTTATGTTTATCTTGTTCTTGTGAATAGATCAAAATACAATCTTCTGAACAAAACAACTATGTGACGCGAAGCTTAAAGTAAGATTTAAAAATCATGACGTGTTATTGAAGGCAACACCCAAACAACTCTACTGGCTGGAATTAGAGACAAAAATGTATCCGTCCTAGACTCCATCAAAAGCATAAGTGAACACATTTTTCTAGCCTAAATATTAGGAAATCCTTGGATTTTAGCATAAGGAATTTGGTCATTCATGCATGTGTCTTATTGAAATACAAGCTACACATATCTGGACTGCCTAAGCAATATCATACCAAATACCGTATCTGCCATGCATGTCCAAAGGGTAAGAAAACTAGAAATTCTTTTTATTTCAAAAGATATTGTCTGTACTATGAGCATCGATGAAAAATTATGTGCATTTATCATTGTTGATTTATTTGGGTTATATTTGTTGATCATAAAGACGATACTTTGAAAAAATTAGAGTTCTTCTGTGATAAAGTACAGAAAGACTTGGATACTACATTACTTCTATATGAAGTGATTATGTAGGAGAATTTGAAAATAAGGCATTTGAAAAGTTTTGTAAGGAGCAAGGCTACTCTCACAATTTTATCTTTTTCAAGATCTCCTCTCAAAATGGAGTCGTAGAATGAAACAACAAAATTGTGACCTAAACCTTCATGAGAGGCACCAACACTAGCCTGGAATGATAGAACCAACTATCTACTAACATGACATCAACTAAACAACAAAAAGGGAGTAGTTTTCAACAATATCATAAATAAAAACCATTATCCCCAAACCTTGGGGAAGTAACACCCTAGAAACTAAAACTCATGTACCAAACATCTACATTGTCTAGGATGTGGAGATGCAAGCCCAAAACAATAAGAGTCTAAGTTTGGAAAATGAACTAGAGGGAATAGAGGAATCTATAGTAGCTCAGATGAAGTTGCTCACACTTGGTTTTAACAAGTGTTAGAATCACAATTGAGGTTGCGAAGAAGCCGCCAAAATTTGTCATATACTCAAAAAGAGAAAGAACAAATGAACTATCAATACACAAAATTCAAAAGTGTACTAATAGATCATCGGCCAACTCCAGTGATATAAAATATGAATGGATGACCATAACATACAAAAATAAATAACATATGCAATAAACATGATCAACATCATTACAACATAGCCAACCTAGTTCACTCATGGAACCCACACACAAATAATCACATGTACTAGGTGTTGTACTTGGGCAGACCATAAATAGGAAACAAACAGTCATCACCTACCTCAAATAAACCGCAAAATGCTCTAAAGAACTTGAGCTTTTCCCTTGTTATGATACCTAGCTTATCCTTGGTCTAGGAAATATCAATATAACGCATAATTATACCCAATTGACCTAAATACACATGTATTTTATCCTAATACCACACCGCAGGTTTTCCACCATTTTACCAACCTAAACTCTCCCCTAAAGTAATCACCATTTATTCTAACGCCTATAAATCGAATAATCAACCCCTAGGGCAGTCATAATTACCTTTACTTATGATAATGATGGAAATAGAAGAAACTCACCCTCGATTTCCCCCCGCTCTTCCTTAACACAAGATTGCAAAATATTGAGTTGTTTTAGGAATTTTCTACATTTATTGCGACTTAACCTCACTATAGAGGCCTAATACCACTATAAAAGGAGTTAAATTCACCTTATAGCGACATAGGCTCAAAACTACTCCAAAATTAGATTATTTCTCAACACACCTTTAAACCTTTATGTTCCAAACCAACCCTTTCAAGCTAAGTCCCTTATTGGGAGTTTTATTTGCCTGAATTTACTTATGAAAAGTCCCTTGAACTGCTTATCGTCTTAGTAATAAAAAAGGTTTTGTTAAAGTCACATCAACTTCAAGTCTTCGCAACTCAGACTACAAATTTCGTATGTACGCTGATGCTGATTGGACTTCTTGTGGATGGGATATTTTGAGAGCATTGTATGTATGTAGTGTCTAGTTTAGCACCAAGTTTAAGTATAATTCTCATATAATGTTATTGAACATTATATTACACCTTGGGGGATTTATGAAATTAAAGGTAATGATTCTTGCAAATTTGGTGATAAGAGGAAGGTTGTGAATCTACAAATTTAGCAGAAGCATTAACAGCTAAACATGACAAATGTTAATTAAAGAGCAAAAGTATTAAAGGTTTACCTCCTCTCTCATCCTTTGACTTTCCGTTTTCAAATTTTCTAAATTACGCATTCTTTCTTCTTCTCCAATGGATGGACCATCACATTGTGGGCACATATTATTTTTCTTCTTCTCTTTCATTGCCATAATCTCACAACGGAAAAATTCATTTTCTTTTCGAAGAGTATAGTTGTCTAATTTGTCATCTTTTGCATGAGGAAATATATATTTAACACAAATTAATCACATATATCTAGGAAGTCAAACAAAATCTTGGGATATTATCATTTTTCATTCCTAAAATTTAGAAACATTTTGACTTTGGTCCTTTTGATATTTGAAAAAAAATCATTTAGATTGAAATTTAATTGATATGTGTGTTTCTAATTCTTTTATGTAAAGTTGTATGTCGTAAGAACTATTTTCAAAACGATATTATCATTAAATATGAACTAACAATACAAGCTTAATATAAGACTTAATTAATTAAGTCATGGGGAGATCAATAATTATAATAAATTTGGGAATATTTACAATAAGAATCAAAAGTGCACATTTCATTAATCGAAGGTATATGTAAATAATAATTAAAGGACCAAAACTACAATTAATTCTTTTTAGAAAAAATGTGTAAAAATTATTAATCTTTTCTCCATCTTTGCTTAAAAGTTCAAATTTTTGCTCTCACATGAACAAACATACATTTTCTTTCTCATATGCAATATATATTTTTGATGGATTATTTCTACATGGATAAAAAAATTTAGCCCACAAAAATATTATCTATCCACCACATTCAAATTTTGAAAGATTTGGCTACCCATATTTTCATGGGGATCAATTGGGGTGCAACTGAAGGTAGCAGGTTTAGAAGTTGGTTGATATATATCTAATAAAATCACACAAAGTGAGATTCGGAAAAGATATAATATTTGTAGATTTTACTAAAACTTGAGATGTTAAATGTAGCCCTAAAGAAGAAAAAATATAGTTTATACGATAATTAGAAAAATAACAAGAAAATAAACTAAGAAAAGGAGTTTTTTGGTTAAAGTTGGGAGATTGGGTAGTGGTCCATTTTAAGCTCAACTCATCCCAAATAATCTATAACGCTCTCATTTATTTATTCATCCCACTTTTACTAGTCTCAAACTAGTTCAACCCACCCATTTAATATTTTAAGATCACTTTCATTCATCAATGAATCCCAAAAAAAAAAGCATTAGTTTCTAGTGTTTTTCTTTAACTAAATTCCCAAACTCCAATAGAAATACAACATGACCATTTAGTAATTTTCTTGATAAGTTTTGGAAAATGTTAAAGGACTTTATCCATTTTGAATAATTAAAGATGATTCTATCACTTTTTTTATTGAGTTACCAATTGGATTGAAGGCTGAATAAAAATACTTTTAACTTTTTTAATCAAATTCATATATTACTGAGGCAAATAACTTATTTCAAATCTATTGATAAATTCAATAAGACAAATAAATAAATGATTCAGAAAAATAAAAGTAAAATACATCAATAATAGAATTAGTTGTATAAAGAGGAAACAAAATTAAAAAGGTGAGGAAGTAAATGACCTAATGACTAGTATAGTAAGAAATTGTTATATTTAATTACACATGCAAAAACTTTAACAAAATTTAGAGAAGCAATTAGGGGCCTAACCGAAGCGATTCAATAGTCTTGCCATGGAGTCGTCTCTACTATTATCTACTCATTTTTTTAGTGTTTTTTAATCAATTATTAAAAAAATACATAATAACTCTTCATTGGAAGTAAATAACAACAACAACAACAACAACAATAATAATAATAAATAAGAAAACAGAAATCAATTAAGTATAATTAATCAATAAAAAGACTAATTAATTAGATTTACCTTTGTTTGCAATCTTTTGTTTTGAAACCAAGCCATAATCTGTTTAGAGTCAAGCCCAACTTTTCTGCCCAATTGGTTTTGCTGGTCCTCGCTTGGACGTTGACATTCCTCGAAAAATCTTCATTCAAATATTCACAAGAAAATATATTATTAACTTAATATTTTTTAAAAAAAATATAAAGCTAAAAATGAAAAGATTAATAAAAACCTTTTTAATATAATAAAATATACGGTTAATTGGTAAGCAAGTTCTATCATTAATTAGGATCTCTGGTTCTAGTGGCAGAATTAAAGTTGTCCTCGGTAGAGAAGATTTTACCACTGAAATGAACCGAATTCCCAATGGAATTTAGATTAGTAGGCATTACATACTGATCTAGGTATTGAGGAGTGATAACTATGTATTTATCTTTTTTAAAAGAGGCCTCGTATTTGCTTGAAACTTGTCCCCACCCCCCACCCCCAACATGAGACTTTTTCATACAAAATATGAATTAATTGGGTCCTAAACTGGGACTTTCCAATTCAAATACTTATTAGTTGGACCTAAAGTAATTTTTTCTCTGCAAATCTGAATTAATAAGACTCCAAGTTAAGATATTTTGATGTAAATTTAAATTAGTTGAGCCTCAAAAAGGTATCATATCAATCCGAAAGTAATTGTTTTTTTTTTCTGTATGTGTTGGCAAAAAACATTAAGACATTAAAATTAAAGAAACTCATCTCTTTATGGTAAACTTTTTAATGAATAATCAAGAATAATCAAACCCATTTTTGTATGTACATAGTAGATCAATCATCCAAAAAAAACTATGTTTGAATCATTTTAGCAATTCAGTCAAAAACAATTAATAGCAAAATCAAAATATAGATCTTTTACTAAATATGAATGAGATTATTAACGAAAAAAAGGAAAACATAAAATCAATATAAATTAATGCAACAAAGTAAAAAATAAATTATCATTCCGATAATGAGTTTTTATTTAATCACTCATATCTCTTAAGAAAATAACATCATATCTTCAAGCAGACGAAACTTAAAAACTTGAACATACATGGAGGTTTAATTTTCTATTTGTCGTTTTTGTAAATAAAATTGTTCTTACTCTTCAAGTTGTTGAGTTTTCTCCACATCATACTTGTGGCAATGTCTTTGTCTTTTTGGGGTGGTCGATGATTCTCCAACTTGTTTTTTCCCAGAATCTGTCATTTTTCTTTGCTAAATTTTTGTTCAATAAAAAAAATTAACAAAAAAAAACACAAAAAGAAAAAGTCTTAATATAATTGTTTACCAATCAATTTATATAAGAAATAACTAAGACAAAGAGAAAAAGAGATATATAAAAGAGATTTTTACACACCTTTCGATTAGTAAGGCTTGCTATTTATATATTGTCTACGCAATTTACATTATAAATTAAATATCATGAATGGAAATAATATTATGACATTTTGAGCCATAGGTTAAATTCCATAAATAGATATATAATTATGACTTTTTGAATCATGAATATAAGAAATATAAATATTTTTATTTTTCTATTATATAGAGGAGTAAAGTGAAGGATGACCAAGGGCATAAATGTAATTTCATGCAAATAAAAATCTATTAAGAAAAATAATACATAATTTTAGAAATATTTTTTTATATATGAAGTGAATAGTGATCAAGGGCAAAAATGTAATTTCACACTAACAAAAATCTATCAATAATGATAACAAGAAAATTAAATAGTTCTAGAAACATCTCAAGTTATTATTATTACCATTAACTTATTTTGTTATTACTTCACTTTTTTTCTTTTGTGAGTTATTGTGATATCTATTTTATTATTACTCTATTTTACTATTACTTCAATTTAATTCTTAATATTTTTTCAATTCATTATGCTTATTTAAAAATATTACTTTTTATATAAAAATTTATCATGAATTAAGTATTGTCATCTTTATTTTGGTTCTAATTAATATACTTGAAAATAAATAAGTGTGATATAATTAATTATATAAATTAGATCGGAATTAAAGAAAAAAAATGTTAAAAAGTAACTTAACAAATAAAAATGAATAGAATGATATATTTGTATTAAAGACGACCAAGATTAACAATTTAATTTCATACTAACAAAAATCTTTCAAGAATAAGTAATTCTAAAAACAAATTTATATATATGAAGTGAATAATGATCAAAGGTAAACATGTAACTTCATGCAAACAAAAATCTATGAAGAATGATAACAAGAAAATCAAATAGTTCTAGAAATATCTTTAATTATTCTTATTAATTATTACCTCATTTTTGTTATTTCTTCATTTTTTTATTAGTTATTATGATATCTATTTATTATATAAAAGTAAATAAATTATGATTATGTTTAATTCTTAATAATTATATATCAAGCATAATATTAGGTAAAATCGGTGAAAATTAAAACTAAAATTTAAATGTATATTAAAATTTTGTTTATTGAAATTTTTTTAATTTTTTGACTTTAAATATGATATATAAAAAATTAAAATTCAGAAATTATTTTCTTAAAATTAAATTAAAAAATAAGTTCATATAAATCGAAAAGGATTAATATCTAATTTGTTACATATTTGAAAATTACATAAAAAACAAGCTTAAAAACGCAATGTAATAGTTTAAGATATTTTTATAAAAACATATTTAAAAAACATAATGTAATTTGGTTGACTCTCTTATTTTTATCAAAACAAAAAAAAAGTTACATATATTATTTGAAAATAACGTAAAAACTAAGAAGTATTATGAATCACAGTAAAATGACAACTAAAAATATGTGAAAACCATATAAGAAATTTCATTGGTTTTCCTAAAATTACTTGTATCACATAAAATGAAACAAATAGAGCATCAAAAAAAGTGGTAATAGATTTATAATAACAATACAATCAAACATATTTTCTTTAATGACATGTGTATCCTAATAATGATGTGACATTTAATTTGGACGCACATTTTTTATAGATTTTTTTTAACAGTGTGAAATTTTCATCAAACCAAAAATATCTAATAAACAATGGGATTTTAGTTATTTTAATAGTATTTAAGGGTGAAACAATAATTGTATAATTAATGACCAAAATGAAAATCTAGAAGAATCTGTACATGTCTTTACTTTTAAAATAGACCCATAAAGATATTTTTATAAGTAAAAATTAGGCAAATCACATACTCTAAGGGACAAATTACATTGTATCCCTATTGTATCCATATTTACCAAAAATCTCTTTTCAGAGTAATCCGGATACTTAGAATAAGATAACGATACTTAAATTATAGTGGGCGGATACTTTAATTATTTGCTTGTTTTTAATAGTTACGGCGCAATAAAAGGGATAAGAATTATTCCACAATTCACGTGACGTTCAACAAATTAAGCGTCTAATCTGCATAAACATCATGTACTAATTTATCTCATTATTGAATTTCAAATATTTAAAACTTCGGACTATGAATAAAAAAAAAGTCGAGCTTTTTTAAAAAAATCAAGAACGCAATTTGTGAAGATTCAAAAATGAATACTTCGGTCTTGTTACGACATTCTGGAATATGGGAAAGTGTTGTTATATATGAGCATACAAAAGTGATTGGATAGTGGTTAGGGAAAATATTTCGTTCATGAATCTTATTTCAGTAATTTGCGGCATGAGCTGGGTATTGATAAATCGAAAAAAAAAATATCGATATCAGATATGTTGTTGAAGGTAATTCGTCTCCATTGTGTATTCGAACTGATATGGGTTTAAAATTGTACATAGAAATTAAGAATCATGAGGTTGGATTCGGAACGTATCCTCTACGCATTGATACTTCAGATAAGGTGTTGAAGAGATACTTAATTTCGATGCAACAACAGGCGTCATCATGTGTGTTGAAGAGATACTAAATTCTTGATGATTATTTTTATTCTTATTTTATGCTTGATGTGTAATAATGTTTCTGGATTTTATTAATTTGCTAATAAGATTTGAACTTTTTCATTTGATGTGATTAAAACCATGTGAATGTTTCAAGCTACAAAATGTATATTGATACTAAATAATACCGAATTTTGACTATATTATATAAAGTTTAAATAAATTGACAAATTTATAACTTGTCTAATCTCATTTCCATATAATGGTAAATATATATTGTATCTGATAACAAAATTTTGTTATTCAATGCAAAACAACAAGCGATACTAAATATATACAGAATAGTATATGATTCAATATGCTGAACGATACTCAATATATTCATTACATAATTTTGTATTAATTGTTAAAGATACACAAATTTATTTTTTGATAATAAAATATGTATTATATACTTAATAATACCATAGATTTTGTGTATCTGATTGTAAAATAGTATCATACATTTTGATGTACTGGAATACTACGACATTTGGAGTAAATTATTTTGTATCAGTTTGTGTAACAATTGTGTAAATTTAGTATCAGGTATACTTTGAACAAAGTTTATATGGTATCATCATTTATTTTGTAGATCTTACTTTTACAAAAATAATTTTTATGTACTGTTAATTAACTTATATAATTGGAGACAAAAAGTTGACAAAATTATAATATATATATATATATATATATGATGTACGATACTAAATATATTGATTACATTAATTTGTATTAATTGTTAAAGATAGACTTATTTTATTTTTTGATACTAAAATATGTATCATATACTTAATAATTCTATGAAAATTTTGTATCTGATTATAATATAGTATCATATCTTGAGATTTACTGAAAAACAACGACATTTTAATTAAATTACTTTGTATCATTCTGTGTAATAATTGTGTAAATAAAGTATGAGGTGTACTGTGAACTAATTTTATTTGATATCATCAGTTATTTTGTAGTCTTACTTTTACAAAAATAATTTATAGTTACTGTTAATTAACTTATATAATTGGACAAATATTTGACAAAAGAAATTCTTCAAATTAATAACTACTTAGAAAGATTGAACGAAAAAGAGAAGTAATACAAAATATTAATTAACGTAAGTTCAACATAATAGAAACCTATGTAATCAACATCAACCAATACAACCTGTGTAGTATACCCGCTCTTTGGCCTTGTTGGATCGTCGCTATCACTAACATATCCTGCCTTGACTTTGTCCATACCATATTTCCATAACAGTGTTCCGTATTTGTTGATACCTTATTTTACATGCAAATTTATACTAAATAACAGCAACACATCAAACTTAAACATCTTTGTATTTCGTGTGCAACATAAATAGATATACAAATAGCAAATAATTTCATTATTCTTTATATAAAGATACAAATAAATATATATAACAAACTGATACTTAAATAGTATATATGTGTAACGACCTGTTTAGTCGTTTTAAGCAGCGGATTTTATTTCTGGAAAAACTGTCTGAGTCAACGGAACCCACGACGGACCGTCATGGGCACGACGGGCCGTCGAGGGGGTCTCGTTCCAAAACACTTAGAATTCTGAAATTTGGGTACTAAAATCGACTCTCTGAACTTCGTGACGACATGGCAGGACGGACCGTCGTGGGAACGACGGACCGTCACAGACTCTTCAAGGAAATTGAGTCTCTGAACTCTGTGACGGAGCAGCAGGACGGACCGTCGCAGGC
>NC_028643.1:49862988-49871387 GCF_001406875.1 Solanum pennellii | reverse complement strand
TAGTTTAGTAATTTGATCATAGATGTTCTTGTGGTGATGACTTCCAGATTTTGGGGAATAATAGACGTTGAATTTTAGAAGTTATTTAATTGTCTTTTTGTTAATGAGTTTAAGTCTTCCGCATTACTTTCTATTGATATTATATTGAAATGTTTAGGGTTTAGATTGGTTGGTTCGCTCACATAGGAGGGTAAGTGTGGGTGCCAGTCGCGGCTCGGTTTTGGGTCGTGACAATATGATACATTAATATATATATTAAATACCTAAAATTAACACATAAATCAGTTTATCATGAGGGCACATAAATACGAAAAAAATCAATACTTAAAAAAAATGAATCAGCAGACTAAAAAATAAATACAAAATTCTTATAAAAAATAAACGATACTTAATAGACACAAATAAATCATCAGGCTAACGTAAAAATACAAAATCTTGATACAAAATAATCGATACGTAAAAATCAGAATCATCAGACTAACTAAAAAATATGAAAATCACGATGGGTATGGAAACAAATGTACACACCTTTGGTAGTGTTGGTGGAACACTCGGAGGTGTCGGCTTTCTACCCCTTTTCTTTGGGGTTTTTGGGTCTTTCGAACTAGATGCATGTTTGCTCTTTGACGAATTTCTCTTGCTAGAACTTGGGTTTGTCATGACTATATTGTCATGCAACGATGTATAACTCAGATCTACGGAGATTTCAATTCTGGAAAAAAACTATAGATTTTTAAGAATAAAAAAAACAGTGAAAACGCAAAAAAGAAAAAAAAATGAAGAAATCGTAATAGGGAAGATGATATACCTGTTTTTGGACTCAATTCCGGATGATTAAGGATAAGAATGTTTGAATTTCAAATTTGTTTTGAATTTTTAACTTAAAAAATTAGGGGGAAAGTTATGGGCAAAAATTTTGGGAAAGGTAAACTTTTGATTTACTTTTTCAATGTGAAAAGTAAGTAAAGTATCATTGGGGGTAAAAAAGAAGGAATTTTTTAATTTTAATAAGAAGTATGGAAATATTGGGATTAGGTAAAATAAAGTTGTGTAGTTTAGTAATTTTTCTTTTATAATTGTGTTAAAATGAAAAGTTTCTATTAATTAACTTTTTACAAACAATCATAAATGCTAAACTTGTTTTGACATGTTTCTGAAAGAAAATTTTGAACAAATTATAATAAAATGTATTTGAATAATTAATATTTTTGTTCCCAAAAATACTTTAAAGAATCATTGAGTAAACATACTTTAATATTTGTTAGAAAAATTGATCACTAAATTTGTATCTTGATTATTAAAATAATCTTTAAAATGACGTATTGATATTTTTAAATTAATTTGAAGATATATAAAAGTACGTGATTAAAAGAATGAACAATGTTTGACTATTTAACAGGAAAAATTTATATAGAATATTTTCTTGATATCAAATATGATAAACTATTTTACAGGAAAAATTTGACAGTAAAAAAAATTAATATTCAAATTCTAAGGAATATTAAAATACAAATGAAAGAAAGATAAGTAGTTAAAAAATAAAGAAAAAACAAAAAAATAAAAATGTCAATAGAAAAGGGCTTGAGAAATATAGAGGAAAAAAAATTAAAAAATAAATAATTACTTGAAAAAAAAATAAGTATATTGGTTATTTTGTGGGGGGTAAGATTCCATGTTTTCTTTTACGATATGATATTCAGAGTGTAGTATCAAAGAAAATTATTAATGTAATTTAGAATATAACATTATGTCAATTGTTATTGTATATAGAAATAAAATTATTTTCATGATTGTTTTTATTTTTGTGGAGTTAGAAATCAATATATTAATAAATACTTTTAATATTTAGAATATAACATTATGATACTTGTTATTGCATATAGAAATAAATTTGATTTATGATTGTTTTAATTGTTGTGGAAGTAAGAAATCAAGCTTTTAACAAATACTTTCAATTTTAATACTAAGATAAATAGAAGTGTTTCTATTATTGAAGAGAATAATGAAATGTGTCACAAAATTCACCGACAAAGCAAACTAAAAACACATTATACATAGTAGAAGCAGTAGAGATTTGAAAGGTTTTGAATTGATCTTTACGAAATGGTTGATCAATGATTGATATTTATCATATGCAAAGCTTATGGTACAAATATTACAAAAAGAAGATGATAATGTTGTAGAAAATAGATATCACTTCCGAAAATATATGAAGATCGATGAACTTTTTCAAAGATATCAACATTTTATATATTCCTCGAATACGAAATGTTTTAACTCATAATCTAATGCAATTCTCTATTTCCTTGCTAAACAGATTTTCTTTTTAGAATTCAACTTTCTCAATTTGGATTGTAAACGACACATTTTTGTCGTATGAACATTTGAAAAAGATTATTAAGTAATATATTGAAGTTGTTTGTTGTGGAAAATAATAGTATAAAATATAGAAATCTTATATATTTAGAGGCTAATTACATCCTATCCCAGAAGTTTTCTCAATTACAAAAATCTCAAATTTTCATTGCTATCGAATACATTCCTTAATTGTCTGATACATAACTAATGATATATATATGTATACATATTACTTCATGGGAAGGATTCATCCAAGAGGGGATATCTATGCATCCGAGAAGGGATAGATATATCCGAGAGGGAATAAGAATATATCCGTGTCACGACCCAAAACGAGCCGCGAGTGGCACCCACACTTATCCTCCTATGTGAGCGAACCAACAAATCTAAAACCCAACGTTTACCAGTATATAAATTCTGAATAACAAATATAATGCGGAAGACCAAAACTCATTAATATAATCAATAAATAACTTCTAAAGTATATTACTTATCATCCCCAAAATCTGCAAGTCATCACATCAAGAACATCTATCCTCAAATTACTAAGTCTAAGAATATTTAAGAACTAAAATAAAGAATAAAACGATAGTCCATGTACGAACTTCAACACATCAAGACGTGAATGAGAGAATCCAGTCCGAGCTAGGAACAATAGCTCACCCTGAAATCTGACGAGCTGAAGACTGGCTAGAGTTGCGGACGAGTCGAAATCACTGGTGCACTTGCTGCACTCCACAAACAACAAGAAGGGAAATAAAAGTAGGGGTCAATACAAGTACTGAGTAGGTATCATCGGCCAAAATAGAAAGCAATATATATACGAAGTAATAATGTAAAATCAACCACAATACTCAACAGGTGACAATCAACAAGTACATCTATGAGGACTCAAGCCTCCACACCATACTCATTTGGGAATTAGGTTCTTTGAAATCGAGTATATTAAGTTAATTCAAGATTACTTCCCTTTATTCTTATCGTGTCGGAACGTGACACTCCGATCCCCTAATGCTACGTGTCGGAACGTGACACTCCGATCCACTAATCGTGTGTGTCGGAATGTGACACTCTGATCCATTATTTCTATGTGTCGGAACGTGACACTCCGATCCAGTATTCCTATGTGTCGGAACGTGACACTCCGATCCATTATTCCTATGTGTCGGAACGTGACACTCCGATCCATCTGTCTCCTTATTTCAGTTCATCAAGCTTTCTTTATGTCAAGCATCATCTTAACAAAGAAGTTTAGGATTGAAAATTCAACAGTCTTATCATTCTAAACACCACAATTATACGATCACAACATACAAACACACAATCAAGTATATGGAAGACCTTACAATACCACCCAATACATATCAATCGCTATTAAGAGTTTACTATCACATAGCATAAACCATAACCTACCTCCACCGAAGAATTGTGATCAAGCAAGCTATCTCCCCAATGCACTTTTGCTGTCCTCTTCGTTCTCTCTCTCGCTCGTTCGTTCTCCCTCTCTATCTTTTTCTTTTTCTTCTCTAGATTCTTTTCTTTTACCCTAATTATCATATAATTCATTATGATAAAAGTAACCCATTATTTATTTCAAGGTTATCTCCTTTAACCCTCCAAGTAAATAAATCATTAAACTTAGCCCACTAATTTCATAAAGTTTGTCATGAATAGTCCAAAACACCCTTTTAAAACTTTTAACAGAAATCCGACCCAGTCAGGTTACGCAACCTGTGACGGTCCTTCGTGTCTATGACGGTCCGTCCTGCAGGTCCGTCACAAAGTTCAGAGGGCCAATTTCTGTAAAGGGTTTGTGACGGTCCGTCGTACCTACGACGGTCCGTCCTGCAGTTCCGTCGTGAAGTTCAGGGAGTCGATCCCAGTACCCAGATTTTCAGAGTTTAAGTGTTTTGGGACGATGACCCCCGACGGTCCGTCGTGACCATGACGGTCCGTCGATTGATCCGTCGACCCAACCAGTTTTTTTTCTCAACATAATCTTACTACTCGAATCGGCTAAACAAGTCGTTACAATAGATACCAATTTACCCATCGTTCGTCCCCGAACGATCACGGATAGAAAAACAAGGGAGAGAAAGAGTACCTGAATCTGTAAAAAGATGTGGATATCTTTCTTGCATATCAGCCTCATTCTCCCAAGTGGACTCTTCAACTGGCCGATTCTTCCACTGAACCTTGATAGATGCAATCTCCTTTGATCTCAACTTGCGGACTTCTCTAGCTAGAATAGCAACCGGCTCCTCCTCATAAGACAAATTCTCGTCGAGAAGAACTGAATCCCAACGAATAATGTAGTTTCCATCTCCATGGTACTTTTTCAGCATAGACACATGAAATACCGGGTGCACTCCTGAGAGTCCTGGAGGCAACGCCAATTCATAAGCCACCTCCCCCACACGCTTCAAGACTTCAAATGGCCCAATATACCTTGGACTAAGTTTACCTCGCTTACCAAACCGCATCACCCCTTTCATGGGTGAAACCTTCAGCAAGACTTGTTCACCCTCCATAAAATTCAAGTCCCTAACCTTTCGATCTGCATATTCCTTCTGCCTGCTCTGAGCTGCTAGAAGCTTATCCTGGATGAATTTTACCTTATCTAACGATTCCCTCAAAAGATCGGTACCCCAAGGTCTTACCTCAAATGCATCAAACCAACCAATGGGAGACCTACATCTCCTCCCATACAGTGCCTCAAATGGAGCCATATCAATACTTGAGTGATAGCTATTGTTGTATGAAAACTCTGCTAAGGGTAAGAATTTATCCCAATGACCACCAAAATCTATCACACATGCACGAAGCATATCCTCCAACACCTGAATCGTTCGCTCAGACTGACCATCGGTCTGGGGGTGAAATGCAGTACTAAGGTCCAGCCTAGTACCTAATTCAGCATGTAATGTTCTCCAAAACTTAGAAGTAAACTGCGTACCTCTATCTGATATGATGGAGAGTGGAACTCCATGCAATCGAACAATCTCTGAGATATAGAGTTTGGCTAACTTCTCTGCATTGTAAGTCATCTTGACCGGAATGAAGTGAGCAGACTTAGTTAACCTGTCAACAATTACCCAAATAGAATCAAACTTACCCAATGTCTTGGGAAGACCAACCACGAAATCCATTGCAATCCTTTCCCACTTCCATTCAGGAATGGGCATTCTCTGAAGTGTTCCTCCAGGCCTCTGGTGTTCATACTTTACTTGCTGACAATTCGGGCATTTGGCAACAAAATCAACAATGTCGCGCTTCATTCTACTCCACCAAAAATGTTGCTTTAGGTCGCGATACATTTTGGTTGCACCAGGATGTATAGAGTACCTTGAACTATGAGCCTCTGTAAGAATAGTGTGAATCAAATCATCAACACGGGGCACACATACCCTTCCCTTAATCCTCAAAACACCTTCTTCATCAATTATTGCCTCTTTAGCCTCTCCTCGCAATACCATATCTCGAATTCGGCTCAGCTTCTCATCAGTAAACTGCTTCTCCTTAATCTTGTCAAGAAAAGAGGATCTTGCCTCCACACAGGCCAAAAGTCCTCCTTTCTCTAGTATTTCCAGCCTCATAAGGTCATTAGCCAAAGTCTGAACCTCTCTAGCCAATGGGCGTCTAGAAATCTGTAAATAGGCTAAACTACCCATGCTCCCTGCTTTTCTACTTAAAGCATCTGCCACAACATTAGCTTTTCCTGGGTTATACAAAATAGTGATATCATAGTCCTTCAGTAGTTCCATCCACCTCCTCTGCCTCAAATTCAAATCTTTCTGAGTAAAGACATACTGTAAACTACGATGATCTGTATAGACTTCACACTTGACCCCATATAGGTAATGTCTCCATTGCTTTAATGCAAATACTACTGCAGCCAACTCCAAATCATGGGTCGGATAGTTACGTTCATGCACTTTTAATTGCCTCGAAGCATAAGCAATTACATTTCTCTCCTGCATTAGCACTGCACCCAAACCAGAATAAGATGCATCACAATAGACGATGAAATTCTTACCTTCCACTGGCAAGGTAAGAATTGGTGCAGTAGTCAACAAAGTCTTGAGTTTCTGAAAACTTTCTTCACATTCATCCGACCATACAAAGGGAACATTCTGCTTAGTCAAATTTGTTAGCTGCGAAGCAATAGAAGAAAATCCCTTGACAAATCGACGGTAGTAGCTAGCTAAACCAACAAAGCTTCTTACCTCTGTAACATTAGTAGGTCTTACCCAACTCTTCACTGCTTCAATCTTAGAAGGATCCACCATCACTCCATCCTTAGAAACCACGTGCCCCAAGAAGGACACTGAATCTAACCAAAACTCACACTTGGAGAATTTGGCATAAAGCCTTTTCTCCCTCAACAACTCCAATACAATTCTCAAATGCTCCTCATGTTCTTTCCTGCTCTTTGAGTATATCAGTATATCATCAATGAATACAATGACAAAGAGATCCAGATATGGCTTAAAAATCCCGTTCATCAGACTCATGAAAGCAGCAGGGGTATTCGTAAGCCCAAAAGACATTACTAAGAATTCGTAATGCCCATACCTGGTTCGAAAAGCAGTCTTTGGCACATCTGCTGCCCGTATTTTCAATTGATGATAACCGGATCTCAGATCAATTTTAGAGAAGACACAAGCACCTTGTAACTGATCGAACAAATCATCAATTCGAGGAATAGGATATTTGTTCTTAATAGTTACCTTATTCAGCTACGTGTAGTCTATGCACATCCGAAGGCTTCCATCCTTTTTTTTCACAAATAAAACAGGAGCGCCCCAAGGGGATGCACTTGGTCTAATAAAACCTTTACCTAGCAACTACTGAAGTTGAGCCTTTAACTCCCTTAACGCAGCTGGAGCCATTCTATAAGGGGGATGGAAATGGGGCGAGTACCCGGCTCTAGATCGATACAGAAATCGATATCCCTATCCGGTGGCATACTAGGAAGGTCTGCAGGAAACACATCCAGAAACTCGCGGACTATCGAAACAGATTCAATCGAAGGTACTTTGGAAGTATCATCCCTGAGGTGTGCCAAGAAGGCTAAACAACCTTTACTAACCATCCTCTTAGCGCGGAGAAAAGAGATAAGACGGACGGGGGTGGAAATGTAGTCACCCTCCCACACTAGCGGATCTGTCCCAGGCTTGGCCAATGTCACAGTTTTAGCATTACAATCTAAGATTGCAAAATTTGGGGAAAGCCAAGTCATACCCAGAATTACATCAAAATCAACCATTTCTAGGATAATCAAATCTACATAGGTATTGCTCCCTACAAAAGTCACAAGGCAAGACCTATACACCTTCTCAACTATCACAGACTCACCCACAGGAGTAGAGACACTAATAGGCATGTCAAGCAATTCGCAATGTAAATCAAGACCAGTAGCAAATGAGGAAGATACATATGAAAATGTGGATCCAGGATCAAATAATACAGAAGCCATGCAATCACAGACCAAAAGATTACCTGTGATAACAGCATCAGATGTCTCTGCTTCAGACCTCCCGGGGAAAGCATAACAATGGGCCCTATCACCTGTCTGTCCATTGCCCCTATCATGTTGCGCCGCAGCAGTTCCAGCTTGCCCGCCACCACGACTGTTTGGGTGACCACCACTACCTTGGCAACCACGTCCTCCAGAATGGCGGCCTCTCCCATGACCACCTCTACCTCTAACCATTGAGGTATGTAACTCTGTTTTGGACAATACCTCCTAATATGTCCAGCCTCCCCACATTCATAACAATTCCTGGAGTCAAGCATAGGTCTTTGTGAAGGTGACGAAGTCTGAGGATAACCACCAAACTCAGAAAAGGGCTGACTGGGCTGCGATGGACCCTCAGCTACAGCCTGCAGGGAAGACTGAATAGGGCGGTTTTGATAACCTCCTGAACTCTGCCCTCGGGAATAAGAACCTCTCAACTTACCTCCCTTACGGAACATCTTAGATGTAGACGCCATGGTGAAGTCGTCTGGCTTCACCCCCTCTACTTCTATCACAAAAT
>NC_028643.1:49851638-49852988 GCF_001406875.1 Solanum pennellii | reverse complement strand
ACTAAGAAGGCATTAATAGCATGGGAGCAAGTGTGCAGGCCTAGAAGTGAAGGAGGACTGGGACTACTAAACATGGCAATATGGAATAGAGCAGCAATAGCTAAACTCTGTTGGGATTTGACACAAAAGGAAGACAAGCTATGGATTAAATGGATTCATGCTTACTACCTAAAAGACCAGAATGAATGGCAAAAGAGAGATCAACCCAGCTGGATGATCAGGAGAATTATGAATGCCAAGCTCATAGTTGATCAATGTCAACCAAGACAAGGAAAAGGGGTGATCAAACACATTTATGACTATCTTAGAGGGGAGAAGATCAAACCTGAATGGAGATGCTTAGTGTTTAAGAATCCAGCTAGACCAAAAGCTTGCTTTACATTATGGATATTGATGAACAGGAAACTAGCAACAGTGGATAGACTAACTAAATGGGGAATGACACTTGATAGAGGCTGTGTGATGTGCAAAAGGGCAGAAGAGAGTATGGAGCACCTATTCATCCAATGTCACTATGCTGAAGCAATATGGGAGAGGCTGCTAAGGTGGATTAATGTACATAATAACATGCCTAAGTCCTGGACAGAATTTATCCAATGGTGTGTTAAAAATGGTAAGGGGAAGACTGCTAGAGCTCAAATGTTCAAAGGGATACTTGCAGAAGGAGTCTATGGCTTATGGAGTGAAAGAAACAAGAGAATTTTTGAAGAGAAGAGTAGCTTGATTGATGAAGTAGTTAAGAGGATAGCTTATATAACTATAGCTAGATTTCCTAATAGTATTACCAATGTAATTAAGCATAGACATATTTGAGGCTATAGTTAGAGTAGAGTTATAGAGATGTTTGTTTGGTTTAAGCATGCTGTGTTAGCTGCTTGTTTTGTAAGGTTTCTCGGTAATTAATAAAAGTTGGTTACCAAAAAAAAAAATAGTAATGATAATAATGATAATAATAATAATAATAATAATAATAACAATAATAATAATAATAATAATAATAATAATAATAATAGTAATAATAGTAATAAAGTAATAATAATAATAAAATAATAATAATAATAATAATGATAATAATAATAATAGTGATAATAATACTAATACTAATAATAATAATGATAACAATAATAATAATAATGATAATAATATTAATAATAATAATTATAATAATAATAAAAATAATACAAATAATAATAATAAAATAATAATAATAGTAATAACAATAAAAAATAATAATAATAGTAGTAGTAGTAGTAATAATAGTAATAATAATAATAATAATTATGATAATAAAGATAATAATAATAATAATAATAATAATAATAATAATAATAATAATAATGATAATAATAA
>NC_028643.1:49848627-49849061 GCF_001406875.1 Solanum pennellii | reverse complement strand
TGATGATGATGATGGTGATGGTGATGGTGATGGTGATGGTGATGGTGATGGTGATGGTGATGATGATGGTGACGATGGTGATGGTGATGATGATGATGATGGTGATGGTGATGATGGTGATGATGGTGATGGTGATGCTGGTGATGATGGTGATGCTGGTGATGATGGTGATGATGGTGATGGTGATGATGGTGATGATGATGATGGTGATGATGGTGATGGTGGTGATGGTGATGATGGTGATGATGGTGATGATGGTGATGCTGGTGATGATGGTGATGCTGGTGATGATGGTGATGATGGTGATGGTGATGATGGTGATGATGATGATGGTGATGATGGTGATGATGCTGGTGATGGTGATGATGATGATGGTGATGATGGTGATGGTGGTGATGGTGATGATGGTGATGATGGTGATGATGGTGATGATG
>NC_028643.1:49809882-49842382 GCF_001406875.1 Solanum pennellii | reverse complement strand
CATCACTTAGGAACCAATACGAAAAGATAGGGAAAGAACGGGGTCTCTAGGGGTCCTGGTGCTCTGAGAGGTGCGAAGCGCCATATCTTGACGGACAGAGGCTGTCCTCAGGTACTTAGAGATGCGCAGCGCGCCAGAGCCTGACGGACAGACTCTACCTGAGGGGCTCTGTAGGCGCGGCACCCCAACATCCCGTCAACGGATTTTCCGACTTTCTTCTTTGTTTTTCATCTCTAAACCTTCACAAACTCCCATGAATCCCACCCCAGGCACTTAGGATCCCTAATTAACTTATTCCCCAATGATTTAGACCCAAAAATAGTCCTAAAACATGGATTACAACTAACAGCGATCAACACCAATCCAATCAACAAGAATGTCAAACTTTCTTTCAATATCCCAACCTCTAACATGAGTTACTTCATGAACTTGAATGGTTTGAATGAAATTGGTGCAGGGGTGAAGTAACCCAACACAAAAGAGCCCACATACCTTATTAGGGATCACCGCCGACGAAAATCCATGAAGCTAAACTTGGTGTTCTCGCGTCTTCTTGTTCTTTCTCCTATTTTCTTCTTGCTTTCAAAACCCTAGTCTATTTTCGAAGTGCGTAAACTGAATGAGATCAGTTTGGACCCTAACATATTACTCCAAAACGAAATAGTTAATTTACTTAAGGAAAAGACCAAAATACCCTTACTAAATCCAATTTTGGAACTTTCCCTGCTCAATAACCCATCTTCTGAAGGACATATCTCACTCATACAACCTCATAAATTCACAAAATTGGCTTGCTAGAAAGATCTTCCAACGATATTTCCATATATATAAAGAACTCACCCAGAATCCTCTTGATATGGAAGTTATGGTCGTTTGAAAATGGCCAAAACTCACTTTTGAAATTTGGAAATTTTCCACATTTTCCATTTTTTAAAAAAATTTATGTTACAATATCTCCCCCTTGGCAACATTAATCCTCGAATGAGAATTCTTTATCTAAGATAAGGATAGTAATTTCACTTCGGAGCTCCACAACACAAACAAGCATTACATGCTTATACATAACCTTATAAAGTGTTAAGAAGAGAGTTTAGTACTTTGATTTGCCTCTTCTCCAGATTCAAAGAGATGTGGATATCTCTTCTTCATACCCTCCTCTGCTTCCTAAGTCGCTTCTTCAACAAATTGGTTCCTCCAAAGGACCTTGACTGAAACAACTTCTTTTGTCCTCAACTTGCGAACTTGCCGATCCAAAATCTGAACCGGAATTTTTTCATAGGATAAGTTATCCTTAATCCCCACATTCTCTATTGGTACTACCAATGAAGTATCACCCAAACACTTCTTCAACATAGAAATATGATGTCACGACCCGAAAGTACCCCCTAGAAGTTAGGGAGAACCCTCGGTTCGTGACCGAGCATACTTGACCCTTTGGGGTCTTATACAAGCCCTTTAACTATCATTCATTACATAAAACATGAAAACTAGTGCGGAATTAAAACTTTTCAAGAAATTTAATAAAAACTAGTCTTTCATAAATATTTAGAGAATCTCATCGTCACAAGCCAACATAAAGACACGACATAATATCTTAGGGACACAACCCTTTACATTAAAATGAAATACATAATAAGTCATTAAATAACAAACTAAGAAAAGGACTATGCCTTCGAATATATGAGAACATACTTTTCCTTGAGAGAAACTTTTCCAAGATCTTTCTTCTTGATTTCAACCTTGCTTCCAATCTATAATTATATAGTATAGAAAAGTATGAGGTTAGTACAATTAATGTGCTAAGTATGGCATATGCAATAACATGCAAAAAGGGACATCTTAGTAAAAACACATTTTTATGTCAATTAAGTGAAACATTCATGAATGTAGAAGTAAAACAACATAAGAAACATCATTCAACACTTAGAGAAGAATTTCCATGATTTTTGCAAAAGAAAGCATTTTTACAGTAACTTTACAATTTTTACACTGAACTATTAAAACATTACACTGAACTAAAAAATCCAAAATGGTGAACTTCCAAGGTATTTCCAATGAGGAATAAACATCATGTCCATCGGAGTTTCCCTATCTAAGGTCATCCTAAGACTAACTAAGGTAGGACATGAAGGAAGTACACATATGCCTCCTTCAATACACACCAAAGAAACCCTCAAGACTACCTCCTTTTTGGCATACTCACCTCGGGAGAACAAGTACCCACTCAATGGCTATACAATAGAAGAACACCCAACAACACACCAAGAATTGCCTTTCGGAATGACTACTTATTGCAATGAGTAAATGGTGTCCCATACCACCATCTACCCTAAGTAGTACACTCTTTTAGAAGACTTGGCACCAAGACTCCCCTTTCGGAAGGTCCTACCTAGTGCAATGGATAGATAGTGTCCCATACCACCACCTACCCTGAGTAGTATGTTATTTTGGGAGACTTAGTTCATTCAATTCAAATGAGACTTACCAAGACTCCCATTTCGGAATGCCTACCTAGTACAATGGATAAATAACATCCCATTCCACTACCTACCCTAAGTAGAACACTCCTTTAAAAGACTTAGCACATTCATTACTTTGGTGGGAGGTTAGATTAACTGAGATAGACCATGAGAGATAGACATGAGATCCCGACATTAACCCCTATCGGATGAGGGATCCTCACTTTCCTAGAGTAAGGACATTCTTTTTATCTTTTACATGGATTTCCCAATAGCTACACCTATGCGGGCACATAGTTAAGGGATAAGGAGATTGCTACTAACTAACTCATTCTCTACTAACGAGGAGTACTCATATCAAGAGGTACATTGGAATAAAATATCTCAACTTACAAAGTGTAAGAACCTTTTCTTCATATCCTCTCGGTTCAAGACATAACCCCCACAGATTTTAAGCATTATAAACAATAGGTTAAGGATAACTAGTGAACACCACATCTCAACTCACAAAAGGCATTCATCCACCGACTTATCTTAGAAAGCTCTTAGGATGTAGTGAGGTTGCTACTAAACACTTCATCTCAACTCACGAAGAGTGTTCACCCCAAAACTCCTCTATTTAGTCAACTTAGCTTCCTACATTCATTCAAGTGTGAGAGTGTGTGTACATGTGAGCACACCTTGCACATAAGCACCTTTCATTTATATTAACTTCTATCATGCTTTAGATCTATATCCATAAAATCACACACCTCTCATGCTTCACGTAATCATATTCTTCATTTAGACATAACATAAGCAAAACATGCATTTCAAGCTTCACAAAAACATTATACAAGAACCATTTTCTTCACCATTTCCTTTCACACATTAAGACTTCAATACACACTCACAAAACATACTAAACATAACCAAATTCATCAATTAACACCGCCATCAAGATGGTGGACTATACCACTCAAGAGCAATTTATAATAAGAATCATCCAATATAAGCAACTCAGAATATAACCAATCCATCACCACCTATAAAAATTTTTCTCAATATTTCATCATAATAAGGCCCTTAGGGCAGTATATAAATCATAATAACAACACAAGAAAACCAAAGTTCATACCCTACACAAACATGCTCATTTAACCCCTTTCTTAAGCTAAAAGTTTGAAATATGCATAAACATGATTTCATTAGGGTTTTGACATTAAAATCATCAATTTATACTAGAATAAACACATTTGAATCATTAAAACGTTCTTACAAGAAGACCCATGCTTAAAATCAAAGAGAAGAAAATAGAGTTTGAAACCCTTTTTGAAATCTTTTGGAAATGACTCCTTTAATGGAAGAGGGTTCAAGGATGGATAACATACCTCAGTGAGAAGGAAACCCACTAATTTTTTATTAATAACACGTCCAAACCAGCCCTTCTTTCCCTCCTTGAGTCTTAGCTCCAATGGTGACTTTGAGAGAGTTTTCTTTAGAGAGGGAGTTTGAATATTTGAAGTGAGGGGTCTTGTCTAGGTCTAGGACTTAAAACTAATTCAATATAACTTATAAACAATAAATATATTGACCCATGGTTATAAAAGACTTGGGGTGAAATTAGACAAAACACCCCAAGTTAGCAGCAGACTAGACAGTCTTTGCAGGCCCCCATCGACGCCTCTCAACGACGGACCGTCGATGAGTCGACTTCCCGTTGATGATGGATCGTGGTTTGGGTATGCAACTCCCAATCCTTCAGATTTTAATGTCCAAACGATGTACCATGTCGACGATCCGTCTCCTGATCGACTGGCCGTCGATTGGCTCGTCTATGGACGTTGATTTTGGGCAGTTGTTATCTAAGTGTTGGGGTCCTCTTCTAGGGCCCCTCGTGAGGCCTATATGGAGTCGTACCTGGAAGTTAAACCCCTAAACTAAGTCTTCTAGGTCTTAGGAACATCCCACATCAATTTCGATTAAAATGAACACGTAAAACTGACTTAAACACATCAAGACACACAAGTACTTTCTAAGACATATCTTTCGAACGTCATGGACGTTTGACCTCCAAACTTAACCAAACTTCAAACACTGCTTAATAACACTAAATAAACTAATTTTAAAAGAAAATTAACTCAAGAAACACTCATGAGTCTCTAGTGCAGCTTAGTTTATTTTGGGGCGTTACATTCTCCCCCACTTAGAATAACATTCATCCTCGAATGACACTAAGACTTCAAGTACAACAAGGACTCACCTAGTATCACATAACACATTGGAATTAAGGATCAAACACTCAAACTCAAAGCATCAACTAGCAAGGAGCACATTTCAACACTTTTAAATACTAGCAACATAAGAACTTTTAGGAAAACTTCACAAACTTCAAAACTCACCCTCAACCTTCTTTTATTGAGGAACTACCGTATCCAACATTAAAAATGCTCATATAAAACACTTTTGAACACATTTAAACTTCAACTAAGGCACGGAAAATTATTTTCTATATGCCAAATTTTTACATTGAACATTCACTATATTCACTGCCAACATGCTTAACAATTTCAAAATTTCTTCTTTGAGCAATTCATAATTGATGACATGATAATATGAACTATAAAACCATATAAACTCATTTCACATCATAAAAAAACAATCATAAAGAGTTAAGAATTACCGGGATTATCAACTCCAGATTAGTTATCCTTCCTAGCTCCCATCTCATAGACAGGGTTCTTCTTTGGAGAATTAGGATCTAGGGAAGCTTGATTGACCTCTTTCCCTCTTGCTTTCATGTTAGGTCAGTACCTCATCTTCTGTATCTTATTACCACATGCAAAACAACCATTCGTTCCGGCAAGACACCTACCCAAATGTTGCTTCCCACAAGTAGGGAACCTAGTCCTCTCAAAAGTATGGACACCACCTCGGGAATGTTGGTTTGGAGCCCTATACTTGTTTCCCATGGAAAAATCTTTGTTACAGAACCTCTTATTAGTCTTTTGATGACTAGAATCATCCGACCTAGGCCTCTTACCCTCTTGCATTATCTTTCTAATTTTGGACTACTCCATTTTTTGTGCATAAACCATGAGTCTAGAGATATCCATGTCATTAAGAAGCATTGCCGTACGACACTTTTTATCCACCAAGATAGACACTCCCATCACAAATTTGTTTATCCTATCCCTAGGGTTGGCTACCGTGGTTGGGGCATACTTAGAGATTTGGGTGAATTTGAGAGAGTATTCTTGCACACTCATTTCCCCTTGACGAAGGTTCATGAATTCAACCATCTTCTTCTCCCTCCATTCTAGGGGAAAACCTATCTAGGAAAGCCTCTTTGAATTCCTCCCAATCAACCGGACCTCTCTCTAAGGGTCTCTCAACCCTCCATTGCTCAAACCACACTTGAACCACATCTTTGAGTTTGTAAGCGGCTAACTACGCTTTCTCCCTAGGGGTCACACCCATAACATCTACCACTTTGAAAACCTCATCGATGAAACCTTGTGGATCTTCATCCACCTTAGTTCCATGAAAAGTGGGAGGATTCATCCTCATGACCCGAATTCTAGAGGCGAGAGTACTAGCATTAGGTTGGGCCTATCTCCTTGATTTGCTTGGGCAACAAAGTGATTATTGACGACATGTGCTTGAGCCGTCATGAGTTGGTTCATGTTCATTAGGGTAGCCGTCAACTCCGCATTAGTCATATCTTCTTCAGTAAAAGGAGCTTGAGGCATAAGAGGCACTTGGGGAACTTGAGTCTCTTGAGGTCCCGGAGGCACTTGAGGTTCTTGAAGGGGAACATCCTTATTCTCTTCCCTTAGGCCAACAATAGGAACTTGGTCAACACGGGGAGGGATCCTCTCATTAGCTACACCTCCCTCCTCCATTCTAGTGGTTGATCTCCTCGTATTCATGTATGAACACAAAGAGAAGAGGTTGAGAAAAGACACCTTATATAACTCAACTCTAAGGCACGACATTAGAATAGAGAAGAAAGTGAAACTCTATCATCCTATAGCCTTTTGTCCATGGATGTGTCACGACTCACACCAATGACCAAGAAACTACTAGACGTGGCTTGTGAGACTTTTAGAACCTAAACTATTTGCCATAACCTTATGCTCTGATAAAGTCTGTCACAATCCGAAAGTACCCCCTGGAAGTTAGGGAGAACCCTCGGTTCGTGACCAGCCGTACTTGACCCTTTGGGGTCTTGTACAAGCCTTTTAACTATCGTTCATTACATAAGACATGAAAAGTAGTGCAGAATTAAAACTTTTCAAGACATTTAATAAAAACTAGTCTTTCATAAATATTTAGCGAATCTCATCATCACAAGCCAACTTAAAGACACGACATAATATCTTAGGGACACGACCCTTTACATTAAAAAGAAATACATAATAAGTCTTTAAATAAGAAACTAAGAAAAGGAATATGCCCTTGAATATATGAGGACATACTTTTCCTTGAGAGAAACTTTCCCAAGCTCTTCCTTTGAACCTTCAACCTTGCTCCCAACCTATACTTATAGACTATAGAAAAGTACGGGGTAAGTACAAATGATGTACTAAGTATGACATATGCAAAAACATGCAAAAAGGGACATTGTAGTAAAAACACATTTTCATGTCAATTAAGTGAAACATTCATGAATAAAGAAGTAAAAAAACATAAGAAACATCATTTAACACTTAGAGAAAAATTTCAATGATTTTTTCAAAAGAAAGCATTTATACAGTAACTTCCCAATTTTTATACTGAACTATTAAAACATTATAGTGAACTAAAAGACTCCAAAATGGTGAACTTCCAAGGTATTGCCTATGAGGAATAAACATCTTTTTCATCGAAGTTTCCCTATCTAAGGTCATCCTAAGACTCACTTAGGTAGGACAAAAAGGAAGTACATATATGCCTCCTTCAATACACACCAAAGAAACCCTCAAGACTACCTCCCTTTTGGCATACTCACCTCGGGAGAACAAGTATCCCCTCAATGTAAATACAATAGAAGAACACCCAAAAAACACCACCGAAAAACACACCAAGAATTCCCTTTTGGAATGCCTGCTTAGTGCAATGAGTAGATGGCGTCCCATACAACCATCTACCCTAAGTAGTACACTCTTTTAGAAGACTTGGCACCAAGACTCCCCTTTCGGAAGGTCCTACCCTGTGCAATGGATACATAGCGTCCCATACCACCACCTACCCTAGGTAATACGTTATTTTAGGAGACTTAGTTTATTCAATTCAAATAAGACTCACCAAAACTCCCATTTCAGAATGCCTACCTAGTGCAATGGATAAATAGTGTCCCATTCCACTACCTACCCTAAGTAGAACATTTCTTTAGAAGACTTAGCACATTCATTATTTTTGTGGGAGGTTAGCTTTACCGACATAGACCATGAGATCTAGACATGGAATCCTGACATTAACCCCTATTGGAGGAGGGATCCTCACTTGCCTAGAGTAAGGTCATTCTTTTTAGCTTTTACATGACTTTTCCAATAGCTACACCTATGCGGGCACATAGTTAAGGGATAAGGAGATTTCTAGCAAGTAACTCCTTCTCTACTAACGAGGAGTACTCATCTCAAGAGGTACATTGGAATACAACATCTCAACTCATGAAGTATAACCACCTATTCTTCATATCCTCTTGGTGCTAGACATAACCCCCACAGATTTTAAACATTATAAACTATAGGTTAAGGATAACTAGTGAACACCACATCTATACTCACGAAGAGCATTCATCCTCCGACCTATCTTAGAAAGCTCTTAGGATGTAGTGAGGTTGCTACTAAACACTTCATCTAAACTTACGAAGAGTGTTCACCCCAAAACTCCTCTATTTACTCAACTTAGCTTCATACATTCATTCAAGTGTGAGAGTGTGTGTACATGTGAGAACACCTTGCACATAAGCACCATTTAATTTATATTAACTTCTATTCATGCTTTAGACCTATATTCATCAAATCACACACCTATCATGCTTTACATAATCATATTCTTCATTTAGACATAACACATGCAAAACATGAATTTCAAGCTTCACAAAAACATTATACAAGAACCATCTTATTCACCATTTCCTTTCAAATATTAAGCCTTCAAATCCATGCTCACAAAACATACTAAACATAACAAAATTTATCAATTAATACCGCCACCAAGAAGGTGGACCATACCACTCAAGAGCAATTTATAATAAGAATCATCCAATATAAGCAACTCACAATATAACCAACCCATCACCACCTATAACCAATTTTATCAATATTTCATCATAATAAGGGACTTAGGGCAGTAGCTAAATCATAATAACAACACAAGAAAACCAAAGTTCATACCCTACATAAACATGCTCATTTAACCCCTTTCTTAAGCTAAAAGTTTGAAAGCATAAACATGAGTTCATTAGGATTTTGACATTAAAATCATCAATTCATACTAGGATAAACACTTTTGAATCATTAAACGTTCTTACAAGAAGACCCATGCTTAAAATCAAAGAAAAGAAAATAGAGTTTGAATATTTGAAGTGAGGGGTCTTGTCTAGGTCTAGGACTTAAAACTAATTTAATATAACTTAAAAATACTAAAAGTATTGACCTATGGTTATAAAATACTTGGGTTTAATTTAGACAAAACACCCAAGTTAGTAGAAGACTAGACAGTCTTTGCAGGCCCCAATTGACGCATCTAAACGATGGACCGTCGATGAGTCAACGTACCGTTGATGATGGCTCGTGGTTTGGGTATGCAACTCCCAAACCTGCAGACCTTCATGTCCAAACGACGGAACATGTCGACAAGCCATCGCCTGGTCGACTGGCCGTCGATTGGTTTGTCAATGGACACTATTTTTGGGCAGTTTTTGTCTAAGTGTTGGGGTCCTCTTCTAGGGCCCTTCGTGAGTCCTAGATGGAGTAGTACCCGGATGTTACACCCCTAAAATAAGTCGTCTAGGTCTTAGGAACATCCCACATCAATATTGATCAAAACGAACACGTAAAACTCACTCAAACACATCAAGACACACAAGTACTTTCTAAGGCATATCTTCGGAACGTCAGGTACGTTCTTGGACTGCTTCTAACTCTTGGGGTAGCTCCATGTCATAAGCTACATTGCCCACTCTTTTGGAGATTCTATTAGGTCTAGTATACCGGGTAATAAGTTTCCCCTTCTTACCTAAACTCATAAATCCTTTCATAGGTGACACCTTAAGATACACCCAATCATCTACCTCAAACTCTAATGGCCTTCTTCTAATATATGTGTAGGACTTTTGGCGACTTTCTGCAGTCTTTTCAGCCTTTATTGAATCACTTTCACCTTCTTCATAGCTTGGTGAACTAAATCTGGTCCTATCAACCCTGCTTCCCCAACCTCTAACCACCAAATAGGAGATATGCATCTTCTCCCATAGAAAGCTTCATATAGAGCCATTTGGATGTTCAAATGATAACTATTGTTGTAAGCGAAATCGATGAGATGTAGGTGATCATCCCAATTTCACTTTAAGTCGATCACACAAGCTCTCAATATATATTCTAAGGTCTGGATAGTGCGCTATGCTTTTCCATCTGTCTGAGGATGAAAAACAGTGCTCAAATTGACCTTCGAATCCAAATCTTTTTGGAAATATTTCTAGAATTCTGCAGTAAATTGTGCACTTCTATGTGAAATAATGGAGATCGGGACTCCATGAAGTCTTACCACTTCCTAAAGGTACAACCTAGCATAATCCTCAGCCTAATAGGTAGTCTTGACCGGCAAGAAATGGGTTGACTTTGTCATTCTGTCGACAATCACCCAAATGGAATCATGTTGCCTTCGCGATCTTGATAAGCATGTGATGAAGTCCATATTAATCATCTCTCACTTCCATTACGAAAGTTCTTTATTCTGAGCTAAACCTCCAGGTCATTGGTGTTCTACCTTCACTTGCTGACAATTTGAACACTTGGAAAAAAATTCAGCAATATCTTTCTTAATACCTTCCCACCAATATACTTCTCTCAAATCACGGTACATTTTGGTGGAACCCGGATGAATGGAATATCTGGAGCTATGAGCCTCCTCCTAGATCCTCTCTTGAAGTCCGTCCACCTTAGGTATAAATAATTTGCCTTGGTATTTCAGCACACCATCTCTCCCTTGTTCAAAAGCCAATACTCTTTGGCTATGGACACTTGCCTACAAATCAAGAAAAATAGGGTCTTGGTCTTGCTTATCTTTCACCGCTGACACCAAGGATGAGTCAGCCCCATTGGTTACCACTATGCCTCCTTCTGTTGAGACCATAAGTCTGACTCCCAAACGTGCAAGTCTATGCACATCTTTCTCTAACTCCCCCTTTTTTTCTTTGACATGGGAAGTACTTCCCGTATACAACCTTCATAAGGCATCAACAACCACATTAGCCTTACCTGGGTGATAAAGAATACTCGTGTCATAATCCTTGAGTAATTCCAACCACCTTCTCTGTGTGAGGTTTAGCTCTTTCTGAATGAACACATATTGGAGGGTCTTGTGATCAGTGAATATATCCACATGAGCACCATATAAATAATGATGCCATATTTTCAATACAAATACTACAGCAGCCAATTCTAAGTCATTAATTGAATAATTCTTCTCATGAACTTTCAACTGTCTTGAAGCATAAGCTATGACCTTGCCATTCTGCATTAACAGACAACCCAAGCCAACTCTTGATGCATTGTAATAGACCACAAAGCCTTGAGTACCCTCTGGTTAGGTCAAAATCAAAGCGGTAGTCATTCTCTTTTTCAACTCCTGAAAGCTTTTATCATGAGCTTCAGACCATTAAAACTTAGCTGTCTTCTAAGTTAACTTGATCAAAAAAGAAGATATAGATGATAATCCTTCAACAAATCTCCTATAATACCCATCCAAGCCCTATAAAATCCTTATATCTGTCGGAGATGTGGGTCTAGGCCAACTCTTAACTGCTAACAGTGTGGCCTAGAAACGCCAAAGACTTAAGCCAAAACTCACACTTGGAGAACTTGGCATACGACTTCTTGTCTCTCAAAGTCTGAAGAACAACCCCTAGTTGACTAGCATGATCTTCTTCATTCCTTGAATAACTCAGTTTGTCATCAATGAAAATGATGACAAAAAGATCCAAATAAGGTTTGAAGACTAGGTTGATAAGATCCATGAATATTGCGGGTGCATTAGTCAAACCAAAAGACATAACAAGAAATTTTTAATGCCTATACCTTGTTCTAAAATCTGTCTTGGGAATATCACATAACCTAACTCTTAACTCATGATAGCCTGATCTAAGGTCAATCTTGGAGAAGCAAAAAACACCTTGAAGTTGATCGAAGAGATCATCTATCCTTGTAAGAGGATATTTGTTCTTGATGGTCACCTTATTCAATTGGCGGTAGTCGATATACATCCTAAGGGACCAATCCTTCTTCCTAACAAATAAGACCGGAGCGCCCCAAGGTGAGACACTTGATCGAATAAAGCCTTTGTCTAACAGATCTTTCAACTGCTCTTTTAACTATTTTAACTCTGCTGGTTTGGTGGAATAGAGATGGGATGAGTATCTAGGATGATGTCTATGCTGAATTCTATCTCTCTTCGGGAGGGACTCCAGGTAGATCATTTGGAAAAACTTTTGGAAACTCACTAACTATAACAACTGACTAAAGGGAAAGTACCTTAACACTTGAGTCATTAACTCATACTAAGTGATAGATACATCCCTTAGAAACTAACTTCCTCGCCTTAAGGTACGAAATGAGACGATTCTTAGGCACTGTTGATATACTACCCAACTCTATGACTAGCTCATTTTGAATCTGGAACTTGACAATTCGAATTCTCCAATCTATTGATGCATAACAGGCATGGAGCCAGTCCATACCTAGAATGACATTAAAATACACCATGTCTAACTCTATGAAATTATTCATGGTACTCTTATGATTGATGAAAATAGGATAGTCACGATAAGCTTTTTCCGCTAGAATAGCCTCCCCAACAGGTGTAGAAACATAGAAAGGTTTACAAAGCTTTTCAGGGAGAATTTCAAACTGATATGGAACATATGGAGTTACAAAGGGTAAACTTGCTCCTGGGTCTATTAGAGCATAATCATCAAAAGTAAAGGCTTTGATCATACCCGTGACCACATTTGGAGAGTTCTCTTGCTCTTGGTGGCTAGTGATTGCATAGAGGCTATTTGCCCCTCCGCCAGTACCAGAAGCAGCTCATCTGGGTGCATCCCTATTTGGTAGAGCAACTGATGAAGATTGGGCACTGTTGCCCGGATTTTCACCATCTTGCTCATTATTAGGGAATTCTCTCATGAAATGACCCTCTTGACCACACTTGAAACAACCTTTCTGGCCATCATGACACTTGTCAGGGTGGATTCTACCACATCTACCACATTAAACACTCCCATTACCCCTTTGTGGCACACTACCTTGAGATTGGGCCGGTCTAGACTTTACGAGCTATGAATTGTGACCGCTATACTTACCTCGGTTTCTGGGTGCAGGTGTACTAGAAGATGATAGTGCATGCCCCTTTGATTTCTGGAATTGTGGTCAGCTCGAACCACCATTCTGTTGGCCAGGCTCATTCCCTATCTTTGCCTTCTTGTTTTGGTACTCTTCTCTATACTTCACCTTCTCTCCTTCAACTTGTTGAACGTATACCATCAGCCTGGATATATCCATGTCACCTATAAACATGGTATCCCTACCTTACTTTCTTGAAGCACGACCCACCCCTGCAATAAATAGACTCATTCTGCTTCTCATGTCTTTAACCATTTCCGGAGCATAGCGAGATAGCTGGGTGAAATTCAACCCATTTTAATGAACACTCATGGAGTCTTTTTTCATATTAAGGAACTCCCTCACCTTGGCTTCCTTCAGTTCACAAGGAAAGAACCTCCCAAGAAGGCTTCCTCTAAGCAATACAAACTTGGATGTGGTGCATCCTCATCCCTACCATCTTTCGATTGATCGAACCATCTTTTTGCCACACCTTTCAGTTGATATGCAGCCAATTCAACCCTCTCAGCGTCGACCATATGCATTACTTCATACACCATCTTTCAACTCCTCTATGAAGTCTCCGGATCTTCCGTAGTGTTTGATCCGATGAAACTAGGGGGATTCATCCTAAGAAACTCATGAATTCTCGAAGTATCTGCCCCTTCCTGTTGAGATCCTCTCTGCTGCCTGACTTGGTTGGTCACAACCTGACTCAACATCCAAATAACATCCTGGGATTCAACATTTGTAACCTCTCATTGAGGTTGCGCCTCTGGTTCATTTGGAACCTCTTGTTCCTCAACATTCCTTCGTGGACGACTTCTGACTGCTCTTCTTGGAGGTATGCTGATATGAAAGTACGTGTAAACACGAATTAGAGAGAGACATTTAGAGATAAACTCTTTGCATGAAAATAAGATGAAAGAAATGAAACATTCCTAAATGTCGCATCCTCCTAATCATAGATGTGGAGCGCTTCACACTGATGACTAAAACTCTACTCACACGGCTTCATAGACACCCTAGGACTCTTGAACTCTAGGATCTAACATCAAGTTTGTCATGCCCCGATTCTACTCCCTGGGCGTGATCGGCACTCGAAGACCATTGTTGGACCTCAAGCGAGCCCTTGGCCTGAATACTTAAATCATCGGAAGACAAACCCCAACTTTGACACGCGTAAAACATAATAAAAGGGAAATACGTCATGTCATAACTTTGGCAAAAATGACACTTGAGTCATAAAAACTGAAAACAACTCCAAACTTAAATACTATAGTGTATGAAGCCTCTAAAGTGTCTAAAGAGGGATGTTGGGACAGACCCCACAATGTCCTAAAAGATAAGCTAATATTGAAATGAAAAAGGATGTCCTCCAGAATGCAAGGAGGCTCACCACTAACTCTGTAGCTCAATCTGGAATCAACGAAGCGCTGCGTGCTGATCCTAGGTACTTGTGTCTGCATCATGAAACGATGTAGGCCAACTAGCATCAGTACATTGAATGTACGAGTATGCGAGTTGGAGATCTAAATAATGACTTAAGCTTGAGGGGATTACGATGAACTTACCTTGGCTTTGCTCCACTCAAGAGTATACTTAACTCAAATGATACACATATAAAGCAGTTTAAATCACATGCAAGATGAAAGTGTATATATATATATATANTTCGTTTAAGGAAATGCAATAACAAACTCAACTTTACTTATATAAGAAAATAATATCGCCTCTGTGGGAGTTTCTCTAATCAACAATCATCACTATGAGCGTAAGTGATGATACAACGTCTTACCTCACGTTGCAAGAGGACCATCCTACAACTTGCCATCGGTATAGAACCTTACTCAACTTAGTGGTTCCACTAGCTCTCCTTACGTGATCATCTAAAAAGTATGACACGTCAACTACTATGTGGGCTACATGGTTTATATGGAAACTTGAGTTAATATGAACTCTCATCTCAACATCAGTGCTCCATACTACTCCCAAAAAAATGTACCTTAGCTCATACTTTTAATAAAACTTCCTTCCTTTGGGTTGATATAATTTACTGAACCCATTAGCTTAAAAAGCTCCTTTTGGAAATCAATGTTCCCTTTTTAGTTTAAAACTCGTTTGGAACTTCTAGTTTCCCTCTTTACTCAAATGTGAAACATTTGAAAACGTCTAGGGAATACTTAGTTCCTTTATATATTTTTGAGAAATGAACTCAACTCTTGCTCTTTGCTTAACTTGAAACTTTAACTCATAGGGAATACTTAGTTCCCATATAACTTTTGAGAAATGAATACTTAGTTCCCTTATAGCTTTTGAGATATGAACTCAACTCTTTACTTGACTTGAACTTTAAGTCTTTAAAATAAAGTGAAAACATTTGTGAAAGAATTTAGAAAACTTTATATTGCCTTGCTTCTTAACTTCTAGACTTGTCTCTTAACTTCTTTGACTTTGACCTTACTTTCCTTGAATTAAATTATGGATTCAAGGATCGTGATCTCATATTTTTGGATGATTTCATGATGCTTATATGTACCTTAGATTGTTGGAAAAGACTAGGAATGAGGGTATATCACTTAGGAACTACTATGAAAAGATAGGAAAAGAACGGGGTCTCCAGGGGATCCTGGCGCTCTGAGAGTCGCCGAGCTCCATAGACTGATGGACAGAGGCTGTCCTCAGGCGCTCAGAGACGCACGGCGCGCCAGATCCTGAGCGGACAGACTCTGTCTTGAGGGGCTCTGGAGGTGCGACGCCCCAGCATCCCCCCAACGGGTTTTCCGACTTTCTTCTTCGTTTTTCATCTCTAAACCTTCCCAAACTCCCATGGATCCTGCCCCAAACACTTAGGATCCCTAATTAAATTATTCCTAACGATTAGACCCGAAAACAGTCCTAAAACATGGATAACAACTAACAGCGATCAACAACAATCCAATCAACAAGAATGTTAAACTTTCTTTAAAGCTTCCAACCTTTAACATGAGTTAATTCATGAATTTGACTGATTTGAATGAAATTTGTGTGTGGCTGAAGTAACCCAACACAAAAGATCCCACATACATTGTTAGGGATCACCCCCGATGAAAATCCATGAAGCTAAAATTGGTGTTCTCGCGTCTTCCTTTTCCTTCTCCTCTTTTATTCTTGCTTTCAAAACTCTAGTCTATTTTCTAAGTGCGTAAACTGAATGAGATAAGTTTATACCCCAACATATTACTCCAAAATGAAATAATTAATTTACTTAAGGAAAATACCAAAACACCCTTACTAAATCCGGTTTCGGAAATTTCCCTGCTCAATAGCTCTTCTTTTGAAGGTCATATCTCACTCATAAGACCTCGGAAATTCGCAAAATCGGTGTTATTGGAAAGATCTTCCAACTAGATTTCCATACATATAAACAACTCACCCAAAATCCTCCTGAACTGGAATTTATGGTCGTTTGAAAATGACCAAAACTCACTTTTGAAATCTTGAAATTTTCCAGATTTTCCCATTTTTTTTCCAAATTTGCATCTCTTTGCTTTTCTTAGATTAATTTTAGTATGTATAGAATACGAGATGTTACGACAGCCAACCGACCTTAAGTCCATCATTCATACAAGAAGGATACCATTACGGCTTTCTACTTCAAGGTTCATAACCTTACCATTAGGTTGAAGGTTTCATATAAAGGACCTTCTTAGCGTCATTCAAGGTCTCATGTCATTAATACATCTAAGACTAAGAAGATTTATCATCTTAAGTCAAGACATCTCATATTCACATTCATACATGTATCAAGTAAGGGACACAAGTGTACCACAGAAGACACACCAGTACTTC
Source organism: Solanum pennellii (assembly GCF_001406875.1). NCBI lineage: Eukaryota > Viridiplantae > Streptophyta > Magnoliopsida > Solanales > Solanaceae > Solanum > Solanum pennellii. Next base: position 49,825,527 of record NC_028643.1, on the reverse strand, counting down.
ATTTTATCACATATAGCATATCATTCTAGAAGCACATAGGAATAACCATTATCATCTTTAATTCATCCTATACACTACTCTAACATCATAAATATAACTATCATAGACTCATATAGTCAAATAGGAATAATCATGCATCAACTCTAAGACTACACACATAAAGACATAATCATAGTCTAACATGATCACCTAATATCAATAGAAGAACATATACTTTCACATTACTCACATGTAGATAGATATGTTCATACTTCACATAATCAACTACATAAATGAATCATCATAATACATCAAGTAGTTGTCGACAAGGCCATGATCATCATAATGCATAAAGTAATGCCGATAAGGCCACAACATTCACATAGCACCGCCACCATAAGTGAACCATACCAATCACAACATAATTCAAGAGTTACATTACTTAAAATAAATATAATTAGGGCAGAGCACAACCAATCCATTCTCCCCACTTCAATCCATAACTAAATCATCCAATTCAATACCATAAGGCCCTTAACCATGGCCATGATCATTAATTTAATAAAACTATAATACTTAATGAATATAGGTCAATTCAATATAGATTTATCAATATAAGAAGCCTATACATAAATTTAATACAATTCTTTCATCATTAAATATCCCATAGAAAACTACACTAGAATTCATAGGCGTTAAGTCAATATCAAGTCAACTACAAAGTAGACAAAATCTAGGGTTCATCAATTACATGGGTTCATAGTTTAATTGAGTTAAAATAAACTATTTAAAAACAATTCAATCAATATATAATGCTTCAAAACCTTTAATGAAAGAACCCATGGATAGATCATAAAATTGGACAAGTTCATCCTTAGAAAACTTTAGAAATCTCTTTGAATGTTGGTCTCCTTGATGAATAGAGTTTCAAGGATCAAAAACTATACCTCAATGATGTTAATCCACGAAATTGATGAATTATCACCACTCAAATCTCCAATCCAAGCTCTTCCTTGAGTTTTGACTTCAATAGATTTCTAGAGAATTTCTTAGAGATTTTGGGATTTTGATTTGGAAGAATGAATTCATCTAGGTATTTAGGACTTATATATCAACTTAAAATACCTAAAATAACCCTAAGTAACCGCCCAAACTCTTATTTGGACTTGGGGTGAATTTACCATTTCACTCCTACACTTAAAAGTGAAGATGCGCAGGTGACAGACCCATCGACGACTTGCCAACCAGCAGACCGTTTGTCCACAAACGGACCGTCCTATCTGGCCGTCGTTTGGGATTGAGACTGGACATTGGGAGCTTGAGCTCCCCAGGATAATTATTGACCAACACCTCCCCACGACGGGGCGTCGACCAGCCTACTGGCTGTCGATTGCCTCCGTGGTTTGGGACTAGTCTTGACAGGCTTTGGCTCTTTGAAGGGTCCTTCCTCAAGGACCCTTGGTTGGTCCTTGAGGAATTTCACCCGGACGTTTCCAACCCGAATATGATCATATACGATATTAGGACCTCCCACATAAATTTCATAGAAAAGGAATACATAAAAATCGATGAAACATATCAAGACACACAAGGTCATTTCAAGGCAAAACCTTTCGAACGTCATAGACGTTCTTGGACGTTTGACCTCCAAACTTCATGAAACTTTACAAACTGCCTATAAAAACTATAATAACTCATATAAGTACCACATTAAATCATGAAACACACATATAGGAATATAACACCACATGAGGCACATAGGTGACTAGTCGTCGAACGTCTTGGTCGTTCCTTGATGTTTGACTTCCAATTCACCTAAACTCTTAGACACTGCCTCAATACCACAATATATACAATTTTAGGACGTTAGACCCTCATTAAAAGCATGTTAGAATCTAGATTCACCTAAGTTATTCACATAAAGTGACTGAAGTTTGTTCGAAGAAACCTATAGATAAGACTGACAAAACAGAATCATATGGTAGTACCAACAACTTTGACAACATCCAATAAATTCAAAACAAAATGATAAACTATCAATTATTGTTGGTAAAGATGAATACAAGAGGAAAATCCTTCAGCTGGTTATTTTAGATGGACAATTTATCTTTTTTATTTGAGAAAATGCACAAGTACCCCCCTAGACAATGAACAAAATCTCAGAGACACACCTTAACTAACCTAAGGTCCTATTACCCCCCCCCCCTAATTTTTTTTAATTGTATACACCTTTTGTCTTACATATTATACTCCATGACTCCACACAATTGAGGCGCGTCGGAGATATTTGGATGCCACGTAAGCCAAAAAGGTGAGAAAATTACAAAAAAAAAGTTCAGGGGGTAATAGGACCTTAAAATAGTTAAGGCGTGTCTCTGGGATTTTGGTCATAGTCTAGGGGTATACTTGTGCATTTTCCCTTTTTATTTCATGCATTTGTAAAATGAAGTTTGAGGTCTGCAAAACAAGTTTCTTCTTGGTTGTTAATTTACCAAAAGAGCAAGCCATAATTAATTATAAATAAGATAATAGAATATCATAGAGCGCCGCATTGACAACTACCTTTTTCATGTTCCTTGTAGATAAATGTTTCTGATTATTTGTTATCACAAATTTTTACATAATTTTATAAATATCCATTGATTCAATAAATCAACAGTAATAATAACTAATTTTTTAATAGGGAAAAGGGTCAAAATGCCTTCAATTTATGCGAAAGGAACAAAAATGCCCTTCATTTGTAGTTTGGTCTAAAAATGTCCTTCTCATCAATACTTTGGTCCAAAAATGCCCGTATTGTTAATTTGGATAAAAAATGCTCGTTTTTTCAAATAAATATATTATTTATTTTCTTTTTAACACATTCTTTTTCTAATAATATTTTTTAAAATTGGCAATTGTTTATCGTCAATTAAAAAAATGAAAATATTTCTTATTTTATTATAATTATTTGCTATTGTTATCTAAATAAAAACTAATGATGGATATACTATGATTTTATTCATATGACATATATTATTCGTCGAGATGGTATATGCAGTTATTTTTATTCTAATTGATAAGATAAGATTAAGAAGAAAATATTTCTTACATTTTTATTTGTTAAAGTAATTTTAAAAGAAAGAATAATTGATAAGATGATATTAAGAAGAAAAAATATATTTCCTACATTTTTATTTGTTAAGTGAATTTAAAAGAAAGAAAACAAGATAATAGTTCTTTAATAATATTTTAACTAAGAAGAAAATGTGTTTTTAAAATAATAATAATAATAATATGCTTATTCGGAAAAGGGCAGTTTGACCCATTTTAGTAACTATAGGGGCAATTCTGGACAAAAGTATTGACTACAAGGACATATTTGAACCAAAGTATTGACGGAAAGGACATTTTTAGCCAAACTATAAATGAAGGACATTTTTATTACTTTCACATAGTTTGTGGGCAATTTTGACCTTTTCCCTTTTTAATATAATCACTCACATTCTTCAAATCATTTCTTCATGTTGAGGTCAGATTTCTTTTACTAGATTAAAATTATGGGGCTTTATGCATGTATAGCTTTTGTGTCAAGCTTTAAATTTATAAAATGTGAAATTACAAACCTAGAAATGAAATCTTATTTTAAAGGTAAATTTGGTATTTAAAATAAAATTTTTAATTAGTAGTTGAATTTGTAGACATTGAAATTTTGTGGGACTCTACAAGATGCATTCAATTCGAGTCGGGGACTTTACAAATTGTGTTCAAAGGATTTTGGAGGCTACTCAACCCTAAACTCTAGTTTATGCCTATATAATGGATACTAAATTCCCTTAAAAGGCATCTCGTAAATTCCATAAAGAGATCAAGATCTTGAATACTCCACAAATTGATGGATTATTCATATATAGAGGTCAATTCGAAATCATCCTAGTTCGAAAATACGCCACTAATGGCCCTCAAATCATGGATAAATCTTAGGAGAGTAGAATCAACGGAGGAACAAAATTGTACTCACTATCTTGATGAATAAAATCATGTTTCTTCATATTTTATTTGTATGGTTTATTTTTTTCCTATATGTCTAAAATTTGTCGCAAACAAATTGGCACGCCCAATGGGACCAATTATGCCCTTCATCTCTTCTCTCTTTAATCAAATCTGAAAATCTTAAGCTGCAAAGGTGGAATAATGAGAACTTCAAGCCTCGTCTTTGAGTTTCATCAAGTCTACATTCCGTCAAGCCTTGAAGCAGGGGAAATTTGTAGACATTGAAATTTTGTGGGACTCTACAAGATGCGTTCAATTCGAGTTGGGACTCTACAAATTGTGTTCAACTCAGATAAGGATTCTTGGAGGCTACTCAACCCTAAACTCTAGTTTATGCCTATATAATGGGTACTAAATTCCCTTAAAAGGCATCTCGTGAATTCCATAAAGAGATCAAGATCTTGAATACTCCACAAATTGATGGATTATTCATATATAGAGGTCAATTCTAAATCATCCTAGTTCGAAAATACGCAACTAATGGCCCGCCAATCATGGATAAATCTTTAGGAGAGTAGAATCAACGGAGGAACAAAATTGTAATCACTATCTTGATGAATAAAATCATGTTTTTCATACTTTATTTGTATGGTTTATTTTTTCCCATATGTCTAAAATTTGTTGCAAACAAATTGGCACGCCCAATGAGACCAAATCTGCTCTTCATCTCTTCTCTCTTTAATCAAATCTGAACATCTTAAGCTGCAAAGGTGGAAGAATGAGAACTTCAAGCTTCGTCTTTGAGTTTCATCAAGTCTACATTCCGTCAAGCCTTGAAGCAGGGGACATTTGTAGACATTGAAATTTTGTGGGCCTCTACAAGATGCGTTCAATTAGAGTTGGGACTCTACAAATTGTGTTCAACTCAGATAAGGATTCTTGGAGGCTACTCAACCCTGAACTCTAGTTTATGCCTACATAAAGGGTACTAAATTCCCTTAAAAGGCATCTCGTAAATTTCATAAAGAGATCAAGATCTCGAATACTCCGCAAATTGATGGATTTTCATATAGAGAGGTCAATTCTAAATCACCCTAGTTCAAAAATACGCCACTAACGGCACTCGAATCATGGATAAATCTTAGGAAAGTAGAATCAAGGGAGAAACAGAATTGTATACACTATCTTGATGAATAAAATCATGTTTCTTCATATTTTATTTGTATGGTTTATTTTTTTCCATATGTTTAAAATTTGTTGTAAACATAATTCTTTTTTTAAATTTCATAAAACAAACACTGATTCAAATTTGAAATCTCAATTGCATGCTCAATGAACTCTTAATATTGTTTCTCTTTAGCAAAAAAGTTGAATAGTTAGATTTGAGATATCCAAATACTAGGAAAATATTTATATGGTATTATTATTAAATGAGAATTAGTTTTTCATGTTTATATATAAAGGTCTATCAATATTTCTAAAAAGAAAATAATTTATGACTTGAAAGAAGAAAAGGTTTTACTACCACCATTTTATGGATGAATTTCCAGAGGTACACTTATTACATAGAGTTAAAGCACGGCTAAATTCGTTATGATGATATACATAAAAACGGATAAAGAGTTTCAAGAACATGGATGCACAACAAAAAAATGTTTTAAGTGAAAATTGATCTTTAATCCTCAACGTTTGTAGATCAACATTCAACCAAATGCACTGTTTAACCTTATTATAGTATGAATATAAGAATATAATGTTAACATCAATTTTAGAAAATATATATGATAAAATACCCCCTTTTTTAAGAGACCAAAAGTTCATGTGCCCTAAACTTAAACTTTGTATATTATTTCCTTCAAAAGTACATTTTCATTCTTTGTTCTATTCTTTGCCTTCTTTCATTTTTTTCCATTTCTATTGCTTTTCTTTACTCTTATTTTCATTGTCTTTTCTTTGTTCCTTTGTTTCCCTGGAATTATGGTTGTTTTGACGGCGCATGAAAAAAGGTACAAATTGAAAAGAAAATAAAAATTTAAAAGTGAGGAGGAAGATAAATAGTTCATAAAGAAAGAAATGAAAATGATTAAACGAAAAAAATTGAAGTAAATACCCAATATATATATATACATACATACATACATATATATATATATATATATATATATATATATATATATAAAGGAAATTTTGACTCATTAAGTAACAATAGAAGTATTTTTGAACCAAAGTATTGATAGTGTCCGTAAGGGTATTTTTTGGACCATAATGTTGATGATAAGGCCTTTTTGGACAATAGTATTGATGATAAGGGCATTTTGGACCAAAATATTGATTGCAAAAGCATTTTTAGACCAAACTATTAACTGAGAGCATTTTTGTTCAATTTCACTTAGTTCAAGGACATTCTTGACCATTTCCTGTTGAAAGAATATCTAAAAAAATTAATTAGAAAGATTAAAAATAAAAAAGTAAAACGAAATGAATTCTTTTTGAAAAATAACAGTGAATTTACCCATGTATATTTTGTAAGATTAAATACTTTAATACATAATATCAGGATCTTGAACACGGTAATTTTATATAAATATTGTTAGGGGCACATACCTGATGCATAAGACAATCACAGAGAGAAGCGAAATGTTAGTCGTATATTGGTTTCTACCTCCTTGTCCTAACATTATGTTAACACAACCACCATCGATAGAATTTACGTAGAGAATATTGGGTAACCCTGATGGACGGAGGGAGGATCAATTTATAGAGGTTATGACTTAATCTAGTACGTCCATCAAATAACCAATGTATGAACTAGATCTATTCCTTATAAAATGTTACTATATTACTTGGGTTACAAGTAAGCTTGGGCCATAAGTAAGAAATAATAAATAATAATTCTTACATTCTTCCTCTTGGCCAAATGACCATATAACATTAATATCTCATAGACATTAGTTCCACATACAATAAATCTCTTCTATAATGTTCATCATACATACCATAATATAACAAACTATTAATGTGAATTATGACAGTTGTACATATACTACTACATTAAAAACTTATCATAGTAGGTTAAGCTATAAAACTTATAACATTATGGTCCACAATAATGTCTCATAGAGACTTATCCTATGACATCTCAAACAATAATGCGTACACCATTATGAGCAACAAGATGTTCATTAATGTATATCAAAAACCCACAATTGAGCTCAGAGTGTAAGACATCATAAGTGTATCAATCATAAATACAACCAACATCCATTCTTTGAACATGTTCTGTAAATGTCTTTGGTTGTAAGACTTTTGTTAACAGATCTGCAATCATGAGGTCAATTTGAATATTCTCAAGTGACACTCTTTGTTTCTGAACTTCTTCTTTATCAGTAAAGTACATTAATTTCATATGTTTATTTGAGTACTTTTCGTTCTTGGAGAAGAATATTATTGTAGAATTATCACAATAAATTTTCAGCGGCTTGGTAATGGTTTCGACAACACCAAATGAAGTCCCGCAACCATAATACATGAATTAAGGCTTTATAACATGCCAAAAACTTTCTTTGTAGTTTTTTTATTAATCTATTCCAAGATTACTTTGATATCTCCCTAGAATTTCAATCACAAAACTAATATCCGGTCTTGTGCAAGTTTAAACATACATTAAACTTCAAACACTAGAAGAAGAAGGAATTTATTTCATTTCTTTTTCGTTCTACATCATTCTTTGGGCATTGCATAAGATTAAATTTATCCAATTTGTTTGAATAGAAACTATTCTTGCTGAACAGTTATTCATGTTAAATCTTTGTAGAACTTTATTGATATAGCCTTTTGAGACAGTATCAATAATCTTTTTGTATCTATCACGAAATATTTCTACGTAGGATGTCTCACCCATATCTTCATTTCAAAGTTCATGGAGAGAAATTCTTTCGTCTCATGCAATATGCTTGAATCATTAGAAGCAAGTAAAATGTCATCGAGATATAGGACTAAAAATATAAACTTACTCCCACTTATCTTTTGGTATATGCATCGATCAACAGTAATTTTCTTAAATCCAAAGATGTTATGATATCATTAAATTTTATATTCCATTATCGTGAGACTTGTTTGAGTCCATATATTGACTTCTTTAGCTTAAACACCATTTTATCTTTTCTTTTTAATTTTGAATCCCTCTGGTTTGTCCATATAAACATCCTCCTTGAGGCCTCCAATAAGAAAGATAGTTTTGACTATCCATTTGATGTAATTTTAATTATAATGATCTACCAAAGCAAAATAATTCTTAATGAGTCTTTTCTTTCAGGCCAGTGAAAGGTCTCTTCATAATCAATGCCTACTCTTTGAGTTTATCTGTTCGCAACAAGTCTGGTTTTATGTCGTTCAATATTACCATTAGAATTGCATTTTGTCTTGAATACCCATCTACACCCGATTCTCTTAAAACATTCTGGTAATTGAACAAGATCCCATAATTTGTTGCATTCCATGGATTTTAACTCTTCCTCCATGACATAAATCCATTTATCAGACTCAGTGCTTTCTATGAACTGTGAAAATGAAATTGGTTCTTTATTAATTTCAATGTCAAAATTTGACTCTTGCAAATAAATTGCATAATCATCTTAAATGACTGATTTTCTTAATGTCACTGTTTGTGGTTCATTTGCGTCATATACTTTTGAGTTAGTTCCTTCTTAAAGTGTTTCACCCAAATGTTGTTCAACATTGTTAAAATTTTGTTCAACAAGAGGAACAATATTTGTGACTGGTGGAGTAGTAGGTACTTCATTGGCAACGAAATATTTACCCTTACCTCATTAATTTCCCGCACTTAGTCAATCAACACTCCCACTAACTTTACCGTTCTCAAGAATTTTACAAATGGACCTGGACATTGTCCTGATTTGCTATACTTTTCATAATATTCACCACTTCTATTTGACTTAATGATTTTTACTTTCCTATCTATTTTTCTTTCAACCTCATTAACGTACACTTTGAGAGCATCCACTGCTTATGATTTTTCTTTCATCAAATAGATAAACTCATAACGTGAATGTAATCGATAAAGGTGATGAAGTATTTTTTTCTCTATCTAAAGATGGAACATCAAGGGTCTGCAAATATCAACGTGTGTAATTTTAAAAAGCCGAGTGCTCCTTGTGACACCTTTCTTGGTATGTTTGGTTTGCTTTACTTGAAGGAAATCTAAACATATATAAAGATCAGCAAAATTTAAATTCGAAAGAATTTTTTTCTTTACTAATCTTTTTTAATTATTCTTTGGATAATGACCCAAAGGTTTATGCTACAAATAAGCATAATTATCATTTAGTGAACCATGTTCAATTTCAACATTTTGATGAATAGTAAGTAGGAATTTAGAGATATTATTATCAGTTTAGATTTATATAAACTATCAATAAGAACACCAGAATCATAAAAATAGTATTCTTATATAAATTGAAACAACCATGTCCAAACTCAAAATCAAATCTAGAAACATCTAGTGTTGAAAGAGAAATCAAATTCCTAGAAACTGAAGGAACATAAATAGTCTGTAATAGATTAAGGTGATGTCCAGTCTCCTAGATCAAACATAAATCCCTATGCCTTCAACATTACGCTTCACGGGATTTCCTATGAACAAAAAATCTTATTGGAATTTATAGTTTGGAATGCAGTGGATTCATGCAACATAGTGGATACATAAGTAGTTGCACCAGAATCAAGTGATCTAGTATTATTAGTAACTTCTACTAAATTTGATTTGAAAGCATACAAATCACTAAAGGTACCTTTCTTTTCAAATCGAACTTTACTTTCAGGCAGTCTTTTTGATAGTGTCCTTATTTTTTACAAAAAACGACACACATCAGTATGTAGTTCCTTATGAGCGTCCTGTAGAACTTTAGCAGGTGCTTTCTTTTTCTTAAACTTGTTAGTCTTTACTTTAAGTCATTTACCAACTTCTTGACCCATGAGGTAAATGGAATGACCTCCTTGTTTCTTAAGTCTTGACGCCTCTTGTCACGACCTAGACTGTCGCGATTGGCACCCACACTACAACTCAGTAGGAGAACCAGTACTAGTAATCAACTAAAGCAAGAAATCTAAAAACGAAGGTATTTAAGTAACAGGAGCAAGTTAAGTAACTATAACAAGGTTCCATTACTAAATAAACATATAATAACTAACTAACAATGCGGAAGATAACCTAGAAACTGAAAGTCAACGTACCAAAATAGAAACGAGAACTAATTCTAACAATATTTTCTAGTGTCACTATCTAACTAACTAAAAACAAGGTCTAGGTCCGAAAATGGTGGACGTAGACTAAAGAGAGTTCCATGAGAGTCGAACGATGTGGCTCACCCTTGAACTCGAAGCAATCACCGATCTCCTGGGCAGGTCTGTCAATAGTCGTGTGAAGATGCCATGTACTCAACAAAAATAAGAGCAAATGCAGAATCAGTACACAACCACAGTGTAATGGTAGGTACAAATGATTATCCCACTAGTGTAACATAAACAAGCAATTACAACATTATAACACATGCATAAATATCAACATATTCAATACTATCATGAGAATCTACATCAAAATTCACAATATTTATCACATAATTTCTCCTCTCATGGAACCCAAATTCAAATTGTTAGCATGCCTAGATGTGACAATCCGATCCCATTTTTATGTTTGAACTTGGCAATCTATCTCAATTAGTATTCACGAACGTGGCAGTCCGATCCAAACTCGAGTGTTGGAACGTGGAAACGGATCCCAATCACACATCAATAACACATCAAGATCACATATTCAAGTCATGATTTCATGGTATGATATTCATATATCTCATTTCAACATATATGATCAATATTGCAACATGCATCCATATACAAGTATCACAATGAAACAAAGCTAATGTATATCACACAATCATAGAATCACAACCATCACCTACCTAGAAACAAGCTTGAAACCCTAGACAACTCGATCCTTCTCTTTCCGCTTGTTCTTAGTCTACAAACAATAATTTATATACGGGAATCAATAAAGAAACACTAATTTCATGGAATACTAACAAATTATGAATCCTAGTACAAAACCCATGACCCCAACTAGTCAATTTTTTAGGGTTAATTCCACCATAGGATTCTTCAAGAAATCCTTTCATATCAATATTGACCCATTTTAAAACGTTCTACAAATAAAAAAAAATGAAATCAACGAGTGAAAATCTTACCTCTTGCTCCAAAAATGGTGGAAAACGAGTTGGAATAGCCTAGGGGTCGTCTCTTAACTCAAAAAGTCAGAGGTTTAGCTTGAATGATCCTCACCTTATCATGAGTGTCCTTCACTAAGTCAACCCCCAAAGTTTTACATATTCGGATTCAAACCAACCTATGGGCAATCTACATCCTCTCCCATATAACACCTCAAATACTGTCATATCAATGCTCGAGTGATAACTATAATTATAGGAGAACTCACATAGGGGTAGGAACTTTGGCTTGAAAGCGGTGAGTTCAATACGTAATTTATTTAATCATATCATTTTTAATCTTAAAGTAGTATTCTAACATTTGATTTTATCTTAAAAGGTCCAAGAGTCAAGACAATGAATAAACACGTAAAGTACCAAGTCTTGTTAGTATTTTTGTTAGCAATTGAGGCTTGAAAGTTTAAAGTGGTCTCATGGAAGAAAGTCAAGAAAACTAATTATTGTTGTTTGTTATTGTTGACATTTGAAAGTGATCTCATGGAAGAAGGCAAGAAGTTTCATTGTTTGTTGCTCATTATTTTTTGTTATGTTGGCACTAGAAAGTTGAAACTTGAAAGTGGTCTCATGGAAGACACTATTTTTACTTGTTAGATTGTTATTACGTTGTTGTGTGATGGAATGATAAATTGATCATTGTATTTGTGAAGACATTAACTACAATGCACTTTTGTTTTAGTAACATTGTTAATTAAAAATTTGTGTGTTTTAGTGACATTGTGAATTAAAAATTTGTGGTGTTAATACCTAATGGCAGATTGGTATTTGGTAGTATGGCACTTCGTTTTGACTTTTGAGAGGACCTGGTGTTATTTTTATTTACTACATCAATGTGAGCTTCTTTGGTATTAATGCCAAGGTATTATGGTATCTTCTTTGATGTTAGTTATTTACTACATAGATATGGGCATATCACATTTTCTTTCAAGATTTGTTGCTGTCAATCTTAAATATTGTTCTTGTGTCTTCTCCATACTCACATTGTGAGGATGCTCGTAATGACGTATTCTCTGGTGCTATCTATGGTAGTGCTGAGGTGGGTGGTCCATCTTGGCATTTTGATTAAAGTGATACCCCTCCAAAATTTGCTTGCTTGATACTCGTGTTTCTTCTAGCAGCTCCATTATGTAGAATTCACCTTTTCTAAGTCAATTGCTCCTGTAACTTATACGTGGCAACCGCAGTAGTGTAGTAAAATTGATACCAAGGTTGATCATGCCGATATATGTAATGAAGAACTGAAGATTGATGGATGTGCTTCATTAAGGCGGCTATGGGTTTGGATGTTGCTGCTTTCAAACAAAAAAATCAAAATTGAAAAATCAATGCACTTCTTTGATGCAACTACAATGCACTTTTTTGATGTAACAATTTTTAGTCCATTAAGCTTAAAAATCAAACAAAAAACTGTAAATTTTTAAATTTTAAAAAGCCCACTAAGCAGGCCCATTAAAACACCGAATTAAAATAATATAAATCGAACCGAAATAATAAAAATCGAACCGAACTGAATTATTTTGGTTCGGTCTTCGGTACACGTTGTACAAGAATCGAAAAACCGAACAAAATGAAATCGAACAGAATTATCGAATGCCCACCCCTTCTTGTACCTCATCTATACACTCATCCATTATCTCATATATTAAAGTAAAGTCTTTTGAATGAGATTAAAGTTTCCTCAACTTCAAAGCAGCATTATTTGCAACATTCTCACTTTTGTACGCTTTATCAACATCGATATCAAAGAATAAAGTATAATTGGAATGGTTGAAATTCCTCTGTTGCTGTCATCATCCACAACAATTGGTAATTGAGCTTCAGACGCCTCAATCTTTTTGTTAAAGTGAGACTCTAAGTCATAAATATCTTAGCCAAATTGATATGTTTCTTGTGTGAGCTCAACTCATCCTTCAATCAGTTGGGTTGTCATGCATGTCAGACCATCATAGATAGACTCTTGAAACTATAGAAGTTGAGTTAGTTCTTGTATCCAATATTGTCTCACTATCTCTGTTTCTTCATAGCTTTCTCTTTGTTAAGTTGCAATCTCTAGGCCAATAGTTTCAATTGAATAGCGTCAAGAGCATCGTCCAATTTTATTATTGATTGTTTCCCTTCCACACATTCAAACATTTGTTCAATGATTTTTGAATTAACTTTGTCCAACATGTTTGTACGTTCCATAAGTGAATTCACATTGCACGACTCTTGTTTAGCATTCTCCACTTCATCGCCCCAACCAACATTACTATAAAAAGCACAAGTTATTAACATGATGGATTGATGGAGAATTTTTCCATTCTAAGGAAACCTATTTTTAGGTGGATAAAAAGAAAAATATGTAAATATTATCAGTGTAAGATGTGAATTTAATAATGTAACTTTGCACTGTTCAACAATAAATGGGCATATTTATGATATTTTGTAAATTATTATTACCATACTAGAACAACTATTTGCAAATGAAACAATTTACTTTGGACACTTAGTGCCGGATTTGTTGCTCCCAATTGCACACGTAAGTGTACGCGATCGCGCAAGTAATGTAGTGGCTCTTAAAAGAACCAGATAATCGAACCCAAAGGACTTGTCAATTAACTATTTCTACTAAATTATACTGGTCTAGTTATTTATTTAAGAGTGCCAAAAGAAAAGAATGCATGAATAATATAATGAATTTAATTATAATGATTGAAAAATCACAGGTATGCAACATGTATTGAATCTGATGCATCATATTATTGGCTTAAAACTAATTTTAGTTGTCAACTTACAAGTTTATAGGTTGATGGTATGATCTAGTTTATACGCCCCTCGTCGCCTATCCTAGTTAGCTATCTAACTACATCGTTGAGCGGTGATATATACACTAACTTGAGAGCAATAATATTTCATCCTATTTCGTAACCAAGCAAGATGTTAGTCTAGGCAAGACTCCTGAACACTAATCACCTCAATCTAATGAGTGGACCGAACTCTGTCTATTCTATGATCAATCTAACCTCTCATCTCCCAATTTTAACATTAAACTATATATTTATCTTTAGATGGACAGTCAAGAAATACTAAAACAAGAATATAAAAATAACTTATAATGAAAACCAAGAATTAATTCAAAAATCCTTTAATAATTAACGAGTTCGTAGCTATAACCCTAGATAAGGGCGTTTAGCTATTGATCTATAAGAAAATAAAAAGAAGAAAAGAATCCTAAAAAGTATTGACGACTTTCTCTTCGAAGTTCCTCCTCTACCTTGATGCCCCCTAATAATTATTTCTATGGACAATTTATAGATGTAACAAACCTTAAATAAAATAATTGAGTCCAAAGAAAACTGGGAAACCAAAACCAAGAGGAACTTGATTTCCGCGTGAAACACGGTTGCTTCCGTCACTAAGTGACATATGGCAAGATTTTAGTAGGCTGAATCCCCATTAGAAATTTACAATTTGACACCTTTGCACGACACATATTATATATTATTATATTAAATTTTGTCCATTAAGTTGTCCGCTTGATTTCCTTCTTCAACCTTTCATCTTTAATTTGTTTTAGCTCCAAACTACTTCAACTCTACGCCAATTTACTCCTGCAAATAAAATATACTATTTATCACAATCCATAAAATTCACTGATTAAGAAGACATATATAAATAATAAATATAAGGCAAATAATGGTTATGAATCTGTAATTTAGATATGACATCAGGATAGATTGTGAAAATTGTGAGTAACTGAAAAAAGAGTTTGTATTTTCTAAGTGAAAAAATGATACTTCCTCTATCACTATTTACATTACTCACTTCGTTTTAGTCCATCCCACAGAAAAACGATACATTTCTTTATTTAGTCACAAATTAACTTTAAAGTCCCAATTTACCCTTAATGAAATTATTTATACCCACAGTATCATTTATAACTTATTTTAGACCACAAGTTTGAAAAATATTCCTTTCTCTCTTAAACTAGGAAATGGGTCTGTGCTTCGCGCGGTTAGAATATTCTTCTTTAAAATTTATTAGAATAATACTTTTCTTGTATTTTGATGTTATAGTATTTCTATATAAATCCGTTTTTAGAGGTTATTAAATTCTATTCACCATTAGTTATGTTAAAAGAAAAGACAATGAAAAATCATAAAACTAGTCATAACACTGCTTTATATATATATACACACACACACACACACACACATATATATATGCATATACATATATATACATATATATATATATACATATATATATATATACATATATATATACATATATATATACATATATATATGTATATATATATATATATGTATATATATATGTATATGTGTATGTATATATATATGTATATGTATATATATATGCATATATATATATATGCATATATATATATATATATATA
>NC_028643.1:49790341-49809480 GCF_001406875.1 Solanum pennellii | reverse complement strand
TATATATATATATATATATATATAAAATTAATGTGTTTATCAAGAACAAATGTTGCATAATCATATGATATACCAATAGGTAATATGTAGTTATTACGTGTTTGAAAATTAAAATGCAATCTTCCAAAATCAAAATTTGATATGTAATATAGTTATGATAGTGTTTTGGAATTAAAGTTGTGCACAAACAAAATATTAAGGATCCTTAAAAAGTATGAAAGAGAAGTAAGCGATAACGGGGAAAAAGATAAAAGAAAGTAATTTGGTGTGTGAAAATAGTCATCATTGTGTATCATATAATTATAATTAATTACTTGTTTTAATTCTATCATATGGCTTTTTATTTTTGTTACTCCTATTAATATTAAAATTATTTTGAGAACAAAATAAAAATAATATAAATCTTTAGGCTTGATCTCTTGGAGAATAAAATTTTTAGACCTTTTATTTTATAATTACCCGGCATGTCATTTTAAAATTTTTTTCATATTTTTTTTCATAAAATTACTAATTTAGACCTCTCGATAGGTTCCCCGAGTTATTTTTAATCAGTTGGTGAAGTTGATTTGAAAATTTTAAACTATTTATTTAACTATAATTATTAGATGGATGAGTATTCTTTTAAATTACTAATTAATTTATTAATAATGGGTCTAATATGAAATTTAATTAAGATTGTATATTATTGGGCTCATATATGTTAAAAATAAGTTATTACATTTTTGGAAAAAATACATAAACAAAGACCTTTTATTTTATAATTACCAACTTTAAGTATACTTTTTATTTATTACCATTTTTTTCAACTTTTAGCTATATCAACTTAAAAAATTTTAGAACACATTTATTCCCTTTTTATACAATTTTTAAACCAAGTAAAAACGTATTCGCTCATAAGTCAGATTCTCTCTCGCTCTTTTCTTTTTCTTTCTCCTTCTCCTCGTCTGTTCAAAAAATTAGGGTTTTTGTTTTTTTCTCCATTTTTCTGCACAAATTTTAATGGAAGAAGGCAATGAAAAATCTCTTAGAATAAGTCCGCGTCTAGTGAGGGATAATGATACTTCTAATCAAAAGTTTATAGAAGAAGTCAAAAGAATCGTCAAGTTTCGTATTCTACTTCTATGGATGAAGTTCCAAGTTTTAGTTTGGGAAGCTCACAAATATCGGGGGAGCAGAACAATGAGGAGAAGAACAATGAGGAACAGAACAAGAAGCAAAAGAAAGGTATAAAACGAGTTAAAGAGGTTAAAACAATGAAGAAATCAAAAAAAATATGTGTTACTTTGGCATCTATATCGAAGAAACTCGTTGACAGTGATGATGGTTTGAGGATTTACCACCTCAATTTCAGTCAAAAAGTTTGAAAAATAAATATGGATTGGAGAAGAAAAAGCTGGTGAATGATGGAAAAACACAAAATTGTTTACCCAAAAGTGTCATTCTACCAGAGAGTAGATATCCGGTATGTGCTAGTTCTTCTTGGTTATTTGTTGTTTAGCAATGGTTGTATGTTGATTGCTGCTTGTTTTTTAGATGTAGTATGTGAAATTCATCTTTAATTCAACTTTAATTCAACTTTAGTATGACACAAGAAGTGAATAGAGCAGGTAGGATTCTGAGTGCTGACCTTAACTAGATTGGGATTTGAGCGTCCTAGTGCATTGAATATTGGAAGAATATCAGGCTCATAGTTGGTTAACTACTAAAGTTCCTCAATGGTGCACCATGAGATTATAGCTGATTGGGTGACCTTTATATCAGCACAAATTCAGCAACATAATGTATCTGTAAATTCAAAATAACAATAAGATGCTTACCAGATCTTATGTCCTCCCCAACTTTAAATTTCTACTTTCTGACATTGTATTTTGTAGAATATCCCCCCATCTCAAACCTCCTCAAAACTAAAAAAAGGAAAGAAACAAATCAAGTTATGAAAAGTATCTCTGGAGATCTGTCCAATTTCACGTTAAGAACTATTGTCATGTTAGTTTGTTATTGTCTTACTAGTGTTGTTTTACTTATAATTTCTTCTCAATATGATTCTAAATTAATAATTAGATTTGAACATTAACATGTTTATTTTAGTTTTTCTTTCTGGTGGCGAATTGATTTGTCTTATAACTGCATTTCTGTAATCAATCTGATCAACTTTGTGAATAGCTCTTAGAGAGGAGAGTTGGCTTGTGAATGTATGATGTGTTGGTGTTGCAATTCATTTAGGATAACAAACTCAAGATCAAACATGCTCCGTCTCACTGCCTTAGTATCCCCCTTAAACTTTTCAAGGGGCATGAACACGATATGAGTTGAAGCCTTTAACTATATCATTGTTTAGGCTGCTTATGTTGAAGTTGATAAGTTGTTTCTTGATTTGGAACCAGAAGTGATCATTGTTGTAATTCAACTTTAATTCATCTTTTATTCAACCGATTACTACCTTTCTTTGGCACATAGTATGTAAAATTCATCTTCAATTCATCTTTAGTATGTAGTAACACATTTTTAATTCATCTTTAATGCATATGCAGGATCGTAAATTCTGGAAACATCCTGATGTTGTGTATATTTCGAGTAGGTGGTCATGTTACACTAATCATAGTGTCATTGAACAAATCAAACTATCTTTATCTGATAAACAACTTGAGTTGTTTAGGAATACATATTTTTGGTACTTTTTTGACATTCCAATATCGAGCACACAACTACAACTTATTCATTGTCTTATAAATAGAGAGTTAAAACACACACCGGATGATGTGTTTGATATTGAAATAATTAACAAAAAGTTGTTTTTTGGTCTTAGAGAATTTGGGATAGTTACGGGGTTAAATTGTGTTAGTGATGGCAATTTTGTCAATGTTCCCAATTCTAGATGTAGTTTGATGAGTATTTATTTTCCGAAAAAAATCACAGTTCCAAAGAGTCATCTATGTGCATTGTTTTTAGCTAAAAAATTCATAGATGATGACTCAGCTGTTTCATTGGTTGTTCTATACTTCATTAATGATTTTTTATTTTCGTATGAGGACAAGGAATACCAAATTAGCAATAGAGATTTTTACCTTGTGGAAAGTGAAAAATTCAATTCATATTCGTGGGGTTTAGATGTCTACAAAAAGTTGTCTGATTCTGTGAGACATGAGCTTAAGTCAACACATAAGTACTATAGAATTAGTGGCTCGCCTCTTGCTCTTCAAATTTGGATATTTGAGTGTTGTTCAAAGGTTGATGAAGATATAACTATTCGTGTTGCTGATTTTATTCCAAGAATCTTGAATTGGAAGACAATTGCAGAAAGTCCATGGTTAAAATATATTGAGAAATGTCTCTTCATGCCTACAAAAAATAAGGTATTTGTGCAAAGTTAATACATTTTATTACATTGTTTATTTGAACTCAAGTTACTATATCTAATGTTATTTTGTGTATTTGATTTTTCAGTTTGAGAACATAGTGGCCAATGAAGATGAAGTATCCAAATTCAGGCTTCCTGAAACTCGTGATTACCATGCTGAAATTTTGAAAATGGAGCCTAAAGGATCAAGTCATGGTCTAGACATTTTGACCAATGAAGTCATAGAATTGAGAAAAGAGCTTGTAAAAGTATACACAAACTAAACTTTAGGCTTTTTATTTTAAAACGGTTATTTTTTTAATATTTGCGTTATGATTTAATATCTATTAGGTGAATGAAAATAACAAAGCGCTTGAAGAGAATATTGATTTAGGATTCAATCAAATCAAAGAATTTGTGGTGAACTCAAACAAACAATTATTGGAGGATATTTCTTTGCTGTTTGCTAAGAGTGGTGGTAGCAACTCTGTTATTCGAGAAGTCAAGGAACCATCTAAGAAGCATGCTGGCGAGACATTTTCGGGTGGATTAGATTTTAATGAAGGTTCGTTTATATTTTCAGTACATTTATGTTATATTCATAATATAATTTTAATATATAGTCTAGTAGCTTCTTCCAGTTAATCTAGAAGTGACACGAATTCGATATTTCATTTTCCAGTTAACTTTGATATGTTTTTTATAATATGTTAATTGCATATACATCATTTTCTCCCTGTGTTAATGCATCTGTAAATAAATCGAGAGGGAACGATGCTCATGTTATGGGATCAAATCAAAATGAAGAATGTCAAGTGCTTAAAAATTCAGATAGGTTTGTTGATGTTGAAAATTTTGAAAGAGTATCAAGTAAAATAGGTAATGAAGGATTTTATACAGATATATTACATATTGCATATATTTTAATTCAGTTCTGTTATTTTAAATGTTCTTGTTATGTACAGATGAAGATGTTGCAGGAATTGCTGTTGAAAAAGTTCTGTTAGAGGTTGTTGCTGATATAATTGGTATTCATTTTCTTAACTTCAACTAAACTTCTTTCGTGATAACATTATTAAAATATTTATTTTGCTTACAGTCCAAGAGGCAGCTGATGTGAATACTGTTAGGGCGAAACATGATGGTGATGTAGTAAAAAACCCAACATAAATAAGTGTTGCATCTGTTGATTGTAAATTAATCAATATATCTATTATATGCAGATGCAACAAAGGATTGTCAAAAACCTTTGCATACTTTTGATGACTTTATTTTACTTGATTAAGATATTTCTCAGATCAATAGGACTGAAGAATCTTATCTAAAAAAAAGAGCCCATGTTGATCAAAACAAAATGAAAGTGTCACCGAAGAAACGTGGCAGAAAGAAAAATCCAGGAAAGTTAATAAAATCTCCCTTCACACAACATTTTGAATCTGGAGGAACTTTATGTGTTACACGTCAGGTTTTTGAGACAAAACACCCTTTTTTATATGCAACCAGAGGAGATAATGAATCTGATTTGATCGATTCATTCACTAAGTGGCTTTATATGGGTACAAAAAAGAGGTAATTTATTTTGATATTTTTGGGATAATTTTCCTAATTCATAATATATACAAGCTTAATTCAACTTGTGGAACGCTCTGTACCTCTTCTTTAGTTTCGTATTTGCCTCTTTTTTAGTTGTTCCTGTCTCGATTTTTGAGTATTTTTTAATTTTTGTTCTGTTTTGATAGGGGAAAGAAACCTTATACAGATGCTCTTAATGTTATTAATCCAGCAGTTGAATTGGGTATTTTTACGGTAGATGAACGACTCTGGTTTTTCAAATTGGTACATTTTGGACAACAATGGTGTGATGAGGTTTGTTATATAAATTTTAGTTGGACGTTAATATTTCTTTGATTCTTTTTGTTTCTTAATCTTGAGTTTGACTTTGTCTCTTCATAAGAGTACTTCAAGAATATTCTGTGATATTTTCAGGGAAAAAAAGGTGTCTTTTATTACTTTTAAGTTTATTTTATATTATCAAAGATTCCTTTGTCTAATTTTCTTCTTCAAAGATGTTAGATGTTTTATTTTCTTGCTTCGACTCTTAATTGCTTTTTTCTCATACATATAACTAGCTTATCTTGATGAAGCCTAGTTAATGTTCATAGTAATCTAGTGGTATGCAATTTTTATTTACCTCTTTTTGGCCTCATTTCTTGCAACTTTCTTTTGTTTAAGGCACTGTTGTATTGTATAAATCTATAAATTGGTGGTACGTGGTTATTTCTTCTTCTATTTTTTTTACTTTGGAAAAAGCTATGTATACCAAGATTACAAAACCCAACTTGGTGAAATATGTGATTTATTCATATATAAGATTCTTGGAGCTAAATATCCTCTTTTTGTTGTTGTTTTATATTCTTTGGTTCATAATATATCCTTTTTTCTTTACTGTTGATTCTCAGTTAGAACATAAATTTGGCAGATTTGGTTTTATCAAGATTGGAGTTTTTTTAGGATATATTGTATCTAGAAGGACTAATTAGTGATTATCATAAATTTGGATCAAGTACAGTACTGATCTTTGGAATTTGAAGACATATAGTTGCTGCAGAACCATTTAACAACAATAGTGTACGCCCCCGTTGACTGAACATTTCATAGCATTAATGATTTGGCTATGCCATCCCTTGTTCTTTTGCACATTATGTAGTTTTAGCACAAGACCTTCGGATAGTTAGCCAAAAAGAATTTCCCCTAGTTTATCAACATGATTTGTGTACTCAATGTATTCCTTCCTGGTTAATTGAATGTTTGTTTGTTGAGACTGTTTCTTCTTACATTTCAATGTTTTTTTTTTGCAGCATATTGATGTCATTTTCTATAACCTAAGAAAGAAAGGAAAATATGAAACCAACAGTAATGTTCGTTTTACGACGACTGATTGTGTTTTCAAGACAAAGATTACCAATTCTTTCTTTAAACATTGTGATGCTCATGAGGATAAGAAAATTTTTATTGTTTTAGATTCTGATGATATTACCCGGTATATCAGTGGACGTCGTTTGTTGGCAAGTACCTCGTGTGATAAAGTGGATTTTGTTCTTATTCCACTAAACATTAAAGAGAATCGTCACTGGATTTTTGTGGTGTTTGATATTGGGCAAAGGTCTTTGGAGGTGTACGATTCATTTCCGGCTAGGGGTGGGGTGAATTTAGAGGTAAAAAATATTGTTGAGATGGTTTCAGTTGTTTTACCATATAATTTAAGTGTGGTTAAGTCTATGATAAGCGTCCTGAATTGAAGGCAACACCAAAATACAGTGAGATAAATGAGGTCGAGAAAATTAAGTTTCATTTCATAACTAAAGGTGTTCCCAGACAACAAGAGGATTCACTGTAAGTATTATTAAATAGGTGTTTTTTTTGTATTAAATTGATTTTTTGATAATAATTTTATATTGAATTTTGTTGGGACTGTGGAGTTTTCGTTTCTGCATTTGTGGAGTTTGTAATTAATGGCCAACATATTCTAAATCAACAAGTAAAGAAGACATTCTCCGAAAGAGATTTGAAGCTATATTATGGGAATATGCAAGAAGGAAGCAAGAGAGTGACCTTCAAAGTGAAGACAAAAGACCAGTTAGATAAAGGAATATAGTTATATTAGTTAGTATGACTATGAAAACTATATGATGTAAAACAATTTGTAGTTAATATGGCTATGAAAAATTGTATTGGTCTATTTTGTAAGTCTTGATATTATAAACCTAACTGTGTTGTTTATATGTAAGTCTTCTATTTGAAGTTGTTCCTTCTTTGTGTCCTTATTGATGCTGTCATGGTAATTGTTTCAGGATTTTCAAATGAACAGAGCATACCCAATACTAACCTTAAAAATTTCCACAAGTGAATTAAACCTGAATTAAACTTGTATTATATCTATATTACACAAACGGTAACAAGTGAATTAAACCTGAATTAAAGTTGTATTTACACAAATGTTAACAAGGAATTAAACCTAAGTTAAAGTTGTATTACACAAATACTAACAAGTGAATTAAACTTTGAATTAAAGCTATAATACATAAATACTAACAAACCAAAAACATACCAAGCATCACCCAAATTCCCCAACCTGAAAAATATACTCAGCAAGACATTTCCAAGCCTCAAGCTCAACTGGGTCATTCAAATTAAATCTTACAGCAAAAATCAAGTAAGAAATAAAAAAACAAGATTCCAGTAAACTATATCATTTCATCTATATATCATATCAAATGTAACTATACACATAGAAACATTCCAGTAAACTGAATAACATGAGATTGCACAACTAAGAAAGCATTCTATTAAACTCAATAACACGAGATTGTGGAACTAAATAATATAAATCATATAACCGAACATGATCCAAATTCGTAGAGTCAATGAGCTTCTAAAACAAACTACTAAAACAAATTATTTTTTTATTCTTGATCATATGGCCTGACATTTTTGGAAGTCTTCCTGTTGTGATCATGTTGTCCACAATTGTTGCATGTAATTTTTGCCTTCTTGAATCCATCTTCTCTTAGTTGAGTATGTCTTTTATTTTTTGGCCTTCCCGGAGGTCTCTTTCCATGAGGTGGAAGTACAACATTTTCAAGAACATGTGTTGGTGTGTTCCATGTACTTTCACTTGGCAGGGGATCCATTTGAAATTGATATGTCAACAATAAATTTTTCTTGTATAGTAAGCCGAACAATATTTCTCATAACCAGTGTGTTTTATTGTTAAAACGGTCAAAGCATGTGGACATGGTAACTCATCCAATTGAAATCTCCCACATGTGCATGTACGTTGGTGAAGACATACTGTGAATTGTGTAATGCCATCAAGTACAATATACACATATTTATTTGTCTCTAAAACCTATAAAAGAAAAAAAATATATTGAAGAGAGATGTTAGATATGAATTCGAAGAAAAAATACTAGCAAACAGATTAAGCATACCTTTTATTTCTCTGATGCAGT
This sequence comes from Solanum pennellii, assembly GCF_001406875.1. Classification (NCBI taxonomy): domain Eukaryota; kingdom Viridiplantae; phylum Streptophyta; class Magnoliopsida; order Solanales; family Solanaceae; genus Solanum; species Solanum pennellii. The sequence goes on along the minus strand of NC_028643.1, from coordinate 49,801,131 downwards.
TTTATTGCGCCGCAATATATTTTCATACATTTTTCCAAGGTGAAAACCTGAAAATGTCACCTTTGATCTGTTATTGTTATTCCATTTCTGTACAAGTTGTCTCATGAATTCCAAGAGTTGCAAGACTGTATGAACTTTGGCATGTCTTGTTCATGAATTGACCGATTCTGCTATATTTGATGTCATCATCCAAGTTCTATCTTCAACATGCACACGCGACCATTTGTTGTATCCAATGTTCAACAAGTAATCTTTGATCCTCTTATCTATCTCCTCAACCATTGTCATACATTGATTAAATTCTGTCATGGTGTATGTTCTTGCCATAGAGTAGAACAACTCAGTTACCCTTTGTTGACTTCTTCTGAAATTTTTCATTATGTTTTGCAGTAAGTGCCACATACACGCAAAATGAGGTACTTCATCGTAAACTGCCTTAATAATGCTTGCATGCCTATCGGAAATGATACACATCTCTGGTCTTTGACCGAATGCATCTCTGAATTGCTCAAAAAATCACCTCCAAGATAAAAAAAATTCTCTGAATTGACAATATCATAAGCAAGTTGCAATATACTCCCTACACCATGTACACTTTGTTTAATACAACTTTAATACATTTTTACTGCAATTATAATTCACTTTTCATACATAGTTCAAAAATTCAATATAGAAAACACTAGTATCATATTCGAAAGTCTGACCTGCTGAATCTAAGGTATTAGCGGTTAGCAGTGTCCCTTTGTATGCCCCTTTTAAGAAAGTTCCATCAACAACTACAATTGGTCTACAATATTCCCATCCTTTTATCGAGGTGAACAAAGCTACAAACGCATATAAAAAACGGTCATCCTCTGATTTGTGAGATCTTATATGAGAACCAGGGTAAGTTGCCTCCAGTATGTGAAAGTAGCTTGGAAACTTTGCATATGTTTGAATTGGATCACCCCGGATTAATTCAAGAGCTGCTTCTTTAGCTCTCCAAGCTTGCATATATGTGAGTCGCACACCATATTTAGCTAACATGTCACGTTGTATGTCTTTTGGTGTGTAAATAACATCTGGTTCAGCATATTTACCCACAATAATACTCCCAACAATACTCTTAGTTGCTAGCCTTTCCAATAATGAATTATGTAGCAACAAACATTTGTGTTTGCTTTCAAATTCTCTAATCTTGAACATTTCAGATTTGTTAAATCTTGAAGCTCGTAAACTCCAACTGCAGCTTTCTCCTAGGCAGTGTATTGAATAGTTGTAGAAAAAATATTAATACACAATAAATAATTTAAAGTTACTTGAATTTAGGTCTTACCTTATTGCGCTTGATCTTGTTGTCTTGAATTGAAAATGATTAAGAATGGAATGCCTTTTTAGTGCACTAGTGAGGACATATTTATTCTTATACAGCTGATCTTTTTCAAATAAAGAGTGATTGGGATTAATAAGGATGCCTGGTGCTAATTTCTAGCTCATTAACTTCCTCACATGATCCGAATCCAATTAACCCTATTGCTTCATCAACACCATTAAATGTATTAGAGTAGTATGAATTGTGTATAACCCTCATATCTCCTGAAGTGTCTGAACACAAAAGTGGAATGAGTGCAGCATTAGTCTCCAAGTTGACTGGTTCAGTTGTTGTGACACATAAAGGGTATCTTGCCATATCTCGATGTTCCTTTTTAGTTTCAAGATATACCTTTACCCCCATATCATTATGAATTTGAATTGGAGGAGACCTTTCATCAATTTTATATCTGATTTCAACTTTACTTGTTGATGTGTCTATTGACAATTGAGTAGCAATTACGGAAACGAGGGTGGCAAACGTTGACTCTGTGTGTATCAACACACCATCTGCCAAGTAGTTAATATATTTGTTGCTAGGATCCCATCGTCCATTGAAGTAAAGCATCACCGCTATATTAGTCATATTTTTTCTGCACATCATTAGAGAGTGTATTACTAATATTAAAAGACTAGAGAGAGACATATAGATTAATCTGCTAGAAGACCACCACTTTGCTAACAACTGAATTAAATCTGAATAAAACCTAAATTAGAGTTTTATTACACAAATGCTAACAGGTGAATTAAATCTGTATCTATTATGATCATGGCTTGCATATAAATAAGTCAGAAATTGAATTACACAAATACTAACAAGTGAATTAAACCTGAAAAGAAGCTGTATTATACAAATGCTAACAAGTAAACTAAAACTGAATTGAAGTTGAATTACACATATGCTAACAAGTGAATTAAACCTGAATTAAAGTTGTATTACACAGATGCTAACAAGTGAACTAAACCTTAATTGAAGTTGAATTAAACAGATGCCAACAAGTGAATTACACATTAATTAAAGTGGTATTGTACAGATGCTAATAAGTGAACTAAACCTGAATTAAAGTTGTATTACACAGATGCTAACAAGTGAATTATTCCTGAATTAAAGCTGTATTACACAGATGCTAACAAGTGAATTAAAACTGAATTGAAGTTGTATTACACAGATTCTAACAAGTGAATTAAACCTGAATTAAAATTGTATTACACAAATGCTAACAAGTGAATTAAACCTGAATTAAAGTTGTATAACACGGATGCTAATAAGTGAACTAAAACTGAATTGAAGTTGTATTACACAAATGCTAACAAGTGAATTAAACTTGAATTAAAATTGTATTACACAGATGCTAACAAGTGAACTAAAACTGAATTGAAGTTGTATTACGGAGATGCTAACAAGTGAATTAAACTTGAATTAAAGTTGTATTACACAGATGCTAACAAGTGAATTAAACCGGAATTAAAGTTGTATTACATGGATGCTAACAAGTGAACTAAAATTGAATTGAAGTATTACACAAATGCTAACAAGTGAATTAATGCTAACAAGTGAATTAAACATGAATCAAAGCTGTATTACACAAATGCTAACAAGTGAACTAAAACTGAATTGAAGTTGTATTACACAAATGCTAACAAGTGAATTAAACTTGAATTAAAGTTGTATTACACAGATGCTAATAAGAGATCATACTTATTAAAGAAGAAAACTGAATACCAGACACTCACACGAACTTGAATCAAACGAAATCTCAACATAAATCAACAAACAAAAAGGCTTCCACAAAAAAAAGAAGAAATTAAACTTTTAAGACCACAATTGCAAGCTCACATTAAAGGATCAGTTAAGTGCAAAGGAGACCAACAAAAACCCCAGATCGAAGTGCAAGTACCCTAAACTAATAGAGCTTACTCAACACTAACCTTTAAATTGCAATGGCGAGAGAAAATTGAAGTCCGACACCCTAAACGAACAGAGCTTACTCAACACTAACCTTTAAATTGCAATGGCGAGAGAAAATTGAAGTCCGGCATCCTACACAAACAGAGTTTACTCAACACTAACCTTTAAATTGCAATGGCGAGAGAAAATTGAAGTCGCTGAAAAAAAATTGCAATGTGAGAGAGAAAAAAAATTGCAATCGCGGGCATGGGAAAATTTTTGGGGGAGAAAAAAAATATGAAGTTGAATATTCTATTAAATTGACATTTATCGTTAAAAAAATAATACTGACAAATATGGTAATTATTATTTAAAAAGTAGACACAAGGTAAGAAAATTCTCACCGACCTTCCATTTTTTTACAAGCATATGTTGACTACAGATGTTTTATTACAAGAATATGAAGTTGAAAATTAAAGTTAGTTGTTGTATGTTGACAAAAGATTTATATGGATTTCTTTTGGAATGAAAGGCTAATAGGGTGTGCTAATGTGAATGCGTAATGGTGGGCCAATGATTGATCATTATGAGCCAATCATTGGCTAGAATAGAAGGATGAGGAGTATAAAGAGATTTAATATATAATTTGATATGCCTGCACTAATGTTTCTGTAACATAGGCAATAAAGATTTTTGAATTGATTGTTAACATTTAGGTATATCGTAATTATTACGTAACTATTAAATAATGATTGAGAAGTGATGGAATGAAAGTAAAGCAAGGTTGAGAGGGTTGAAGTTTCTGTTTCGTTGTTAAGTGCAGAGAGTCTATGGAGTTGTAATTTTTTTTATTCTCTTTTATCGCATTATAGTTTAAATTTCGCTATATTGAGATAGGTAATTAAGTATTGATATATTATATTATATGAAAACTATTCTTAGGGTTGGATTATTTCGAAATTATGACTTAATCCATACTTGAATTTAGAAAATATGAAGTCAAACCTATTGTTTGGAATCAAGATTTAGAAATTTTACTATACATTTGAGCGAGTCTTTGGGTCAAAAACTAGACTTGTAATACCATGTGTGTTGTTAGTTTCAAAATCTATTGTGATTATTAATGTGAAAGATTGTATTGATTTGGAAGTCAACCGAAAGAGGAAGTCTCAAGTTTTGGAGTAATTCTTTAAATATTAGAGGCAAGTAGATTTCTAAGCTCTTGTTAAATGTATGAAATGCGTGTATTTCTTTGTGGTATATGTTTGGGAGTAATGAGATTTGGTGATGGGTTAACTTGTCCACATTGATTAATTCTAATGATGAAAAAGTTGTAATAAAAGACAATGTTATTAATTGTTTATGTGTGATGTGTTGAAAAAGATTTGAAGGCTTGTTGAATCATTGTGGATGTGATATCATGTTTGTGTTGCTGTGAATTGAGCAATGTTATGCAAATGTCATCTCTTTATTATTTGCATGAACATTCATTTGAATTATTCTGAGACATGGTTGTGACAAGTGCTATGTGCATTGAGAAATAATGAGAACTAATAGAGGATGCACCATTTCGAGGGACGTATCGGGCGCCGCAGTGGATACCATTTTGAGGGCCGTGTCGTGCGCCTTGACAGATGCAAGGACATATATGTCCCCCATGGGTCCCGGACTGAGAGACAACGGGCGTGTATCACTAGGTCAGACATGCATCATTATACTTGACATTGCATTCCATTGCATCTCACATACTTATCATTAGTGAACTTGATGTTGTGTTATGCTAATCTTGTGAATGCCTTTCTGTGGAACTTGTGATTGATGAATACTGAGCTTGTTGTTGAGGATATATAATTTGTTAAAGTGTTGTTGTTGAGGATATGTAGTTTGTCAAAGTATTGTTGTTGAGAATATGTAATTTGTCAAATTATTGTTGTTAAAGATATGTAGTTTGTCAAAGTGTTTTTGTTGAGGATATGAAATTTGTCAAAGTGCTTTTGTTGAGGATATATAACTTTTCTAGGTGTTGTTGTTGAGCTATGTGCTATGTAAACTGAGAGCTGTTAGGTTGGAGTGATTTTTATGCAGGTTGTACTTTTGGAGGTTCGGTAGGAGTACCCGTATTTCATCCCCTTAACTTGTGTTTAGAGATTTTCTTGTTGAGTACCGTGTGGTTTGGTATTCACCACTTGCTTCTATAATTTTTTGTAGGTTATTATCCCGGACCTTTGTGATATGTTCTGTTCTTTTCCAAGGCTTCTTGGAGATTTGTGAGGTAGCTGTTTGTCATCTCAGCATACCTTTCTTACTCCTATTTATGATATTGTTTCACTCTAAAACAATGTCATATGAGATATATATTTTCTTTTAATCTAATTGTAATACTTTAGAGGCTTCTACACGTGAAAACCAGGTTTTGGGGTATAATTTAAGTTGTAGTAAATTTTCTGCATTTTATTGTATTAGTTGAGTTTAGGCCGACTTGTCTTGGTGGGATAAGACGAGTGCCATCACGTCTATTTTTGGGTTGTGACAAATGGTATCAGAGCACCAGGTTCATAGGTCTCATGTGTATACAAGTCGAGTCTAAGTAGAGTCTCGAGGATCGGTACGAAGATGTCTGTACTTATCTTCGAGAGGTTATAGTTACCTTTAGGAAAAATTTTCACTTCTTGGATCTCTATCGTGTGCACGTGATCCAATTTTAATTTTTATCGCTTCACTCCATTCACATTCACTTATATGATAACTCGTGTGCAGTTTCTCATGCGAGTATTTGGCGTGTCGAGTATTGGTTTGATGTTAGATCTGGTATTAAGTTGAAATAATATACTTATGAAACGAATGTGTGATCATATTTAATGGGTTTGAGTAAGGTTAGTTACCATAGTAAAAAAATATAGTACTTATATTGTATAAGCAATATCTAGAGTGGTTCGACAATTAGAAATTAAATTTTTGAAGAGTTTGATAGATAATGAACAGTGTAACCTTGGAAAATACAGTTGATATAGTTTTCATAACATTAATGGGCTGCATAGTAAATAATGATGCACCAATTGAAGTAAAATTTCTACTACAATAGTATCGATGATCACTTTGTTAGAGTTATGCAAGGTGTTACTTTTGATATTGACATGACCTACGAAAGAAAACATATAGCTTGGGCTAGATACATAACTAATTTGGTAATATTTTATAGCTAGTTGATGGGTAAAAATGTGTGACATATTTGGGTACAATCTTCTAGATATGTATGATGTGCTCTAGTGGTGGATTTAACAGAATCTTACGATGTGGTACTAGTGGTATATGAAAACGAATGCGACAATTTTCAAGTGTGAATACTAACTACTAAAGGATTTATCAATTGTATCACATGCTCATATAATAATATTTGATGTTGCATTAATATTTGAGAAACCAATTAGCATGCTACTACTGAAGAATGAGTTAAACATTATTTATAAGGAAGCTTTTAGTGGTGGATCATCGGTACAATATTGATGTGTTAAGGTTGTGGAGTGTATTCCAAAGATTTTAAATGAGTGGTATTCCATCGTAAGATTCATGAAAGTGGATGGATTAGAATGACAAACTTGAAGGTAAAGGAAGTCTGAATGAGTATATTTGTGTGAAGGTAATTGAGAATTTAGTAAGGAAACACATATAAAGTTTAGTTAGTCTTTTGAATTAGATTGGTATAGATGGGTTTGAAATGTCATGTCGATGACAAGGTTGACTTCGAGATGAGAAAAGTGTCTAATGAGCATAACGATAATAAGAATTTGTGATGAAATCGTAATTGAGATGCAATTATATGATAGGATTGTTAGTTAAATGAATTTTGTATGGTAATAACGACTAGCAAGTATTTAATGTGGTGATTTTCCACTATTTGGTGTGTAATGTTGTTGTATGTGGAAAGTCTAAAAATATGTAGAGATCCTGCTCGAATAAAATTTACAGCATGTACAGTCAAAATGAATATGTGTGGGATGTAGTGGAGCCTTCAGAAAGAGGTGAGAGGAAGTATATTTTCTCTTATTGCAAAGGCTAAAGAAGTAGCTTCAAAGGGATTGAGAACTGGGTTTAGAGACGCGTGATTTTATTCATTTTGCTTTGATTATGATAATAATGTCACAAGTTCATCATATTGGTCATAATCTAGTGGATAAAATTTGAGAAATAAGTTTTCAGATATTCAAATCGAGTGTGATGATTAGTTTTCTTTGTGATTTTGAATTTGGTAATAAATACGATTGAATTTTTAGCAACATATATGGTAAGATTGACGAAGACGATCAATGATAAGCTAATATATGTGACTTCATAAAAATCTTCAAGGTATGAGTTAATATTGATAGATAAAGGGATTGGGCTACACAGTTGGTCTCAAATTCTAGTTTTTCATGGTGAGTTTAAGTTTTCAGTAGTTTGCTTTGTCGAGGTATGAATAAGTAAGGTAAGAATTGATTGATTGCATCAGCTATTGAGAATTTAAAACATGTACAAGTTTTGGATCGTAAGGTTATCACTTTTGATTATTAAAGGACCCGAGGAAAGGTTTCCCTTAAGATTTTGATTTGAGGATAAGGTAAAAATGTCAGGCATTATTGGCGAAAGAATAGAATTGGTAAGCGAGTCAACAAAAGGAACAAAAGTCTGGTGTATTAAAGAGTTCAATATATTAGGAATTTTGTGTCATGGGAAGAATTTAAGAAAAGTGAAGGAATAAGACCTCTAGTATAAGCCATTGATTTATAGTTGAAGATCTTATTGACTATTGCCTATGAATTTAGATATGAATGTAAGATATGAACTAGTTTGGTACTGAATTACTAGGGGTTTATCATCGAAGTTTTACAAAGATTGAGTTTTGATTGGGTGACAAGTAATTAGGTGTGGAAGGTTTTTATGTCGAGGTAAATTGTTCAAATTAGGATAGGTAACTTACGGATATTCGGCAGAGTGGACCCACAATTCTACATGGTTAATGAGGATTTTAAGGGATTGAAACTACTTGATGGGAAGATATAAGTCGTTATGATGCATTATATAGGCCTTTTATAGTGGGTAAAGGTTATGAGTTTATAAAATAACAAATTATTGGAGTGACCAATAATTTCTTAAGTGTTGGTATGAGGTATTTGATGGTTTTGAATATTAGTTGAAATTTGGTATATAAAAATAAAAATTACGTGGAGTGGACATTAATTGTGATTGAATTGTTTTGTATAAAATGGTAAAGTACTTTTAGATTTGAAATTAATGTTATGAGCCTCGGGTGTGACCTGTATTTGTCATGAAATGCTTAAATAGAAAGAGAGGGAGCCATAGTTCATATATTTTGAGGGCGATAATGTGTTTGCTAAGAAGACTTTAATATTAATGACGATTAGAGACTAATTTAAATTGTTGATGTGGCTATGATGTTATGTTAGTAATAATAGAGTTGGCCCTAGTGAAGTACTATGAAGAGAATATGGTTCGATAAAACAAGTGTGTGAGTAATTATAATAAGGACTAGATTAGTGGTTGTGGGTAGCTAAAAAATTTAAGAGATAGAGTCATACGAATGAAAATGTTTGATGTGGGCAGTGTAGAAGAAGTATCTAGTGTTATTGGACTTTGGTTCTGTATATTTTTATATGACCATCTACTTCGTTTTGGATATGGTTTGGAGTGTGATTTGTTGCCTATACCCACACGTGTTTTCATATCTATGGGTGAATTCGTAGTGGTTGATCGGATGTATCAATCCTGTGATTGTCGTTCTGGTAGGGTGTCATTCTTGGTTAGACTTAATCATTTCATTTATGAAAGATTTTGAGTTGTTTGAGATGGTAGAAGTATACCATTTGTTCTACACGTACGACCTTGCTTATGAAAACTTATGTAAGAGCTATTATGAAGAGTTGCAATTGTTTAAGAGTGTTTTTAAGGTTTCGCACTTCGAAGAGTATCGCTTGTTGATGTTTACTTTATTATTTCCTTCTTTGGGTTAGATAAGTTTGATCCTCCCATGATGATTACCCGATGTCATTTTATTTATAACGTAAGCTCGTGGAAATATTATGTTTTGAGAAGGGAATCTTAGTAATATTAGTGATGATTTGTACATTATGAGTGTTTGGTGGTTAATTCGGGCTGGTTGTAGCCAGTATTGATTCAGAAGTCTATCTTGATTATGTGATAAAAGACCTATCATGATGATTGTGTTATGGTCGAATGAGTTTTACTTTAGGTTGAGTTCATGGGTTAGTTTGTGGCTTGATAATTACTACTAATTTGTAGATACTTCAAAGTTTGAATTGAAAGTTCAGTTTTTAGTAGTTGATCTTGACGGAATGGTCTCAAGGAGGAACTCACTTAGAGAGACGAACAATAGGTCATAACTTAGACTGTTGTTAGCATTGATTATTCTTCCATATGTTCGAGGACAAACATGATTTTAGTGGTCTATAATGTAATGACCCGACATGTCATTTTTGAATTTTTTATAAAATTACTAATTTATCCCTCTCGATAGGTTCCCCGAGTTATTTTTGATCAGTTGGTGAAGTTGATTTGAAAATTTTAAACTGTTTATTTAACTACAATTATTTAATGGATGAGTATTCTTTTAAAATAATTAATTAAGTTATTAAAAATGGGCCAAATCTGAAATTTCATTAAGATTCTATATTATTGGGCTCATATATGTTAAAAATAGTTATTATATTTTTATCACTTTTGTACATAACTAATCTTGAAAATAAATAAAGTAGAGGAAGAATATAACCTAACCTATGGCGTGAACACGAGAGCAAAAATGGAGCGAAAGGTGCAGGTAAAGAAAATTTTCACCGACCTTCCATTTTTTTACAAGCATATGTTGACTACAGATGTTTTGTTACAAAAATAGAAAGTGGAAAATCAAAGTTTGTTGTTTTATGTTGGTTAAATATTTCTGTGAATTTCTTTTGGAATAAAAGGCTAATAGGGTGTGCTAATGTGAATGCATAATGATGGGACAATGATTGGTCATTATTAGCCAATCATTGGCTAGAATAGAAGGGTGAGGAGTTGGAAGGGCTTTATATATAATTTGATATGCCTGTACTAATGTTTCTGTAACTTAGGGAAATAAGATTTTTGAATTGATTGTTAACTTTTAGGTATATAATAATTATTAAATAGTGATTGAGAAGTGATGGAATGAAAGTAAAGCATGGCTGTGGGTTGAAGTTTCTGTTTCGTTGTTAAGTGCAGAGGGTCTATGTAGTTGTAATTTTTTTATTCTCTTTTCTCACATTATAGTTTATTTTTTTATATTAAGATAGCTAATTAAGTATTTATGTATTATATTATATAAAAACTATTATTAGGGTTGGATTATTTCTGTAACGACCTGTTTAGTCGTTTTGAGCAGCAGATTTTATTTCTGGAAAAACTGGCTGAGTCGACGGATCCCACGACGAAACGTCATGGGCACGACGGACCGTCGTGGGGGTCTCGTTCCAAAACACTTAGAATTCTGAAATTTGGGTACTGAAATCGACTCTCTGAACTT
>NC_028643.1:49776284-49781743 GCF_001406875.1 Solanum pennellii | reverse complement strand
GTTATTTAATCGATTTTCATTAATGAGTTTTAAGTCTTCCGCATTATATTTTGTTATTTATGGTTGAAATGTTGGGGATTAGATTGGTTGATTCGCTCACATAGTAGGATAAGTGTGGGTGCCAGTCGCGGCCCGTTTTGGGTCGTGACAATTTCGAAATTATGACTTAATCCTATACTTGAAATTTAGAAAATATGAGATCCAACCTATTGTTTGGAATCAAGATTTAGAAATTTCACTATTCATTTGAGTGAGTCTCTGGGTCAAAAACAATACATGTAATACCATGTGTGTTGTTAGTTTAGAATCTTGTGTGATTATTAATGTGAATAGATTGTATTGATTTGGAAGTCAACCGGAAGAGGAAGTCTCAAGTTTTGGAGTAATTCTTCGACTATTAGAGAAAAGTGGATTTCTAAACTCTTGTTAAGTATACGTAATGCGTGTATTTCCTTGTAGTATATGTTTGAGAGTAATGGGATTTGGTGATGGGTTGACTTGTCCACATTGATTAATTCTAATGATGAAAAAGTGATAACAAAAGACAATGTGATTAATTGTTTATGTGTGATGTGTTGAGAAAGGTTTGAAGGCTTGGTGAATCATTTTTGATGTGATATCATGTTTGTGTTGCTGTGAATTGTGCAATGTTATAATAATGTCATCTCATCATTATTTGTGTGAACATATCATTTGCATTATTCTGAGACATGGTTGTGACAAGTGTTATGTGCATTAAGAAAGAATGAGAACTTAAAGTAGATGCACCATTTCGAGGGACGTATATCACGCCGCAATGGATACCATTTCAAGGGTCGTGTCGTGCGCAGCGACATATGCATGGACAGATATGTCCCCATGGGTCCCGGACTGAGAGACAGCGGGTGTGTATCACTAGGTCAGACATACATCATTATACTTGACAATGCATTCCGTTGCATTGCACGTACTTATCATTAGTGAACTTGATATAGTGTTTTGTTGATCTTGTGAATGCCTTTCCGTGGAATTTGTGATTGATGAATGCTGAGCTTTGTTTTTGAGGATATATAATTTGTTAAAGTGTTGTTGTTGAGGATATGTAATTTTTCAAAGTATTGTTGTTTAGAATATGTAATTTGTCAAAGTGTTGTTGTTAAAGATATGTAGTTTGTCAGTGTTGTTGTTGAGGATGTGTAATTTGTCAAAGTATTGTTGTTGAGAATATGTAATTTTTCAAAATGTTGTTGTTCAATATATGTAGTTTTTCAAAGTGTTGTTATTGAGGATATGTAATTTGTCAAAGTGTTTTTGTTGAGTATATGTTACTTGTCTAGGTGTTGTTGAGCTATGTGCTATGTAAACTCTGAGCTGTTAGACTGGACTGATTTTTATGTAGGTTGTAGTTTTGGAGGTTCGGTAGGAGTACCCATATTGCATCCCCTTACTTCGTGTTTAGAGGTTTACTTGTTGAGTACCGTGTGGTTTGGTACTCACCACTTGCTTCTACAATTTTTTGTAGTTTATTAGCCCAGAACTTTGTGATATGTTCTCTTATTTTCCGAGGCTTCTTGGAGATTTGTGAAGTAGTTGTTTGTTATCTCAACATACCTTTTTACTACGTGTTTATGATTTTGTTCTACTCTAAAACAATGTCATATGAAACTTTTTTTTTAATTCAGTTGTAATAATTTAGAGGTTTGTACACGTGACAACCAGATTATGGGGTATTGTAACGACCTGTTTAGTCGCTTCGAGCAGCAAGATTATTTTGATAGAAACTGGCTGAGTCGACGGAACAGTCGACGGACCGTCATGGTCACGACGGACCGTCGGGGGGTCATCGTTCCAAAACACTTAAACTCTGAAAATCTGGGTACTGGGATCAACTCTCTGAACTTTGTGACGGACGTGCAGGACGGACCGTCGTAGCCACGACGGACCGTCACAGACCCTTGGGTGAAATTGAGTCTCTGAACTTTGTGACGGACGTGCAGGACGGGCCGTCACGAGCGGCGTAACCTCGAATGAGTCGGATTTCTGCTAAAAATTTAAAGGGGTGTTTTGGACTATTCCTGATTATAATTATAAAATTAGTGGGTTAATGTTAATAATTTAATTACTTGGGGGTTAAAGGAGATAACCTTGAAATAATTAGTGGGTTACTTTTATCATCTTTTATACTTAATTATTTGATAATTAGGGTAAAAGAAAAAGGGTTTGAAGAAGAGAAAATTTAAAAAGAAAAGAAGAGAGAACGAGCGAGAGAGAGAAAAGAACGAGGAGACAACAAGGATTTTGAGAAGTAGATTGCTTGATCACGATTCTTCGGTGGAGATAGGTTATGGTTTATGCTATGTGACAGTAAACTCTAAATAGCGATTGATATGTATTGGGTGGTATTGTAAAGTCTTCTACGCGCTTAATTGTGTTGTTGCATGATTGTGATTATGTAAATTGTGATGGATTATAATGATGATACTGTGGAATCTTAAAAACTTTAAATCTACTCTATTAATGATGATGCCTTGGTATAAAAGAAGGCTTGATGAACTAAAAGAATGAGGTTAATGGATCGGGTGTCACGAACCGACACGTAGTATTAGGGGATCGGGTGTCACGAACCGACACGTAGTATTAGGGGATCGGAGTGTCACGTTCCGACACAAGAGGAATAAAGAGAATGAATCTTGAATTATGGTAATATACTCAATTTAAAGAACCTAATTCCCAAACGAGTATGGTGTGGAGGCTTGAGCCCTCATAGATGTGCTTGGTGTTGTTGTCAAAGGGTTTTGTACTTGTTGTTGTCACCTGTTGAGTGTTGTAGTTGATTTTATATTATTACTTGATATATATTGCTTTCTATTTTGAGTTGGCCGATGATACCTACTCAGTACTTGTACTGACCCCTACTTTTATATCCCTTCTTTGTTAAATATGGAATGCAGCAAACGTGCCATCAACTTCAGCTCATCCGCAACTCTAGCCAGTCTTCAGCATATCAGATTTCAGGGTGAGCTATTGTTCCTAGCTTGGACTGGATTCTCTCATTCGTGTCTTGATGTCCTTGAAGTTCGGGCATGGGCCATTCATTTACTTATTTTAGTTTCTTAAATACTCTTAGATTTAGTAATTTGAGGATAGATGTTCTTGTGGGGATGACTTCCAGATTTTGGGGATAATAGTTGATAGATTTTAGAATGTTTATTTATTGGTTTTATTAATAAGATTTTGAGTCTTCCGCATTATGTTGGGGTTTAGATTTGTTGGTTCGCTCACATAGTAGGATAAGTGTGGGTGCCACTCGCGGCTCGTTTTGGGTCGTGACAGGTATAATTTAAGTTGTAGTAATTTTTCTATATTTTATTGTTCTAGTTGAATTTTAGGCTGACTTGTCTTGGTGGGATAAGACGAGTGTTATCACGTCTATTTTTGGGTCATGACAATTTCTTAGGAGAAAATATAAACAAATGAATTCTATAAAATTGTAGTTGTGAAGCTGCATAGTTGGATTTACATATAGTTTGTACGAACAAATACTTATAACAATAACTTTACAAAAACATAAACAACTAAGTATAAAGCATGTAGTAAAAACATAAATTACTATTATAACCATAAATCAATAACTGTATAAATAACATACCAGGATCTGCGACAATAAAATGAAATAAAAAAAGAAAAAATTGAGCCCAATTAATACAGAGTGTGCCCTTGTTAGTGAGCCACTCGACAGTAGATAAATACACAAGATTTAATTGAGCAGAAGAAGAAGTTCAGGATCAAATATTTAACTGTGCAGAACAATAATTCAAGAATTTTTGTTATTATAAAATAAGAGGGAACACCTCTATTTATAGCCAATAAAAGGTAGTGTGATCAAACTCTAATTGTGCTTTACTCAAAAGGTCACAACTCTTCGAAAAAGTCATAACTATTCAGAAAGGTCACTACCTTTCATAAATGTTACAACCTTTAATTAAAATCCTTACTCTTTATAAAGTCAAAATTTGTCGTAAAAGTCACAACTTTTCAATAAAAATCACAACTTTTCATGAAAGGTTATTGAATTCTAGTTTACCATTTGTTATATTAAAAGAAAGAAAAAATTACAACTCATAAAACTATTTTGTCCAAGTTTACATAATTTCATTTTACCATGGTTACATAGTGAATTTTATTAGAGACTCAAATAAATATTTTTTCAATTTTCTTCTTTGCAAATTTTGTTAGTAACACTGTCAACTACTTTCAAAAAATTAAATATTTTTAAAAAATATATGAATAATAATGTTTTATCAAGAACAAAGGATGCATAATCATATGATCTACAAATAAGTAATATGTAGTCATTATGTGTTTTAAAATATAAATGCAATCTTCCAAAATCCAAATTCGATATGTAATATAGTTATGATAGTGATTTGGAATTGAAGTTGTGCACAAACAAAACATTAAGAATCCTTGAATACAATTAAAGAGAAGTAAGGGAAAATGAGATAAAAGTTTTAAAAAAGTACTTTGGTGTGAGAGAATAGTCATTATTGTATATCATATAATTATACGTATTTGCTAGTTTTAATTCTATCATTTGATTTAATATTTTTTTTGCTCCTTTTATTATTGAAATTATTATGACAATAACAAAAAATCATATGAAATTTTAATCTTGATCTCTTGAAGAAGAAAAGATTTGATTTGAAAATGTTGTAAATAAATGTATTCTTTTAAAAAGTTATTTGTGAATCTGCGTAGTTAGATTTACATAAGGTTTATACAAAAATATAATTATAACAATAACTTAATAGAAACATAAACAATAAAGTTTAAAATGTGTAGTAAAAAATAACAATTAATATCATAAGCAAAAATTAATGAATGTAAAAAAACTTATCAGGATCTGTGATAGTAGAATGAAACAAAAAGGAAAAATTAATGCCCCCTTATAATTATTTCTATGGATTATTTATAGATGTAAAAAGACCTAAATAAAATAATTGAGTCCAAAGAATATTTGAAAACCAAAATTAAGCAGAACTTTACTTCTGTGTGAAACACGGTTGCTTCCGTCGCTAAGTTACTCGTGGCAAGATTTTAGTTGGCTGAATCCCCATTAGCAATTTCCAATTTGACACTTTGCATGACACATATCATATATTATTATATTACTTTAATCCATTATATTGTCCGCTTAATTCCTTCTTTAACCTTCCATCTTTAATTTGTTTTAGCTGCAAACTATTTTAACTTTACGCCAATTTACTCCTACAAATAAAATAAACTATTTAGCACAATTCATAATAATTATGAGGCAAATAATGATTAAGACTATATAATTTTTATCTGACATCAGGATTGATTGTGAAAATTTTAAGTAACTGAAAAAAGAGTTTTTTTTTTCAAAGTGAAAAAAAATGATACTTCCTCTATCACAATTTACATTACTCATATATATATATATACATATATATATATAT
>NC_028643.1:49756350-49766284 GCF_001406875.1 Solanum pennellii | reverse complement strand
ATTTATACTTTTACTTGAAAAAAAACTTAATAAATATTACAAAGATAATTGTATTTGTGGATTTAATTAAAAATTGTAACATTAACATCATGTAATATTGTTTGTCGATATTTATGGTAATATTTTTAAATTATAATTTATAATTTAATTTAATAATTGTAAACATAATATAATTTTTAAATAAAGTGGCTGGCCCGGCAAGTCTGTAGCCCACGTACTTGTGGGTTGGGGTGATCGTTTTCTGGCCCACACCAAAAATGGGCTAGCCCGGACTGACCCGTAAAATATCAAAGCATGTATGAATTAGCTCAGATAGGGTGGGCTAGCCCATATTGACAGCTCTAACATTTATGGGGAGAGAAAATGAGTCTACTTTTGAAGGACAATTTGATAAGCTATTCAAAGTCTTCAATTATTTCTTAAACTTCGTGCCAAGTCAAATGGTGCCACATAAAATGGGACGGATGGAGTATTTTTTTTCCTTTGAGAAGTAGAAAAATGGGGAAGAAAATTTTTTATCAAAAAAAAAAAATAAATCTGAATTAAACTTAATTTTCAGACCAAATCCACTCAGAAGAATCATCAGAAGAAGAAGAAGAGGAAGAAGAAGAGGAAGAAGAAGAGGAGGAAGAAGAAGAAGAAGAAGAAGAAGAAGATTCTTTACTGTAATATAGAATTCTTAAATATATATGTGATGTGATTTTTCTTTTAATTTTTTAGCAATCATATTATGTTATGTTCTCAAAAACAATTTTATACTATTATTCAATTTAGACAACTATTTTTTTAATCAATTTAAACAATTATAGAAAGTGATTGTTCTATTTTTTCAAGTTATAATTACTCTTTATGTTTTACTTTATTTGTTTAGTTTAATTAGGTATTAAATTTAAACAAATAAATAATACTTTTTGATTCTTATGGTGTTAAACAATAGATATATACTTTGTCTATAACAATGTGTTTACCAACAAGATGTGTTATGGAAAGGTAAGTATTTATTCTTCCTTAATCAAAAGGTTTCGAATTGATAAAAACAATGTATTTGTCTGAATACTTTTTTTTCCATGTAAGTTTACATTGCATGCCAAAAATACAAGATTAAAAACATTTTGATACTATCGGCCAACAAATTGATTTTTTTTTAAAAAAAAGTGATTAAAAAAAATAGACTAGAGAAGTTTGAAAAGTGAAAGACTCTCGTTATAAATAGCTGAGTTCGGAGCCTAAAGGGTATAAAATATTAACAAAAATTTCAAAACGGTATATAAAATTTTATATTAACCAAAACAGCAAAATCGCTGGAACAACAGCGATTTCCTCCACCGAAAAAAGAAAAAATTGCTGCTACTGCAGCGATTTTGCAAAATGTGATTTTTTTTTTTAAAAAAAAAAATTCAAATCGCTACCTAGGCAGCGATTTTCCATGTAAAAAAAAAATTTTTTTTTTTAGAAAATAGGCAGCGATTTTCCATTAAAAAAATTCTATTTTTTTAGGAAAATCGCTGCCTAGGCCGCGATTTTCATTTTCTTTATACTTTTTGTTTTTTTAAAAATGGAAATCGCTGCAAAATTTTATTTTTAAAAAAAATAATTGAAAATCGCTGTCTAGGTAGCAGCGATTTTGCTTTTTTCGGTGGAGGAAATCGCTGTTGCTCCAGCAATTTTTCCGTTTTGGTTAATATAAAATTTTACATACCGTTTTGAAATTTTTATTAATATTTTATACTCTTTTGACTTCGAACTCATAAATAGCTACTACCTCTATCACTATAATTCACAAAAAAACACATAAAGCATTAGAATTTGCTAATCATGAATAGCAAAGTCATTCTAGCTCTCCTGGTTTGCTTCCTCCTCATTGCATCCAATGGTGAGCTATCTTAATTACCTTCCACTCATTTCTACTTACAATTTTAGTCAAAATTAATTAAAAAATATATGACTAAGCTTATAATCTAGTTAAACTGACATATAATTATTTATTTATTTATTTTTGCTTGTCTGGTCATTTGGTAAACACAAAAATGTTTATAAGACATAGTCAATCAAAAATCATAAGTTGATTATCCTAATTTTTGACTTTTGGGTTTATAACAACTTTTTGATTTAACCAAACAATTCTCAAAATAACTTTTCCAAAAGAAAATTCCTAACTTCCTCTTCACTCTGTATTCCTTATTCCTACATTTTATATTAACAAGGATACATTTAATTAAATATATAATCAAGTTTGCAAAAATTTTACGGGTATTCTAGTCATTCTAACAAAGGAACAACTCATTTGCACTCGATTCAAACATATTAACTACTTATTAGCAGTTTCAACGCTTTTATTCAAACACGTAATTTTTTATTTATAAAATCAAAGTTCAAACACTTCAAAATATTTCCAGCACTTAAAAGCTTATCAATTAATCAAAATGGACTCTTATATATAGATAGCTACACAAATATGATCTTAAGTTTATTTTAGATCTTACTTTTTAATTCTCAAAACTCTCTCTACGCAGTCAAATACCATCACATAAATTGAAACAGAAGAACTAAGTTTCTTTTAACTCACATATACTATAGTGTGAATCAGTCTTTCCAAAAATGTTTTTTTGGGGACAGTATGGGCGTATCAAAAATGTTTTATTTTTACTTATTTTCTTAATAATAAAAATATAAAATCGAATATATACGAGACTATGCATCAGATTCATAAAACTTATGCCCCGTGTCTCGGAGCTTACTTTTCCCCGCATAAAATGCCTCACCTCATGCCCCGTCTTTATCGTGGCAGAGATGCAAGGAGGAGAGGCAAAAGTTTGTGGAAGGCGTAGCTCGACATGGTCAGGACTTTGTTTGAACACTGGTAATTGCAACACCCAATGTATTAAGTGGGAGCATGCTAGCTCTGGAGCTTGTCACAGAGATGGTTTTGGATTTGCTTGTTTCTGTTATTTCAATTGCTAAATCAAAATAACTACACCTACCTATATGTTTCAATAAGGGCCTCCAATTTTACTAAGACTGGACAAGTAACCCTAGTTGTGTTGGTGTGTTTAATCTTTATGTATCGTTTCATAATGTATCATATTGCATTGTATTGTATTCTATTGTACTGTATTGTTTTCATCAATAAATTTATAATATTATTAATAATATAAGGCATAATCTTAGAGATCTCTAGGGTCTCTATCAATCGGTTCAATTTTATTTTATGTGTTATCGATTCAGTTTATTGATTTTCGGTTTTTTAATATGCTAAATCAATAAAAAAAATTATCGGTTCTTATTCTTAATATTTTGGTTTTCAATTTAACCGAAAAGAAAATGTTTATAAAACAAATATATTGCTTCTCTAATAAATTTAGCGTGACAAGTACAATAATGTAACTTAACAAATGCTCATAAAACAGAAAATAATAACAAACATGAAAATAATTATACATATGTATATAACACAGAGAAATTAAGAGGAATATGATTCTTATATTAGAGGTTTTGATTGTTTGTATAATGTGAAGTTGTAGTTACAATGAAGTATGAATTGGAGTCTAAATGACAAAACTATAACTAGTAAAATATTGAGATTAATATTTAACAGTTATGTATAAATAAAAGTAGTAAATTACTATAGTCTTTAATGGGTTATCGGTAATAACAAAAGTCAGTAACAAATTGATAATCCATTAACTTTTTTTTAGAGAACCATTAAAAACCCGTTAACCAATAACTCTTTTTGGATTCGATTTATCGATCGTCTGTTTTTGCACACGCCTAAATTTCTATCCAGATTTCATTCTATAACATTCATCTCTTTTTGGTTTAAGATACTACGCCGGCCTCCTTAATATTAATTGTTTTTTTATTAACTATTCTTTAAATCTCTTTACTAATTTACATTGTATAAAAGAAAACTTATTTAATAAATAATTTTAAAATAAATCAACATAAATAAATTAATGCTATTATATATAAATCCACTCCAAATTTAGTACTCCATAGAGACCCTTTTCTTAATCCAACAATTCAAACAACCTTGTTATACCAAACATCAATCTTAAACCACAGGAAAATAAGTGTTACAGAGCAAAACATAGAGAAAAGTTGGTCTCTGAAATTTGACATTAATAATATAGTAGTAATTAATGTCGATTTTAATCCCAAACAAATTGAAGTCGATGGTCCATTAAATAAATTTCCCTACTAAGGTTTATGAATAGCGGTAGAACAAATCGTGCAATAACAATCTCCAAATTGACAAATTTATTTTTTGTATGAGTAGTTGTTGTATTTTTTGTATGTTCACAAATCACAATTATCATATATAAATATTTAACTCATTATTTTATTAAAGAAAAGTGGAGCTAGATTTTTTTTTATGGGTTGTAATGATAATGATTTTTATTTATCGGGTTTCTGGATAGATTATTTTTAATATATTAAATGGAGTACTAAATTTTTTCAATATAAATATAGATTTTGAACAAAAATTATTGAATTCTGTCGACTCTCTTATTAGTAATTTTGCCAAAATTTTAAATTCGTCTAATATGTATCAACATCAAACTAAAATATATATTGAGCTTCACAATCTTCTGAGCTATGGTTAGGGTCTTAGGGATGACTCAAAGGTCCGGCCTGTAAGACTTTGATTTAGTCCCTTAAATTTGAACCCCAAAAGTTTTATGCTGAAATTCATGAATTTAGTTTCTCTTTTAATAAATAATATTGAATTATACTTTTAAAAAGCACAACATTAAAATATTTTTAATAAAAATATTTTGAAATAAACTAGTCAAATCTTCGTAGTAGTATTAAATAATATTTTTACAAAAATATCCAAGTTATTGAATTGAAAACATGACTACATCTTATTAATTTGGATTAAATTTTTGTTGTATAAATAAAAATATACAATAAATTTTGTGTTCATGGTTGAAACAAACTCAATCATAACAATCATAGACGGTAAAATATTAGATTGTGCGACATATGATTGTCTAGATATGTATCAAGGCTTGTCTATTTCAAGATATTAAATATATCAATTGATTAAATATATTCAACATTCTTTCACCATGAAAAGTTTAAATGAGAACTTGCTTATCTAGATAGAGTTTATAATTTCTTGTAAGGTGCATACTCTTTCCTGTATCCTGTTATAGATTTTACTCATTCATGCGGATATAGTAAAAATAAATAGTAAATGGTGGAAATATATTTATTTATGTTATATAACTAATTAGAGTTAAGAGTAATCATTATTTATTTACTTTCATATAATATATAAATATCACAATAACTCATAAAAAATGAAGAAATAACAAAAATGAGGTAATATTAATAATAATAACTAAAGATGTTTATAGAAATATCTAATTTTCTTATTATCATTCGTGGTAGATTATTGCTTGCATAAAATTACATTTTTACCTTTAATCATCGTTCACTTCTCATATATAGAAAGATGTTTCTAGAATTATTTATTCTTGATAGATTTTTGTTAGAATTAAATTACATTTTTATTCTTAGTTGTCTTTAATACAAATATATCATCCTATTCATTTTTATTTGTAAAGTTACATTTTGACATCTTTTTCTTTAATTTCAATCTAATATATATTATTAATGTTATCATACTTATTTCTTTTCAAGTTTATTAGTTAGAGCCCAAATAAAAATGGAAATAATCAATTCATGATGAATTTTTATATAAAAAGTATATATTTTTATAAGCATAATGAATAGAAAAAAATATTAAGAATCAAATTTCAATAATAGTAAAATAGAGTAATAATAAAATAGATATCACAGTAACTCACATATCACAACCCAAAAATGGATGTGATGGCACTCGTCTTATCCCACCAAGACAAGTCAGCCTAAAATTCAACCATTACAATAAAATGTGAAAATTTCAGAATCAATTAAAAACACCCCCAGAATCTGGTTGTCACGTGTACAAGTCTCTAAAGTATGACAATTGATTCAAAGAAAAAAAATAAGTCTCAAATGATATTGTTTCTCGAATAGAACAAGATCATAAATAGGAGTAGAAGGTCTGCTGAGATAACAAGCAACTACCTCACAATTCTCCACAAGAAGCCTCGGAAAAGGAGAAGAGAAAATATCACAAAGTCTGGTCAAGTAACCTACAAAAAAATTGTAGTAGCAAGGGGTGAGTACCTAAACACACGGTACCCAACAAGTAAACGTCTAAACTCAAGCTAAGGGGATAAAATACGGGTACTCCTTACACACCTATCGAACCTCCACAACTACAGCCTGCATAAAATTCAGCCTAACCTAACAGTTCACAGTATTTATAGCACCAGCTCATCAAAATCATTTTAACGAATTTGCACATCCTCAACTACAAAGTAAATATTCAATAATCACAACTTTCACAAAAAGGCACTCAATTTCAGCAACACACAAGATCAAGTTCGTCAAATAGAGATAATCAAATATCAAGTACTTTTCAACCACCAATAAAGCACAAAATCATCAAGAATGAAGGATGTCATGGGATGCAATGCAATATGACACCATGAAGTGATATGCCTCAGAATATCAATTTCTCTCTCAACCGTATATACATGATACTCCTTGAAAATACATCGAGAGTTCATGACCCATGGGGGACTCGCGAGGTCAATATACCGACACGGACGATCTCCACGTGTCTGTACGGATGATCTCAACGCACTATCATAAATCAAACAAATTTCGCACGGATGATCTCCACATGCCCAAATCATAATCATAACTTTTCTATCGCACGAACGATCTCTACGTGCCCAAATAATTATAACTCGATCTCAACACGGTCGATCTTCAAATGTTAGACCTTTATTCCTACCCAATCTCATGTCAATGCATGTGCACAATATGATATCAAATGAAGGAGATGATGCAACATCTAAATAAACCAACTGTCGCTATGACATATAATCACCTCAATTATCATAATTATACGAGTTCAGTAAAGAACACAATCACACATAATAAATCAAATCAATAATATTTCAGTTAATGCCCATATGCTTTGGCATTCTCAAATTACAATCTACATTCTATAGTAATAAACCTTCCCATTATAACACCGAAACTCGTACCATTCTCAACACATCACATACAAACAAATAATCACATCGTCTTTTATTACCCCTTTTCATCATTAGAATTAATCAATGTGGACAAGAAAATTCATCACCAAGTCCATCACTCCCAAACATATACCACAAGGAACTACACACATTTCATACACTTAGCAAGGGTTTAGAAATTCACTTGCCTCAAATAGTCGAACAATCACTTCAAGACTTGGGTCTTCCTCTTTCATTGCACTTCCAAATAAATTCAGTCTATTCAAATAATTAAAAACAATAAGGTTTCGAAGTTAACAACACACATATTACTATGTATCAAGTCTAGACTCAATAACTCACTCCGAATTTATAATCAAGTTTCTAAGTTTCAAGATTAGGGTTGATCTCAATTTTATCGGAGATAACATATATTTAATAGTATCATATAAAGTAATGTCTTAAATATTTAATTACCTATCTCAATATGCCAAAACTTGAATCACAATACGATGAACATAAGAATTCCAACCTAAAAGCAAAACTAGTACGTCACTGGCAAACCTAACAGAAAGCTTAAGTGCCCCCATTATCCTACCATCTTTAATCACTGACAATCATTGTCTAAGAAAATAATTTGTCCAAGGGAAAATACCCAAGTACCCCTCAACCTATGCCCGAAATCCCAGAGACACACTTATACTATACTAAGGTCCTATTACCCCCCTAAACTTATTTTATATGTAATTTTCTACCCCTTTTTAGCCTACGTGGCACTAGTTCGAAAAACAAAGTCAACCATCGTTGGGCCCACAAGATAGTGCCACGTTAGCTAAAAAGGGGTAAAAAATTATTAATAAAATAAGTTCAGGAGGGTAATAGGACCTTAGTATAGTATAAGTGTGTCTCTGAGATTTCGGGCATAGGTTGAGGGGGTACTTGGGCATCATCCCATTTGTCCAACATACAATTTCTCTTCATCACCTTAATTTTCAAAATACATATAACATCACTCAAAATTAAACTTTTCATTCTTTATTTTAAAATTCATACATTATTATACTAATACACTTAACATATAATTTTGACTTAATATAGAAAATTTGGGTTATAAAAATGCTAACCACCAGAAGTCCCCATTTAATGTGTCCAGTAATGTTAACTTGAAAAAAAAAATAACATACATAACTTAACCTATTATAAATTCATTCAATATATAATAAGTAATGTTTGACTAATATTATACATTACCATTTTTCAGTTACTACTCAATAATAGCACAAAATTTTTGTCCCCCACATGGCCTAAACAGAACTACAAACAGCAAAAAGTAATTTCCATTCAAATTTTGCAAATTGATCCGTTTATTCCCTTCAACTAAACATTCTAATAGCATTTACGACAAATGATCATCCGTCCCTATTCAATATAATTAACAATTAAGGTTGGGTTATTACTATTAGGTTGTGGAGCCTGATTAATATATATAACTGTTTACGCGTTGCCCGGGGGTTATGGGGGCGGGAGCCCCCATCCGAAGGATGGGTTGGGGGCAGCGCCCCGACCTAAATTTTAGGCTTTACTATTTATTCTCCATTTATTATCTGTAACCAAAAATACTATGATTTATTAATATATATACCCCACCGCCGTGAAAGTTTACTCACGGGGTGTTACCACGAAATATTGAGTTTTCTCTTTCTCTCTCTAGATCTCTCATCTCTTTCTCTTGAAAGTGTGTGTGAATTCCTAACAATTACCTATGCAGATTGGCCGCCGCTCAAGTTTGCGCCGAAGTTGTGATGCCCTCATCGGTGGTTTCTTTTATTGTTATGATTATTATTTTTAAATAAAAGAATGATCTAAAATTATATAGGGTGTTAACTAAATAATTGTACTTAGCCCATTAATCATCAATTAATTATTAATTTAAAATTTACCTAGTAATTAATAAATAGCTCAAAAATTGCTAAACATGATTTTCCGGGTCATTACATCACAAAATAAAAGAAGGTGAAGTAATAACAAAATAAGTTAATGGTAATAACAATAACTTAAGATGTTTCTAGAACTATTTAATTCTTTTGTTATCATTCTTGGTAGATGTAACGATCTGTTTAGTCGTTTTGAGCAGTAGAGTTTATTTCTGGTAATAACTGTCTGGGTCGACGGATCCCACGATGGACCGTCATGGGCACGACGGACCGTCGAGGGGTCTCGTTCCAAAACACTTAGATTCTGAAAATTTGGGTACTGAGATCGACTCTCTGAACTTCACGACGGAATGGCAGGACGGACCGTCGTTGGCACGACGGACCGTCACAAATCTTTCCACAGAATTAACTCTCTGAACTTTGTGACGGACCTGCAGGACGGACCGTCACTGTCCCGACGGACCGTCACAGGCTGCGTAACCCTGACTGGGTCGGAATTCTGCTAAAGTTTTTAAAGGGGCGTTTTGGACTATTCATGCTTATAATTATAAAGTTAGTAGGTTAATGTTAATAATTCAATTACTTGGGGGTTAAAAGAGATAACCTTGAAATAAATAGTGGGTCATTTTTATCATCTTTTATACTTAATTATATGACAATTAGGGTAAAAGAAAAAGGGTTTGAATAAGAAAAATAGAAAGAACAGAGAGAGAAGGGAGAACGAAGAGGAAAACAAAAAGGCTTGGGAAGTAGATTGCTTGATCACGATTCTTCGGTGGAGGTAGGTTATGGTTTATGCTATTTCATAGTAAACTCTTAATAGCGAATGATATGTATTGGGTAGTATTGTAAAGTCTCCTATATGCTTAATTGTGTGCATGCATGATGTGATTATATAATTGTGATGAATTAGCATGA
>NC_028643.1:49671570-49748663 GCF_001406875.1 Solanum pennellii | reverse complement strand
TGTTAAGAATATTAGTTGATTTTATGTTATTATCTGAAACATATTGCTTTCTATTTTGAGTTGGCCGATGATATCTACTCAGTACTTGTGCCTTGTACTGACCCCTACTTGTATTTGTTTTTCTTTGTTAATTGTGGAGTGCAGCAAACGTGCCATCGTCTTCAACTCAACCGGAACTCTAGCCAGTCTTCATCACGTCAGATCTCAGGGTGAGCTATTGCTTCTAGCTTGGACTGGATCTTCTTCTTCATGTCTTGATGCCTTGAAGTTCCGGCATGGACTAGCTGTTTATTTATTTTAGCTTCCTAGATATTCTTAGATTTAGTAATTTGAGGATAGATGTTCTTGTGGTGATGACTTCCAGATTTTGGGAATGATAAGTATTAAATTTTAGAAGTTATTAATTGATTCCGTTAATGAGTTTTAAGTCTTCCGCATTATATTCTGTTTTATTATGGTTGAAATGTTGGGGTTTAGATTGGTTGGTTCGCTCACATAGTAGGATAAGTGTAGGTGCCACTCGCGATCCGTTTTGGGTCGTGACAGTAGATTTTTGTTAGCGTGAAATTTCATTTTTGCCCTTGATCATTATTCCCTTCATATATAAAAATATGTTTCTAGATTTAATTATTATCTTTCTTAATAGATTTTTGTTTATTCACTTCATATATAAGAATTAATTATTATCTTTCTTAATAGATTTTTGTTAGCGTGAAATTACATTTTTGACCTTGGTCGTCCTCCCACTTCACTCTTCTATATAAAACTAGATATAATATGACCGTGCTATGCACGGGCCAAACGAATTTAGCTTCCTTCTATTAGCGTAGCATTTATTCTTACGCTTGGTAAATATAGAGTAAATGACATTTTATAAATTTAAACTGGCAAAATGATAGAACTATTGACACAATACATAAAAAATATTACTTAATATTTAATAAGAAAAA
The DNA here is from genome assembly GCF_001406875.1 of Solanum pennellii. Classification (NCBI taxonomy): domain Eukaryota; kingdom Viridiplantae; phylum Streptophyta; class Magnoliopsida; order Solanales; family Solanaceae; genus Solanum; species Solanum pennellii. Next base: position 49,747,713 of record NC_028643.1, on the reverse strand, counting down.
AAAGCTTTTAGCTTAACTCAATTTCAAAAAATAGCTCATAAGGAGAGAATTATTTACGATTATAACAAAATCAAGTCAAGATTGAATAATCTACAAATTTACAAGTTTTAATAATATTAGCTAAGCGTAATATGAGGCTCATAGGGAAAAGGAAGTTGGTTATGGTTAGTTTGAAAAGGGAAATATATGTCAAACCGCAAGGCTCTTTAGTTTGAATAGGGCAAAACATTAAGGTTAAATCAAGTATCGAGGTCTCATAAATTGTGATCATCCATACACCACAACTGTTTTCTAAAAAACTTGAAATTTGACATCTTTAGTAGTTAATCAAACTTAACTAACTATGCATTGCTCTGTCACCAAATACCAATTGAGCACATGTTCCATGGCTTATCTCAGTTCTCTTCTAATAGAACAAAACAAAAAGTGTAAAAGTTCCTAGGTTGTTGTTCATATATTGTTCTCTTACTTCTTTTTTGGGTCCTTCTGATGTCATCTCATTGTATATATCTGCAAAAATTAAAACAATGCATTATATATCCGGGTGATAAGAAATCACATCTTATAGTAGTTTCTAATATCATTTAAACGTGAGAAACTATAAAACATCATTTAGTACTTAAAACTATTTACATATCAAAATTCAAATGTATTGGAAAAACATTTAACCACAATTCATGCCAAATTGCAAAAAAAATCTTCTTCATTTAAGAACTTAAAAGTTAAGATTTCACCATGTTTTACAAATAGATTAAAAATTATCAATTCTAAGACTTTATTAAGTAAATCAATTCAAACAAAAATAATGACTATGCATTCTCTTAATTCTAAGTTGCAATACTGCTTTAAATTAGAAAGCAGATGCAGCTGAATTTCTAAACAAAAGATTTTATGTAGATTAAGAATCTGCATCCACGCGACAAACACTGTGAAAATTCTTCTCAATATTTCTCCACTCAACTTGTTTGTGTCTCACTGGATCAATTTTCTTTAAAGATATCAAGGACACGAGTAAGTATAATTTTCTCTAAAACAAGTTGTGATTGTTTGAGTAGTCTGTTATATTAGAAGGGGAAACAAGAAGATTCATAAGCGAAGATATGATGATATTTTCTACTTCGGAGGTCATATTTATCCCTCAAGAATCTATTTTTTTTTATCAAATTCTAATCTTTATTAGTTCAAGACTTTTATGATTGGTCATAACATAAGGAAAATCACGATTCACGCAGTAGCAGACTTCATTCCCTGATAAATAACATGAACCAAAAAAGAATTGTAGAAAAAAGCAAATAAAAACATCAAGATTGACTTCCGAAAAAAATATACAACGATCAATATGCAGTATGTACATGCAAATAGTTACTCCTAGATCTCCTTTATTGTTAAATAACCAATTTTTTAATGTGATACAAAACAATGATTACCATAATCATGATTATGTTCGCAATTTCAATGGCTTTTACGGATGTCCCTCAAACATATAGTTTAATGTCATCATCAACATGAATACCTAAATTTGACAAATATAATGAACCCCTAAACAAGGATAATGAGACAAAAATATAATAAAAAGAAGAAACCATGAATAAAAGTACATTATTACTGCTTCTATCTAGACTAATGAGTTTATAGATAATAAGCAGCAAAAGAGATGGGAGGTTTTGACCAAACTAAGTCATTATATAAAGCAATTCACCAAAATAATAAACTTTTCTAAAATTTTACAAAACTAGTATAAACGTATTACATAGTAAAGTTTTAGGGTATATTTTATTTTTTAAAAATTGACGGCGTTAGATTGTTATACGTTACTCACAGTAGCGTTTTACTCCTAAAGTGATACTCACAATAACGTTTTAGGAGTAAAACGTTACTCAAAATAACGTTTTAGGAGTAAAACGTTACTCAAAATAACGTTTTAGGAGTAAAACGTTACTTACAGTAACGCATATCAACCTAACGCTGTTAGTTTTGAAAAAACGAAATATACCCTAAAACATTACTGTGAAATACGTTTATACTAATTTAATAAAATTTTAGAAACATGTACTATTTTGGTGAATTGCTTTAGATAATGGTTCAGTTTAGTCAAAAATTCGAGTTATGGTGACACAAAGCTTCCAAAATTATAGGAGAATACTGGAATCTCTTAGGTATAACATGCCTCAAGCATATGATGAATCATCTGAATACCAGATAAGTTATAGAATGAAGACACTGATTCTTGCTTCAGATGCTTTCAAAGGGATGAGTGAGTTGATGTTCATTCCAAAGTTGTTTATATAAAACAAGGAGATGAGGTAATTACGAGGTTGTCAAAGTTATTATGCCTAATTTAGTGTATTACCATATAAAAGTATCATAAACTTCACAACTATTTACGATATATTTCATCTTAACATTCTTATATTTTATAGTTAATAGCGAAAGATAATGGAGAGAACTAACCATAAAAACTTTCTTATTATAAAGGAGAATATAAAAAACCATATTTGTGGGATCACATAATTTTTTGAGTTATGTTTTATTGTGAGATTAATGTTGTAATTTTGCTTTCTTTAAGTCGAAGACCTATCAGAAACGAACTCATTATCTAACAATTGAGAGGTATGATTAATCATGTGCAAAGTTTAAATCAGTAGATTTAGCTTTCTAAATGTACATTTAATTAGCTCTATTGATCACGTTCATGATGCACGTCGGCGTATAATTTGTGTACAATTTTGATTGCTGGTGATTGAAAAGAATTAAAACTTACATTTTGAACCTTTAAAGATACCAATATGAGTGACGTACTATTCAACTTGAACAAGTAACCTGCATAGAGTATTTTCCCACCTCTTTATTTGAGCTTTCAATGTAATTTTGTCCTCAATATACTAATGTTGTTGGGATTTTTTTCAATCTTTATGTTTGTGAAGTGGATTCATTTAACAAAAAACACGTATTTTCTACCGTTAGATAGCTCCTACTACATTTAAATGGTGTGTACATATTTCTATTATATAATATAATATAAATGTAAATATTGCGTGAAATTGTTTTTTTTTTCTTAATTAACAGATCATCAAAAGCCATTGTCAACTGTTTACTTATTCCACATTTATGCAAATTTATATATAACAGAGTTCTGATAAGTGATTGTGGTCCTAAACTTACATTCCAAAACCAAGTCAATTACATTAGCCAATGTACCGAGGGAGTTCCATAGTAAAAATCTTACACTGGCCAAAATTATATCGTATGTATGTAGTAGAGTTGAAATTCCTTATTTTTATTATGTGTGCTTAAATCTTTATATTCTGAATTCTGTTAATAAAAATGTTATATTTGTTTGAGGGTTGAAGGAAATTGGACAAACTCAATTCCAAATTGAAAGGGCTTTAATCACTATAAACTTAAAAATTTTGTCTTAATATTATAGAAATTAATACAGACGAGGAGTGACATAGAGAGAAGGAGAGCTAGAGTGAAGAGTAGCTGGATCCAAACAACATCATTAAGTAACATTTAACAAATCGGTACATTACATGCATACCTATTGATAAAATAAATCAGCTCAATTTCACAAATATGAACTCGAACCCTTTACTAATTTGTCACAAATAAATATCTTGCATTGGATGATTCTAGATGTTTGGAGAGAGAGTTTTTGGCCAAAAACATCCTTCAACTATACCCCTAACATAAACTACATCCTTAAAGTATCATCTTTAGCAGAAAAAATCCTTTAACTATGCGTCAAACTTAAACTACATCCTTAAAATATCAATTTTAGTAGAAAACATCATTTAAGTATTTGTAAGTGTACAACTTTCATCCTTTTGTTAGATATTGTCAAAAAATTAAGGGATCTTACGAAAAAATGAGTAATTAACGTAACTATTCTGGAAAATTTCATTACTTTCTACAAGAAGTTCTTTAAAAATAAATCTTAGACATTGTTGCTCATGGAAACTAAAAATGATTGGAAGATGTGAATGCACATGATTTGCCTTTTTCGTAAAGAAAAGAAGTTGGAGATTAATTATTTTTACCTTTTTCTTAACCAATTAAATGAATAGATATTTTGGTCAATCTAATATCAAAGTGACCAAAATATTGATTATGTCTCATATTTGAGTTTCATTATACATTATTAGAAGCAAAAGTCTCCATCAAATGTCGCTTCTAGCATATTCAATTGAGAAGAAACATATTTAAACAAATAATATTTTTAATTAAAATTACATGAAAAATGAATGAAAAAAGAAATGATCAAATTAAAAGATTTTACATAATTCTTAACTCAATTACGAAAAAGTTCAGGATAATATTCTTGACATATTTAAGAATAATAATTAGGAAGGGACGACTTAATTTTTGTGGGAAATATCGATTAGTTTTCTGATAAATTCAAGTAAAAGGATGAAAAATGTTTATTTTAAAATACTTGAAGGATGTTTTCTGCTAAAAATGATATTTTAAGGATGTAGTTTAAGTTTGGGGTATAATTAAAGGATGTTTTCTGCTAAAAATGATACTTTAAGAATGTAATTTAAGTTTGGGGTATAGTTGAAGGATGTTTTTGGTCAAAAACTCTTTGGAGAGAGATCATTTATCTGTAATAATTATTATTTTAACCTTGGTCTTCCCAACTATCACGTTTCTGACCTTGGATTAGTGGAAAATTACAAAAATAGCCTTGGTCGTCCATGTGATGACTCTTGTATATAGTAATGATATAGAAACTAGATATTTAAGGCCCGTAATACGGGTCCAATATAATTTCACATACTTTGTTAAAAAAATTCACAACTTAAGGTATTATAGTCCTCTCTTGGATGCATCCCTATTTCCTCTTAGATACATCTATTTCCTCTCAGATTCATATCTATCCCTTCTCGAGTACATCTCTTCCCCGAAGTAATATGTCATTTGCAATGTATTGGATAACCAAGGAATGTATTCGAGAGGATTAAAAATTTGAGATTTTTGTAATTGAGAAAACTTCTCGGATATGATGTAATTAGCCTATAAAGATATGAATTTTCTGTGATTTATACTATTTTTTTCTTTAGTAAACAACTTCAATATATTGATTTATAATCTATTTCAAGTGGTCATATGACATAAATGTGTAGTTTACAACCTAAATTGAGAAAGTTTAATTTTAAAAAATTCTTTGCAGCAAGGAAATAGAGAATTGTGTTAGATTAAGAGTCAAAACATTTCATGTTCAAGGAATATATAAAATGTTGATATCTTTGAAAAAGCTCATCGGTCTTCATATATATGCGCAAGTGCTATCTATTTTTCACAATATTATTATCTCGTTTTGTATATTTGCACCATAAGCTTTGCATCTGATAAAATATTAATCATTGATCAATCAATTCGTAAAGACTGATTTAAAGTCTTTCAAATCTCTATTGCTTCAACTTAAGTATAATGTGTTTGTATTTGACTTTGTCGATGAAATTTGTGATACATTTATTATGGTCTTTGATAAATAGAAATACTTAAAAATTGATTTCTAACACAATAAAAACAATCAAGAAATCAACTTTATTTCTATACATAATAACAATTATCGTAATGTTATACTTTAAATATTGAAAGTATTTACCAAAAAATAATTTTGCCTCCACAAAAATAAAAATAATCATGAAAGAAACTTTATTTCCGTATAAAATAACATTTATCGTAATGTTATATTCTTAATTACATTAATTAATTTTTTTGATACTACACTTAATATCATGCCGTAAAGAAAACTCTAAAGCTTACCCCCTCCCCCCCCCCTCCACACACACAAAATAACCAATATATTTTTTTTTCAGGTTTTCTTTTTCTAATTTATTTATTTTTTAGTTTTTTTCTTCCTCTAAATTTCTAAACAAAGTCTTTTTCTATTGACATTTTCTTCCTCTAAATTTCTAAACAAAGTCTTTTTCTATTGACATTTTCTTCTTTATTATTTAACTACTCATTTTCTTTGGTTTGAATTTCAATATTCATTAGTATTTGAATGTTAAACATTGACCTTGTCAAATTTTCTCTGTTAAATAGTACTCCCTCTGTCCCTATTTAGTTGTCCACTTTAGAAAAGGCACACATATTAAGATAACAATAATTAGCAAGTGAAATTACAATTTTACCCTTACTAAATATGACTTCAAAAAGGATGAATTAAAACTTAGAAATTTTAAAAAAGTTTAAATGAGGGTATAATAGGAAAAAAATTTGTCCTTTCTTGACTTGTCAAAATGGACAAGTAAATAGGGACATCTAAAAGAGAAAATATGGACAAGTAAATAGGGACAGAGGGAATATCATATTTGATATTATGAAAATATAAAAATAGAAATTTTATATTTTATAATCTTTCGATGAATACATTATCAAATTATTGATTTATTAATAATCAAATATTGTTCATTCTTTTATTCACGACACTTGATATTTTCTTCAAATTGTTTAAAAACTACTGATACGTCATTTTAAAGACTATTTAAATAATCAAAATACGAATTTAGTGGTCATATTATGTAACATAATATCAAAAGTATGTTTACGCAATATTCCTTTAAAATATTTCTAGAAACAAAATATTAACTATTCAAACACATTTTATTTTAATTAATTCAAAATTTTCTTTCTAAAATATGTCAAAACACATTTATTATTGTTTGTAAGAAGTTAATTAAGTAGAAACTCTTCATTTAAACAAAATTACAATAATATCCTTATGGGCCAATAACAAAAGTTAAGACATGTATGGATATTTCTTCTAGATTTTCATTTTGACCATTAATTATACAATTTTTATTTTACCCTTAAGTAATGTTAAAATTACTAAAATGTCAGTGATCATCCTTCTCATGGCTCTTCTATATAATAAAANATCTTCATAATCTAAACTCAATAACTAGGTTTGAATCGAGCTTGTTAATCATTAATTCATCAATAAGAAGCTCTGATTCATCTACCAATTTGTGTGTTGTATCTAGACTTATTTTTTCTTCGATATTAATAAAATCCTTTTCGTACTTCCTTCATTACAATTTATGTGATGGAATTTTAATTTGTACAAGGTTAAAAAATAAAAATCAAGACTTTGAAATTTACAAGCACATAGAACATGTCATAACATTAGTGTGGTTATGAAACTTTTAATTTTTCTATTAATTAATACTCGCTCTATCTCAATTTATATGACTCACTTTCCTTTTTAGTTAGTCACAAAGAATGACATCTTTACATATTTAGTAACAATTTAACTTTAAAATGTCCATTTTAACCTTAAAAATGATTTATAAGCACACACATATCTATCTCAATTTATATGACTCACTTTCCTTTTTAGTTAGTCACAAAGAATGACATCTTTACATATTTAGTAACAATTTAACTTTAAAATGTCCATTTTAACCTTAAAAATGATTTATAAGCACACACATATCTATCTCAATTTATATGACTCACTTTCCTTTTTAGTTAGTCACATCATCTTTACATATTTAGTAACAATTCATCTTTAAAATGTCCATTTTAACCATAAAAATGATTTATAAGCACACACATATCTATCTCAATTTATATGACTCACTTTCCTTTTTAGTTAGTCACAAAGAATGACATCTTTACATATTTAGTAACAATTTAACTTTAAAATGTCCATTTTAACCTTAAAAATGATTTATAAGCACACACATATCTATCTCAATTTATATGACTCACTTTCCTTTTTAGTTAGTCACAAAGAATGACATCTTTACATATTTAGTAACAATTTAACTTGAAAATATCCATTTTAACCTTAAAAATGATTTATAAGCACACACATATCTATTACTTATTTTAGACCACAAATTTTAAAAATATTTATTTCTTTCAATTTTAAATTCAATGTCAAATTAAAATTAATTAACTCATATAAATTGAAACGAAGAGAATATAAAAAAAAGTTCATACTTCAAAGGTAAATGACTGCAAATATTTCAAACACACTCACACACAAAATTACAAAGAGACACATCACCATTTAGATAATGGCACCACTGCTGCTATAATAATATATATAATAACCATGTACTTATTAATTAATAGCAGCATTATTCATTTAATTATATGTGTATTAGTACATAATAAGATAGATAGTGCCATGTGATATTAATGGCTTTATATGTTTTAATTGTTGTTTTTAACAATGATAGTAGCAATAGCAATCTCCATGAGAACAACTGCCATATTTAGCATCTTCTTTTTCCATGCACCAATGGTTACATTTCTTGTGGAAACACTTCCCATTCCAACTCTTGCTATGCTTCCCACAGTGTTTTGCTTCTGTTATTTGTGTCTCTGTATCAAAAATGATTTATACGATTTAAATTATATATACTGATTATGTAAAGAATTATTACGTACATTTTTCAATGTAGAATTGATTTTCAATTTTTTTAATTACGAATTTGAATCGTCATTAATCATTTGATATAGTATTCAAAATGTATGTATCCATAATTCAACATGTGTTTTGTTTGGTTTGAAGAAAATTATTTTTTGGAAAATGATTTTTTTAATTGAAGCAGGGAAAATAAGTTTCATGGTAAGTGATGCTTTCATTAAAATTCCAAGCTTAGAGATCATATGTAAACATAAAAGTGCAACCTAGGGTTTGTTAGTATGATATAATTTTTTTTTTATATTTGGTTCGTCAAATATGTTGGAAAACATTTTCTAAAGGAAACAAGTTATACATACTCATGACATTTCACATTTTACATTGATTGTGTCCTCCCACACATAAACGGTACACCTCATCAATCTTAACCCCACCATCCCACATCCTATCTCCCCGCCTTAACCTTTTATCACATTTGTCTAAATAATTATATACAAATGCTTTAAAAATAATAGTTTTTACTTATCTATCAAACACTAGAAAATAAGTAGGATCTATACTGATCACTTATATTTTCCTAAAAAACATTTTTCAAGAAATTATTTGCTATGGAAAACATTTTTCTTCCTACCAATCATACCATATAATCTAACATATAGATGATATATTTACAATACTTTATCCTATTAAGCAACTAGAAAAAAACAAAACAAAATACTTAAGAATTTCTCACCAGAAGCAAACATGAGAAGAAAGCAAAGTATGATAGCAGAAAGAGTTATTATGTTAAATTTAGGTTGAGCCATTTCTTTAGCTCTTTATGAGATGCTTTAATTTGTGGAATCTAAGTTTTATAAGAGGGTCTATTTATAGTGACACAAAAATAATAATTTTACTAACACTTGTGTTTAAAATTAACATTAAGCACACAAAGTAAAGAAAATGTCAAAGAAAATTATTTGAATTGATCAAATTAAAGGTTATCCTTCTTGCATCACATTCATCTCGAAAGTATTACGGACATATAATTAATTATTCTTTAAATAAATTGACCATAGTAAATTTAGAAGACTTACTGGAAGCCAATTGATAGTCTTTATGGAATTTGTAATTTTATTTTTTCCATATCTCTCTTTCTAATTGAAACATTAGTAGTTATTCTATATTTTATTTTCATGGGAAAAAAGTGTTTTTTTTTCTAGCACAAATTAATGAGAAATTTATGTTAAGAAATATGATCTTTTTTCGTATTTTTATTTGGAAAATAATGGTAAAAAAACAGATTTTCATTGAAATAATGAAAAATTTCCTAATTTTTTTGTATGAAAACACTATTAGCTTTTATTTTCTCAGTGATTCAATCAAAATAATTACTCAATATTTTTGGATGAAAATTTTAAATAAGAGAGAATTAGTGACTTTTTAGTAGTGTATGGGGAACCATTTACTTTAAAATATGTTCATAAAGGACTTGCACACAGATTTCTATTTGGTTACATTTTAAAACACTTTAAACTTCACTATACCCTTATAAGAATATGTTTTTTTTTAGTTATATAAATGTCATATATAAAAGTTTGTCTTTCTTTTCTTGAACTCCTAACCCAAATTTAATCCAACTCACTCGGTTGACACCTCTAGCGTGTAATAAACTTATGAAAATTATTTCCCCTCTTTCTATTGAGAAAGTCATTTTTGTGTTTCAGAAATTCTTTTCTTATAGAAAATGTCATAAATCAAACATGGAAACATTTAATCCTTACCTAACACATCTTACGTGTAATAGTAATTTATCATTTGTAGTATTATATTGCAAGTTTATACTTTTGTCAAAGACAATAATGTCAATTTGAAATGATTATTTAGGTTTTGTTACGTCCTATACCTAATGGTTATTGATTTATTGTGAAAATATACAAGTTTTATAGCTAGTCATTAATGACAAGCATACCAATTAGTTGAAATAAATTATATAGGCTTTGTCACCCTGCACGCAATGGTTAATTGATCGTAATATATACTAAAAAGGGTTAAACTTGTACGTATTGATAATATAAATAATTTTGATATTATCAATGTATTATAACATGTTAAAGCTAACATGGACGTCTTAACTTTTACGTAATTAATATCATCAGTATAACAAAAGAGGGTTATACGAGTAATTATTTAACGATAATAATATAATTGTCACATTATTATATTAAGCAACAGAAATAATGAATATTTATCGTCAGCATTCTATGTAAATGTCGTTAAAGATTTTAGCAACTCTAAATAAAATGTTATTAACTCAATTACCACTAAGTATTTTACAGCAACAAAAAATAATCTATTGTCACTAAATATCTCTTTTGTTGGAGTGCATTATATTCTTATTGATATTATTTGTAGTTATCTTATAGATATATGTAAGTTAAATCAAACATTAAGAAAGATCAAGTTGCTTCAAGAGTATAAGCTTGAATTTTTCAAAAATAGTTAGGTATTTGTTGGATATAATCAAAGTTAAATATATTTGTGGAGAGAGGGAAAATTGTTATCAATACTTGAGAAAATGGATAAAAAGAAAGAAAGGTGAAAATGACTTTTTCATGTTAAATTATTTGATATATATCTACTCTAAATAAGCATTTAGCATTAGTTGTTCGATCAAATTTCCTATTTACTTGATTTTGACTTAGTTATAGATCATGGTGTAGGGACCATTTTGTATAAATCTTGATCACTAATTTGATTATCTACTAGCTTCAAATCAATTATTATTAAAATATTTGATAACTTTAATCATCAAGATTTAGATAAAAAAATTATAAAATAATATACATTGATGGTTAAGATAATATTTATATATGTGTTTTCATAATCCCATGATCTCAATATTTTGTATCACAAGTTAGATGTTAAAACCACGTTGATCCCTGGAACACAGTTCACGTAGGAGATTGTTTACTGAAAAAATCAAAGAGTGGTTTCTCTATTTTTTTAAAAATAAAAATAAAAAAATTATCACCGTATGGTGGTGAGACCTCTATATTGATAAATAAAATTACAAAGCTAAGGAGAGCTTAATGTCACGGATTTAGAGTATTTGCTAAGACTCCGTGCGGCTCTCGACAACTTGCTCACTAATCTTTCAAGATCTTGTAAGTTCAAGGAAGCCTTTAAGACTTCGATCGCTAAGAGAATGCTTGAAAAAGAACTTAGAAAGAACAAAAGAGGACTTTGGAAGAAGGCTTTTGTATTGCTTTGGAAGATTAGTTACAACTTGCTTGTTGGTTGGTTTACAAATGAGAGCCCACCTATTTATACTACTTCCTAGGTCTAAAGTGTAAATAAAATTACTTAGAAGACCCTATTCTAGAAAAGTCTACACTTTCTAGGATCTTCCAAAGACTTTCTTGAAATGTCTAAGTTATTCTAGAGAATTCTAAGAATTTTCTAGCCTTCTCGATTAATCTAGAAGGTTCTAGAGTTCTCCGCAAACCTCTCCACAACTCTAGACTCTTCCACCTCTATCCGGATGCAAAATTTAACAATGATGTGGCGGGACGTCACACGCTCCCCCACCTGATGATGTGACGACCGCGACGCATTACTGCAAAAACTCATGGACTTTGTCTCTAAATTACCACAAGTCTTCATATTTATCCCATGTGACCTCTTCTGGAGTTTGTCCCTTCCAATGCACAAGGAACATGGCGCTAGCTTGTTGACCTCGCTTCGTTTGGCTTGATAATCTATGATAGCCTCAATCTCTCGGTCATGCGAGGCAGTGACAGTAATGGCTGCCCGTTGTGATCGTTCCCGGCTAGGATCCTCCTTGTCCTCATGGTACGGCTTGAGGACGCTTGCATGAAACACCGGATGGATCTTGAAGTGAGGAGGTAACTCCAACTTGTACAAGATCTTACCCATCTTGGCAACGATCTTGAAAGGACCCTCATATTTGCGCACTAAGTTTTGATGGACGCCCCTTAGTGCCTTGAACTGTCTTGGGTTGAATTTCACCAATACCATGTCGCCTTTTTTATAGTCCGTGGGACTACGCTTGCGGTCGGCGAAGTTCTTCATCTTTTTGGCTGCCTTGTCCAAGTAGGACTTGACAGTGTCAAGCTTCTCCTCTCATCCCTTGGAAAGATGGTAGGCACCCAAACTCTTTTCCTCAAAAGCAGTCGGTAATGAATGCGGAGTCTGGGGTTGTTGGCCTGTTGCCAACTCAAATGGTTTGCGCTCGGTGGACTCACCCCTTTGTAAATTGTAGGAAAACTGTGTCATGTTTAAGAGCCTGGCCCAATCCTTCTGATGCGCACTAACATAGTGCCTTAGATAACACTCCAATAGGGCGTTGACGCGTTCGGTCTGGCCATCGGTCCGCGGATGAAAACTTGTGGAGAAGTGAAGCTCCGTGCCAAGTATCTCGAACAGGTCTCTCCAAAAGTTTTCGGTAAAGCGGGGGTCTCGATCGCTAATGATATGTCTCGGCAGCCCCTGATATTTCACTACGTTCTTAAAGAATAATCGAGCAGCTTCCTTTGCGGTGCAACCGGCTATGGCGGGCATGATGGTAGCATACTTTAAAAACCTATCCACCACGACCATGATCGTACCAAACCCGTCGGACTTCGGCAAGGAAGTGATGAAGTCCATAGTCACGCTCTCCCATGGGCGTTCTGCTACGGGTTGTGGCTCTATTAACCCTCCCGGTTGTCTTTGTTCCACCTTGTCTTGTCGGCACACAAGATAAGTCTGCACATAGCACTCGATATCGTCCCGCTTACGTGGCCAGAAGTAAATAGCCTCGATCAGTGCCCTCGTACGTCGCTGCCATGGATTCCCTGCCCATGGTGTATCGTGGCTTTCCTTAATTATACGCCGCCTGATAGACCCGAACTTGGGTACATAGACCCTTCAGCCGGTAGTGATCAAAAGTCTATCTTCTACCCAAAAGCATTGGGTTTTGCCTTGGGACGCCAACTCCATCAACTTCTTGGCCTCTGGATCGTGTTGCATGCCATCCTTGACTGTATCATGAATGCCACAATGAGCTGTAGTGATGGCAGCAAGCTCGGCCTTCCTGCTTAGTGCGTCATCCATGACATTGCCTCTTCCTCGCTTGAACTCCAAAACGTAGTCGAACTCGGCCAGAAAATCTTGCCATCTAGCTTGCTTCGGGGTGATATTCTTTTGTGATTGGAAGTACCTAGTGGCCACGTTGTCGGTCTTGACCACAAATTTAGAGCCTAGTAAGTAGTGTCTCCATGTGCGTAGGTAGTGCACAATGATCGTCATCTCTTTCTCTAGCATCGTGTACCGTCATTCGGCCTTGTTTAGTTTGCGGCTCTTGAATGCTATTGGGTGTGTATCTTGCATTAAGACTCCCCCAATGGCAAAGTCTGAGGCATTCGTATGTATTTCAAAGGTCTTGGAGAAGTCGGGCAACGTCAAGACCGGCTCTTCTGTACTGCGGCCTTGAGACCTTCGAATGCTCTTTGGCACTCCTCGCTCCAAACCCACGACTTATTCTTCTTTAACAACTCGGTCAGTGGAGCGGCTTTAACGGAGTAGCTACTGATGAACCTGCAATAATAGTTCTCTAGTTCAAGGAAGGATCGAAGCTCGGTACCCTCGTGGGCGCCTCCCACTCCTAAATCGCCCGAATCTTTGCCTTGTCCATTCGTAGTTCGCCCTAGCTGATAACATGGCCTAAGAAGTGCACCTCGTGCTGGGCAAACTCGCACTTCTCCCGCTTGACATAGAGCTGGTTCTTTCGTAAGATTTGGAACACTTTTCTCAAGTGCTCCACGTGCTCCTCTAAGGTGTTGCTATAGATGGCTATGTCATCCAAGTACACAAATACGAACTGGTCCAAGTAGGGGTGAAATATCTTGTTCATTAGTGTGCAAAAAGGTGGCGGGTGCATTGGTTAAGCCGAATGGAATCACCAACCACTCGTATGCTCTATATTTGGTCACGCACGCTGTCTTCGGCTCGTCCCCCTCCGTGATGTGCACTTGGTAGTAGCCTTTTCGGAGATCCATCTTGGTGAAGTACTTTGCCTGCCCAAGTTGATAAAACAAGTCTGCAATTAACTGGATAGGATATTTGTTCTTTATTGTCACCTTATTGAGCGCCCGGTAGTCGATGCATAAGCGCAACGACCCGTCTTTCTTCTTTTGGAACAGCATTGGCGCGCCATAAGGTGCCTTGGATGGATGGATGTGACCGGCCTCGAGGAGCTCCTTCAACTGCTTCCTTAGATCTTCTAAATCGGCGGAGCTATACGGTAAGGTGCATGTACAAGTGGCTTGTCTCCAACGTCTAACTCAATTTTGTGATCTACTTCATGCCTCGGAGGTAGAGTCTTCGGCAGCTCGTCCGGCATCACGTCCTTGTTCTCTTCAAGGACAGTCTTTATGATTGGTGGAAAGGATTCCATAGTACCATTGTCTTCTCCTGAACTTGCAATGGTAGCTAGGAATGTCAGTTCTAATTTCTTTAGGCCCTTCACAATCTGCATGGCCGATAAGTGGACGTGTCCTTCCTTCTTTGAATTGGCACCTTGACTAGAGGTATCATGCATGACCCTTCTCGCTCCATGACCATGAGTCGTTGGAGGTAGGGGTCGATCATCGTGTGGTAGCGCTGGAAGAACTCTTGCCCGAGAATGATATCAAATATGTCTAAAGGAGCGATGGTAAAGTTTGTATTACCTTGCCAATTTCCCAACGTGATGCTCACTCCTTGGGTGACCCCACATACAGGAGTCGGTGGGGAATTAACTGTCTTGAGGCGGATGTTGCTTGGCACATAATTCATCCCTAACCTATATTCCACCGACTTGGTCATGATGTTTTCTTAGGCCTTTGAGTCTACCATGGCATGAGCTGGTCGTCTATTTATGGAGATGTCTACATACTGCGTGCTGAAATTTCCTGGCTTCACTGCTTGGCAATTGCACCGCATAATCCTACCATGCCCAGTTACATCGTGCCTGCATATTTTTGTTGCTCCTGCGCGTCCTTCTCTTTCCGCTCGCATAGGATGGCACCAAGGTTCTTCATTTTGGGGCACCTGGCATAGCCGTGCGGTCCTCCGCATATGTAGCAGCCATCTCCTTTGTTGGTCTGCGCCCACTTCTCTGTGTAGTTCTGGCGCCCGAACCGCTTGTTGTCCGGCTTGTGGGGGTCGTGCTGCTTGGGGCATGCCTGCTGCTCCTTGCCTCGACCACGGTCTCCCCCACCTTTGGCATGACTACTTCTTGCATCTCTGCCTTCTCCTTGTCAATCCGTTCATGTTTGAAGTTCGTCAAGGACTCGACTTGTTTGATGGCTTCATCTATGGTCTTGACCTGACGCCGCTCCAACTCCCTCTTGGCCCAATTCTGCAGTCCGTCCATGAAGTGGAACAACATGTCCTCGTCTGTGAGGTTGGGAATTTGAAGCTTAGAGTTGTGAACTCCTTCTCATACGCCCGAATGCTTTCCGTTTGCTTCAATTTCCGGAACTTGCGCTTAACCTCGTAAATGACGTTGTTAGGGAAGAAGGCTTTCTTGAATTCTTCGCGGAATTGCTCCCACGTGTTGATGGTGCACGCCCCCTTCTTGATCTCGGCCTCTTTGCGCCTTCAATATAACATAGACATTTCAGACAAGTACAACACGACAGTGTTGATCTTGTTCTCGTCGCTTCTCACCCGACTACACTTGAATTAATTCTCCAAGTGCCATAGAAAGTTTTCCACCTCTTGAGCTTCACGGACACCCTTGAATATAGGTGGCTTGGGAGTCTCGACCCTGGCCTCCCTATCACGGTCAGGTGATGCAGATCCTCCAACCTCCACGCCTTCCTTGAATGTTTTCACTTCGGCCTTCAGCGTCTCGATCATACTAAGCACGTCCATAATCTGACACTCTAAGGAAGTGATGGCCTCCTTCATCTCGAACTCGGCCCGCTGGCGACCCTCCAACTCCTTACGGATGTTTTCGTTCTCCTCAAGAGTGAAGTCCTCAAGGGTCTTGAACTTGTCGTCTGCCACGTTCATGCGTCGGCCTAATATCTCTACGGCATGCCTTGCCACTTCCACCCTTGTGACCCATTCTTCTCCAGTGGTGACGTCTATGGCGTCTTCGTTCAATTCACATCACTTGCTTCAACAGTGGAGGGTGGATGAGATGTTAGCGCCTCGCTAGGTGTGGGTTCGGGCAGAACCTCTTCATTACCCTTTTAATGTTTCTTCCCCTTTAGGTTCTTCTTTCCACCATCCATATGGACGTTGGTGGTGCTAGCGTTGTTTATGTCTCCTTCGATATCCATTCCCTTAGTATCAAACCTCGCTCTGATACCACATTGTCACGGACTTAGAGTATTTGCTAAGACTTCGTGCGGCCCTCGATGATTTACTCACTAATCAAGATCTTGTAAGTTCAAGGAAGCCTTTAAGACTTTGATCGCTAAGAGAATGCTTGAAAAAGAACTTAGAAAGAACAAAAGAGGACTTTGGAAGAAGGCTTTTGTATTGCTTTGGAAGATTGCTTACAACTTGCTTGGTTGGTTTACAAATGAGAGCCCACCTATTTATACTACTTCCTAGGGCTAAAGTGTAAATAAAAATTACTTAGAAGTCCCTATTCTAGAAAAGTCTACCCTTTCTAGGATCTTCCAAAGAATTTCTTGAAATGTCTAAGGAATTCTCTAGCCTTCTCGATCAATCTAGAAGGTTTTAGAGTTCTCCGCAAACCTCTCCACAATTCTAGACTCTTCCGCCTCTATCCGGATTCAAAATTTAACAATGATGTGGCGGGACGTCACATTAAGCTCCAATCCATTGTTTCAATAGCTATTTCGCAAAAACTAAGGTTCTGATCAAAATATATAAGTATTGCACAAATTTACAAGATTAGTTCTATACGAATAATTCTTCCTCTTCTTATGCCTTAAGGACTCCGTTTGTATGAGATCAAGATTGTAAGATTCATATGCAGAACTAAACAGCTCCTCAGTTGTAATACTCCATTTTGTCAAGGCACCTGCAACTTGATTGGCTTCCTTATAACAATGTTTACCTCCCAAGTAATCTATTAAGAGTAAAACAATTTTTTTAATGGCTTAACTTACATAAATTTTGAAACAACCATTAATAATCTTCATAGATAATAAAATCGAGGACAAGGTCTTATTTGAATCCCTACTCATTATAGCTACCCCTTTTCATATTTTATGTCTTAATTTTTTTATAAACTTGTTAAAAATTTTCATTAGCTATATGTTGTCGATCGTTACAAAAATTGAATTTCCTTCTATAAAGTGGTCTCGCTCATTGTATATAGTGAATTTAATACTTTTATAAAGCATTTTCTCACTTATTCAAGGAATTCCTTTCTTGACATTTACAAGGTTAGTTTGTCCTGCCATGCCAATTTTTTATGAGATAGTTTCAAATATATACAATAATTACAATAAATATACCCATGATTTTTTTACATAAGAAATTGCCAAAAATTATAGAAAGTATAGAGTGATTATAGATTAAGATATACTCAAAATTAGACTGAATATAGTTTATCTATACATGAGTCATCATACACTGATTACACATTATGATACACTCAAATAACTAAATATAACTTAATTATACATGAAGTATACACTAAATACACAAGAACTACATGCTTACTATTCAATCCCGAGCAATTCAAAATTACCTCTAAATAACACAAATTTTAGATATGAGATCCTCTCGATATTTCCAATATTTATATGCATAATTCTTTCAAATAGTTCACCTTTACCGTACGTCGAGTTTTAAAGAAAAAAAAGGAATAAGGAGGAGGAAGAAGATGAAGGAGGCGGAGAACGCAAAAGGAAGAAGGAGGAGGAGACAGGACACAGAAGAAGAGAAAGGTTGCGTAAAGTNTAGTTCACCTTTACCGTACGTCGAGTTTTAAAGAAAAAAAAGGAATAAGGAGGAGGAAGAAGATGAAGGAGGCGGAGAACGCAAAAGGAAGAAGGAGGAGGAGACAGGACACAGAAGAAGAGAAAGGTTGCGTAAAGTTTATATAAGTTCGAACTAAATAGATGGAGCTCGGATACATTATAACATAAATTAGATACATAATATGTAGCTCGGATATATTATAACATAAATCAGATACATAATATGTAGCTCGGATACATTACAAATTAGCTTTGATACATTATAAAATAAATCAGATACATAATATGTAGCTCGAATACATAAAATACTTACTCAAATACATTAATATGTAGCTCGAATACATTAAAAAATAAAAAAATTTAAAAATTTTTAAAAAAGGAAATTTCAAAAAAAAACATAACACGTGTATTTCAATAATTTTTCCTTGTATGATCCGGAACATGACATATAACATAGTCTAGAACCAAATAATAACAAAGACAGACCCAATCTCCATAGTAAATTTGAAAGCCCAAATATCAACCCAAAATTGTGTACTTGTACCATCTTACTTCTCACTTCTTAATAGACAAACAATGTTTCTTAGAGCTAAATCCCAAAAATATAAAATCTCCCGCTTTTTCACCATTGAAGCAACAAAACAAGCTTTCAATAATCAACAAGAATGTTTTCCCATTACTCAACAACTCTTATTCCTCTTGAAAAAATGCATTACAATCAAACAAGTACAACAAATCCATGCCCAAATGTTAATTTACTCTATAGACAAAGCCAACTTTTTGCTTTCAAGAATAATAGACCTCAAGAATTTCGACTATGCTACTCTTCTTTTTTCACATATTCATAGCCCCAATGAGTATGCATTTAATATTATGATAAGAGGGTTAACTACAACATGGCAAAAATTTGATCTTTCTTTAGAATTTTATCACAAAATGAAGTCTTTAGGTTTGAAAACTGATAATTTTACCTACCCTTTTGTGTTTATGTGTTGTGGGAATCTTTTAGCTGTGAAGCTTGGTGGATTAGCTCATTGTGAGGTTGTGAAAAATGGGTTGTTTGTGGATTTTCATGTTGGTCATTCTTTGATTACTATGTATTCACGTTTTGGGAAAATGGGTTTTGCAAGGAAGGTGTTTGATGAAATTTCACTGAGAGATTTGGTTTCGTGGAATTCGATGATTTCGGGGTATGCTCAAACGGGTTGTTCAAGAGAGGCAGTGGGATTGTTTATGGAAATGAGGGATGAGGGTTTTGAACCTGATGAGAGGAGTCTTGTGAGTGTTCTTGTGGCATGTGGGGATTTGGGAGATGTGAATTTGGGAAAGTGGGTGGAGGAGTATGTTGTGGGGAAGAGAATGGAGATGAATTCTTTTATTGGTTCAGCTCTGATTAACATGTATGGAAAGTGTGGAGATTTGGTTTCTGCTAGAAGGATCTTTGATGGCATGAAGAAGAAAGATGCCATCACTTGGAATGCAATGATTTCAGGGTAAACACTTACTTCAACAGTTCAATATCCTTGCATGTTTGCATTCTATTTGCGTTAAATGGTCATTTTTTTTAACTGAGATCATCATTTTACTATTCGGTCACAATGGGAAAAAAATGCTCTATATAGGCGATACCTATTATGTTGGAAGTATGTTTTGATCATGTTAGTATACTTACTTTGGATCTTATGCTTTCTAGGAATTTTCGCCTATCTGAGATTTTTATGTCAATAGAAATATAGAGAACTTCTATTCTTCATTTGTATAATATTGGCTTGAGATGAGTTTAAAAGGAGGAACATGATAAGTGAGGGTTTAATGAGGACCATGAGACCTAAAGTTCAAAGCTCAGTGAAGGCAAACATACTAAGTGATTTCCCATCTGCGGAAGTCTTGGTGGACAAAGTTATCGGTATTGTGATGGTGCAAGGTGGCAAATACCCCATGGAATAATCATGGTGAACATTAGATAGCTCAAATACCAGTGTTATTAAAAAAAAAAAGAGGATTAATATAACCGCTACAACTTGCTTGGGACTAAGGCGTAGTTGTCCTTGTTTGTATCATTTTTGTATTTGTGCAAGGAGTACCCAAATCCAAATCTGGCTTGCAGTACTTTTTTCAATAAACTCTATGTGAAATCTATGCTAGTTTCTTGTGGTTACCAAATCTATTGGTATTCATAATAGTTTTTTCAAATGGATGTGCATTTAGACAACCAAAAGAATAACTGTGTTCTGAAGCATAAAAAATATGAAGCCTGCTGTGATTTATGCCCAGTCGTGTTGAGGTTTTTCTGTTTCACTAGTACAGCCATTGTATGTTCTCCTATATTAGTCTCTTCTGAATTGTACTTATTACAGGTACGCACAAAATGGGTTGTCCGATGAAACAATCTCTTTGTTCAATGCCATGAAGGAGGCAGGAGTTAACCCAAATAATATCACACTGGTAAGTGTTCTCTCTGCATGTGCTTCAATTGGAGCCCTGGATGTCGGAAAAAGCATCGATGACTATGCATCAAGAAGAGGAATAAAGTATGACATATATGTAGCTACGGCCTTAATTGATATGTATGCAAAATCCGGCAAATTGGATGATGCGTATCAAATATTTGAAAGCATGCCTAGAAAAAATGAAGTCTCTTGGAATGCAATGATTTCTGCTCTTGCCTTTCACGGAAGAGCACAAGAAGCATTATCGCTATTTGAGCGCATGTCACTCAAGAGTAGTGATGCCCGACCAGATGATGTCACGTTTGTTGGAGTACTCTCAGCATGTGTACATGCAGGGTTGGTTGATAAAGGGAAGTACATCTTTGATATAATGAACTCATCATTTGGATTGGTTCCAAAAGTTGAGCATTACTCTTGCATGGTTGACCTTTTGTCTCGTGCTGGTCGTGTATATGAGGCATGGGACTTCATTGAGAAGATGCCTCAAAAACCAGATGAAATTTTACTTGGTGCATTGCTTGGTGCCTGTCAAAAGCTCAAAAATATTGATGTCGGGGAACGAGTGATGCAGCTACTCCTTGAGATGGAACCGTCAAATTCGGGTAATTATATAATATCGTCCAAGATATATGCAAACCTCCGAAGGTGGGATGATTCAGCTAGGATGAGACAATTAATGAGACAAAAAGGTGTGACGAAAATTCCAGGCTGTAGCTGGATTGAGATGGATTCTCAACTTGTTGAATTTCGTGCTGGTGATTCGTCACATCCAATCATAGATGGGATTCAACAAGCACTAGACTTGTTGTACGAGGAGATGACCATTGAAGGTTATGTTCCAAATGTGAATCTTGTGTAGAAAGGTGCGGATGAAGATAATATATACGTTGCTATGTTTATCTGGTGGAATTGAATTTATGTATTAAAATAAAAAACTACGAGAAAAGATAGGCATTGAACGCAGGAAAATCTGGCTCGTAAAATGTTTAAGATTTTGACAACATGGTTAATGTGAAGAAAGCTCAGGTTTTTAGACTTTACGTCTTTAATGATTTGCTCTGGCTGCTGGTACTACTTTTCACATGAAATGAAGTTAGTTTGCATTGCAGTAATGCAAGTTTTAGTTGGGTTTCATTCAGTAACAACAAAAGCTATAGTTATTTTCTCCACTTTCTAGGATGTCTAGGTGTATAGTTATGAACTTCGAACATTTTGCGAATTGTAATTGAATTTTTCAAAATTATGATAAGTTATTGGAAATTCCTAATAGCTTCTCTGTCTTAATTTAAAGGTTGTTGCGAGAGATAAACCAGCTTTGATGAAACAGCTTCTTTTCTATTAAATAAACTTCGATTTTCAAGCTTGGGTCACTCCTTTTAGATCTCTTGACATGGTGAAATAGCTTATATCTTCTTTCAAGTGATATAGAATTACTTGTTATTCTCAATTCAACTAACTTAAGATATTTTACTATTTGCCTACAGTAGATAACTTTGCAGCATGGATTGTTGGATAGGCCACCCGATACCTCTATGACGTTGTTAGGGCTTGAACTGAATGCATGATCAGTTTGTTGGATTCAGTGATCCGCATACTTCCGTGTGAAGTCTGACTTGCCAGGTACATATATGGTCTAATACATATCTGTTTAGGGAAAAAGGACAAATATACCCTGAACTATCATAAATGTTATGCAGATACTCTCCATTATACTTTTGGGACATTGGTGCCCCTGCCCTCCAAAACTAGAGCATATATACCCTACCCTTTATACTAACAGACATACACGAGTCATAATCTTATTCACCAACATTTAAATATCGGATCGACGGATAAGATTGTGTCATATGTCACTATTTAGTGTTTCGTTAGAGTGAAGGGCATATATGTCCTAGTTTATGGATGGTAGGGACACCAATGTCCCAAAAGTATAAAGGAGGGTATGTGCATACCATTTTCGATAGTTTGGGGGTATATTTGTCCTTTTTCCCATCTGTTTATTATCTCAAGTACATGTTACCAAGTTGTCGAGACTCTTTAACTCTCTAATATTTCTGACTGACCTGTGGATGTAGGATCCTTTTGTGCTTGCTTTGACACCAAATGAGAAACTATAAATACAGGAACCAGAAATGGTAACTGGACAAATCAATTTCACAAAATGATCAAGCAAGAAGCAATTCAATCTCAGCCACACCGAGTGCATAGTAAGATCCCTCTCTCAAAGTATACATATTTTGCTGGACAACACGGAAATTTGCTGCTCCTTGACGCCTTGCTTGATGTTCTTATGTTGACTAAAGAGTGAAAGTTCAGGAAATTGTAGCGAGTAGTCCCCTCCCCTTCCAACACCCCCCTNGAGTATACATATTTTGCTGGACAACACGGAAATTTGCTGCTCCTTGACGCCTTGCTTGATGTTCTTATGTTGTGACTAAAGAGTGAAAGTTCAGGAAATTGTAGCGAGTAGTCCCCTCCCCTTCCAACACCCCCCTGGGGCATTTACAGTCGCAAGGTTTCCCATGGAACTTTCTGAATTTTGACGAAAATATGTTTACTATTTATGAATAAATGTTCTTTATGAATAGTCACACACTGATTACTCCTATCACATTGTCCTAAGTGGTTTTGCTGCTATGCTAACTCCAGAAGAAGTTTCAGCTTTGAAAGATAAGCAAGGGATCCTGTCAATCCGACCACAAAAACTTTTTTATCCACAAACCACTCTAGATTTTGCATGACGAAAGAAGAATCTAAGAGGAGTTGACTACGGATCTGTTAGATCTGATTGAGCTATGACTCGATAATTTCTTGATGTTATTTGATTGCATCTTGATTTCACCAACTTTTTGACTTGCTTCAAGAAGAATTTGCTAGTCTTTTCTTGAGTAATTTTGTTATATTCATCAATAACCTTCTGCAATTCACCAGTAACCATATCCAAAGAGCTTTTCAAGTTACAATTAGAGCAATCGTGATGTCTTACCTCGCTTGATTCTCCCATAGTCATAAAGCAAATGTTTGTTTTTGAAGCAAATGTGATTCCTTCTTTTTAGTTCCAGACAATTTTGTTTGATGTGACCAGGTTTTCCATAGTGATAGCATCAATAATTATTTCTATGATAGTCTCTGTTGAGGTTTTTGTCTTCTTTGTCAAAGTATTTGTCTGACTCGATTTATGAGTGACATTTTCCTACTTTAGGATTCATCGAATTTCCTCGATTTCAGGAGTTCTAGCAATGAATACTACAGGTGTTTTTTTGTCATCGTTATTGTATTTATTGATATGATTTTGTTCACGAGCCATAAGATTTCCTCACCGTTCATTAGGTCATTTGTTGCAAATCTCGATCTTCAAGAATAGCAGCTTTAGTTTCCCATAACTTGTAGTCTATTTGAGTATATCATTCCCAGAGATTTTGAGTTCGCAAATGATTTTGCTAAATCTTGAGAACATTGTTTTCTACATTCTCGTTCATCTGGCATTCTGAACAGTTCATATTAATTTACCAGTGAATTGATTCGTGCTTCTTTCACATTGCTGGTCACTTCATAAGTTACTTCAGGTTTGTCCCACTTTTTTTTTTTTTAGTTTCATAATTAGAGATTTTGTCGTATACTGCTCTGCTCTGCTAACTGCACAGTACATCAAACGTATAGCTCTAGCATTAGTTTGAATTACCTCTTGTTTCTCCTTTGTCATATCGAAGGATTCCAGGTTAATTAGCTTGAAGAGATTCTTTTCCAGTGAGACCAGAAATTGGTTTTGGTCTCTTCTTGATAACAACTGATGCTTGAAAGTGGTTTGATGTAATGAAGATTATGAACCTGTCTTTCCAGTGAGATTAGTATTGACCATTTGAAGTAAGGAGACTGGTATAAAGAATGTCCAACGATATCATACGATACAATAAAATTTAAATAACAATCAAAATTAAAATTATATTTACATCAACAATATAACACACTGCAACAGGTAACAACCATCCAAACAAGATGTTAAGTTTTTGAACAATTTGCACAATGAAAAAATATTCCAAAATTTCAATTAATAAAAAGAATAGAGGGAGTATCACTTAAAAATTATTTATTGACTTTGACAAATCAAAATACAAAAAGCATGCCATTTTATTTAAAAATATAACATTAAAAAATGGAACCAAAAGGAAAAAAAGAAACCTCTTTTCTCAAAGATTTGATTCTATTTTTTTTTTTTCACTTTATCAAATTCAAACATTCCTTTCACCAATGGCCATTCTTTTCTCCATCACTAATTGGGACCCTCCACACACTAAGAGCACTACTAATCAAACCATAATTGGAAGGTTTTGAGTTACAATAATTGCATCCTATGAGCACATAATTGGAGGATTTTGCATGCATAGAGTAAGCAATTTCTTTTTTTGGGCACATAGCATTTTCAGACTACTATTCCTAGCTAAATAAAAGTAGACTCATTGACTATTATTTTCTTAATTAATTATTACTGTCCTGTTGATTTCTAGTGGAAGTCTCAATTATTATTTTTTTTTTTTCTAAAAAAAACAACATATCATTAAGAGTAGAAGATTGACTTTTTCTAGACAGTTAAAAAAAAATAATATAAGTTCAACATAGTTACTTTTAAATAACCACAATCAATTGTACGTGCCTAAAATGAAAATCCTTATTAGCCTAAATAAGAGCCCTTTATAACTTTGAACTTCCCTTTAATATTATATACTAGAAGTTTTTCTTATGTTAAGTGACTTCAAAAGATAAAAATAAATCAAAAAAATATTTTATTTTGTTAGCACAATATAATATAAATTTAAACGAAGGAAGTTCAATTGAATCATTTTCTCAATAATTACCTCCATTTGGCTCCACCTAGGGGAAAAGAGAAAAAAATTTATAAGGTTCACGATTTAATATTTATAAAATAACTTTTTATCTATACACTTAATATATAATTTCTTAAATTTTCAATACAATTTTTTTGAGAATGCAAGTCTATGATTTGCTCCTGCCTTATTACCTTTTTCAGAAGCAAATGTACTTAATCATTTTACCTACCAAAACTTTAATAGATAAGAAAAAAATATCTAATCTTTTCTATTTTACTGAAATTTAACTCTTATCTTGTATGATTTTCGCTCATTTCATTGTTATGAAAATCTCTTAATTATATTGTTTTTCAAAAGAATCCCTTTATTTTTGCTGATGTTAAATGGACCTACTAACTTAATTTCCTAGCCTATATATACTCACCCTGCCAACATCATTTGATAGACAAGTCTAAAATGTTTAGTCTATGAGGTTTGCATGAAGATGTAGAGAGTGAAGTTGCAGCCAAGGATGACTTGCCGGACCATAAATTGCTAGGATTTTCGAGTTTCGGCAAGTTGTTCTTGGCTATAGTTTGCTCTCTTCTTCTCATGTCATCCTCGTTAGACCTATTTTTTCCTACTTCTCGAAAAGAATTTTCAATTTTGAGAGTGTTATTTGATATGAAGGATTTTTAAAATCACTTTTAAATATTTCATACGTATTATCTAAAAATGGTTTGTGTATAACATAGGAAAACACTATAGGAGTTGAAGGTGGGGTAGGGGTGTTATGATGGGGTGAGATCAGAGATGTATTGAAGGGCGGGGAAGAGACAACCATGTTATTAAATACGACTTGTGAAATTTTAGTGGATACACTTAGTTGAGATGTTCTATATCTCTACAAGGTATATGACAATTCTTGTAGTGTGAGCGAGATGTTATATCATCACGTTGATCATAGTGATGCTTTTTGATAAGAACATCTCACAAGTAGAATTAAAAGTGTATTTTTATCATATTGCTTAATATGTTGAGTTTAGAGATGAGTAAGTATTTTGTAAAGTTAAAATAAATTTACTCCTTTATTTCTTTACATTTAGTTGAGTAGATATGTATATCTATTGTAGTCGTTACACATTCAATATACTGATGTCATTCGACCTGCATATTTTTATGATGCAGATTCACGTACTTAGAATCTTCAAAAAGAATTTCGTTGAAATCACTCCATCCGATCGTCAGCTTTTGAGTGAGGCCTCCTTGTTTCCGGAGGACTTCAATGTTTATGAGTTAGTTTTGGAGAGTTCTTTTAGTTTAAGATGTTTTACTTAAAACAAATGTTTCCTAATTAGTATACTCAGACAGTTTTGACATTCAATAAACTATTGATGAAACATTTCTTTTAGTTTGATGTTTTTCAAATGATTGAGTTAGTCTTCCACTTGTAGTCAATCAGGATGAGAATTACCAACAATGATTTTCGAGCGTCAATCACGTCTAGGATGTAGATTCAGATCGTGACAATTTGCTCTATAATAAAAAGCATTAGGTTCTCCCATTTTGTTTGAAAATACAAAATCAATACAACAGAATAACCAGATACGTTGAATCGTGAAAAACAAAACTTACTTGATGAAGATTTTAATTGGTGGAGTAGAAAATCTTTTGATTTTATTCTCCCGCCCTAACAGAATATAAGATGAAGTAGAAATATAAATAAATTTAAATTTGTTAAACTCGTTATCCCCGTACATAGAATACTAAACCAGAAATATTTTTAAGATGAAAAGAAAGAAAATAACTGAGTCTACAGAATCCCTCGTACGTCCTTATGGAATATAATTCCCTCACTATATCCGAGGTTGTAAAAGGAGGAAATTCGTTATAGAAAACTGAAAGGAGATCCGTGCAAACTCACATGCATGGTGTCTTATGCGAAAAGAAATGTCAGTACGGAAGGAACAGGTCCTTTCCAAAATAGTTCATGAATTTATCGATCACTACTTGAAGGTAACAACTATGGGACTCCTAACAAAGTGTTTGAATGATGTACATTATCTCAAGTATCCTTGAACAAATTTAGTGGTGGAACTACTTGATCTGCGGCTAAATGTTACTTGATATCTTTTCTTCTAGTTAAACTCGGAGAAATTCAAGAGAGGAGGGTTAACTATCACATCAACTCCTTGAGGTGGAACAATCTCTACGAGGTAGGGGACAAGACAGCTTCACCAACATTAGTCACTGTTCTTGTATATGTTTGAGCTGCTAATCCAAGTCCAATTGAAAACGAAGCATAATTTAGTTCTGCTTCATCAATTTTTGATGATGAACATAATCCTGGGGTTTGATGTCATAGATTAAGCCTGGATCGATCACTAGCTCTTAACGGATTAACATGTCCTGCACCAGTAGCGAACAAGTCACTGTTCTCATCAAGATCAGCAGTCGTCATGATTGCTGATTTGATAGCAGCTGGAGTATGTACTTTTTACTAATGTTGCAATTCCAGATACATGAGGGCAAGACATTCACGTGCCAGACGCGATGTTAAAAGTAGACTTAGTTGGCCAAGCAGCAAGAAAATCAACACCTGGAGCAACAATATCTGGTTTTAAGATTCCAGGATTTGCCCTGTTTGGTCCTCTGCCTGAAAAGCTCGCGACTTGTCGATCAAATATCATCTTCAAATATGGTTCCTCTGAATAAAAATGTGGCTAAGGGATTGATGTTGAATTCATGTACGATATGATCTTTAGTCCATCTGTATAGCTGATATGTGCTGCTGGAACAATTCATCGTTCGCAGTATCATTCCAGCATCACCAGCATTCTTCACATAATACATTTTTTTCCTTTGACATCTATAATGACTCCGCGCTGCAAAATGCATCACTTACATTTTCTAATCAGGGGTAACATTGTCTGGGAGAAGTCTTTGTGCTGGAATCCTGATTCCCCATAAATTTCTTTTCCATCACCAAGACGTACGGTGGCTCTTTGTTTTCTATCAGTAGTGCTTGCACCAACGGTGAAAAGCCATGGATATCGATTGTTTACAGTGCCTGGTAGTGGACCTGTATTGCCAGCTGAACAGCTAACAAAGAATCCTCTTTTGCATAGCAGTAAATCCACCTTCTGCAATAACACCTGACCAAAATTGGTTAAACTTTGAGCTAATTGAAATCGATAGTACATCAACCTCATCTTCGATTGCAGCATCTATCGCAGCCAATACATCAGTCTCATGACATCCATTACTGGAACAGACTTTATACATAGCAACGTGTGCCATGCCAAATGCTGTGCCATTAGCCATACCTAAAACATTCGCCCCATACACGAAATTTCCAGCAGCAATGCTTGAAGTATGTGTACCATGACCATTTTCATCGAGAGGTGTCCCATTAAGGTAGAACATCAACGTTAAAGTAAGACGGGTCACCTTTGTGGGATCCAATAAATCAACAATCAGTGGTTGCTTGGCTAGAAAAAAACATTAAGGGAAATAATCAAGATATCATTGGGTTAAACTTTGGATCTTGGGTGGGTTTATTTTATGTGATTTTGTGATATTGAGACTTAGATGTCAACATAAGCAAATAAAGTGAGTTTAATAAGTGCCTTAAAAAGCTTGGGATGATTTATAAGAAACTTCCTTGTAATTACTGAATGAATTTATTGTTATAAAAAAATGAAAGTGACTTAAGTCATCATTTTCAAACTTGCATCTTTCCCTCCTTTTCCCAATTTACTACTTTTTTCTTTTAAAGAAGAACGACCATTTTCCTTTTTTAGCAACACTTTGGTTTCAGTTTTGCACGTGACATATCTAAGGCCACAAGATTAAGAGACATTTTGATACGCTTGATATAAATTTAATTAAGGACCATAAGATTGAAAAGTCATTTTTATTTTCTTAAATTCTGTGTCAAATCAAATTAGGTCATTCTATTTTTAAATGGAGGGAGTATAGTGCTGCTTCCAAGGCCATAGATTGCATGTGCAAAGATCCCATTTGAACTACCACTTGAACTTGTTTTTTCAGGTTCCAAGAACACAAAATTTTAAGCCACTATGAATCCATAGTTCATATTTCAGCTTCTTTTCTTTTTTATTTAGGAGGTCTGATCTTATTATTTCTCTCTAGATCTCTTCTTTAACAACAAACTGCAGAACATTGATTTTGATTTTTGCTGGCTTTACATTTGTTAGAGTCAATTTTGCTACGATCTTGATATGTGTTTGATGAGGTATACAACTCTCTATTAGCTCTTACTTTTCATCTTCTCTTAATTCGTGTTTTTTTCGTCCAACAATTGGTGAGAGGAGACATGGCTTATGTTGCTGTGATTTCACTTGTACAAACTTTGAAGCAACTCGTGCAGCTAAAGCCACATTGGTTAAGTGATGAAACAAGAAAAATGGTGGATTCTGTCGTTGAAAATCTTGAATATTTCCAAGACTTTCTTGAGAACATAGACTCTGTGGAAAAATTGAAGAGTTGGAACGGGAGATTAGAAGTGCAATAAATGAAGCAGAGGACGCGATTGAACTAGAGATATATGAAATTAACAAATTGGAAAAAGGAAATGCAAGAGAGGTATTATGTGAAACTCTGTCACTACTTGTAGAAAAGATTGAAGATATGACGAGGAATGTGATGGGAAGTAGTTTTGGTACAAATGAGATTCAAGGTTATAGTAATACTACAAATGAGGATCTGCAAACAGGATATGTTGCAAAACTTAATCCAGAAAGTGTTGTCGTTGGTCTCGAAGATGATCTCATGAGAATAATTAGACGACTAAAAGGGTCGATGTCTACTCGAGAGATTATCCCCATTTTGGGAATGGGGGGATAGGCAATACAACCCTTGCAAAAATGGCATATGATGATCCTCAAAAAACAGGAATCGCTTTGACGTGCATGTTTGGGTGACTATATCTCAAGAATACCAAACTAGAGATTTGTTGTTAGGTGTTCTTTCTTGTATTTTTAATGAGATCAAACATGGGACTGATGATGAATTGATGGATACGATATACAAAAAGTTAAAGGGTCGAAGGTATATTGTTGTCATGGATGATATTTGGAGTAATGACGTCTGGGATCTTATGTCGAGAACTTTTCCTGACGATAACAATGGGAGTCGAATCATTTTAACAAGTAGGCTCAAAGGCGTGGCAACGCATGCTGACCCTGACACCCCACCTCATGAGGTTAGCCTCTTGAATTCAGATGACAGTTGGAAGTTACTTCATGGAACGGTGTTCGGAGTAGTACATGTTTGTCCTCCTGAACTAGAGGATATTGTGAAGCAAGTAGCACAAAAATGCCAAGGACTACCTTTAGCTCTTCTAGTGGTCGCGGGGCATCTTTCTAAAATTGAAAGAACACAAGAAAGTTGGAAAGATGTCGACAAAAGTGTAAGTAAAGTTGTTGCTAATGAATCAGATAAATGTCTAGGAGTGCTTGCTATGAGTTACAATTACTTACCTAATCATCTTAAACCATGTTTCCTCTATACGGGAATCTTTCCGGAAGATAGTGATGTTAACATAGAGAGATTGATCAACTTATGGGTTTCTGAGGGTTTTCTATGGGAAGAATTAGCGGGAAGATATTATTTGGAGGATCTTGTTAGCAGGAATCTGATAATGGTTAGAAACAGGAGATTTAATGGTGAGTGGATAGCATGTGGTGTCCATGATCTAGTTCGAGATTTGATTTTAAGAGAAGCTGAGCAACAGAAGTTTCTGCAGGTTACTAAAGATCCTTCAGCAAAGATGCATCATGTTTGTCGTAACAGTTTTCATTCAAACATTCATCAGAATGATTTGTTGGAGTCATCATCAATTGATCTCACCCGCACTATGCATTTCTTCCGTGGATTAGGTTCTAAACAAGTCCCTCTTTTGGCATGCTTCAAATTGCTAAGAGTGTTGTCAGTCGTTCAGTATGGATTTGAAGATTTGCCTCTTGTGATAACAAAATTAGTACATCTTAAATACCTTCAATTACGCAGTTGTGATGATCCTCACGGTTCGTTGTCTGAGCTTTATAATCTCCAGGTCTTCATTGTTGGAAGCCTAGGTTATAATTTCTCCAACTATACATGAGACAGTTTGGCAAATGAAACATTTAAGGCATCTTAAGGTGAGGCAGTCAATTTCTCTCCCTAAAAATCCATCAAATAAGCTGCAAAAGTTGGAAGGACTTTCCTGTCTAAGATTGTCTAGCTCTACTTTTGAATTGTTTTCCGCTGTTCCAAATCTTAAGACGCTTATACTTCGTGGAAGTTAAAAGCAATGCCAGGGTGATCAGAAGATGTTTAAGCACCTAAATAGCCTTGCCAGTTTAAAAAGATTCGAACAGTTGAAGATCAGATGCAAAGACCTATACTTGTTCCCAATCCCATGTAAGTATACTTTACCTACATCTCTGAGGAGCTTGACTTTAAGCTATACTTACTTACCTCGGGAAGACAAGGCAAATATAGTGAAGTTGCCAAAACTCGAAGTACTTAAAATCAAAATCTATGGATTTTATGGTGATGTATGGAGATTAAATGATGGAGAGATTTTCAATCAACTTAAGTTCCTCCTAATCAGGACAAATGATCTGAAGCAGTGGAAAGCTGGTACTGTTAACTTCCCAATGCTGCAACGCGTAGTTCTGAGAACATGCATATACCTGAAGGAAATCCCTTAAGACTTTGGAGAAATTTATACCTTGGAGTCAATAGAGTTGTATCATTGCAGAAGAACTGCAGCAAATTCCGTGCATGAAATTCAAGAAGAGCAGGAGAGCATGGGGAATGATTGCCTTAGTTTCCTCATAGATGATTGTAGGTCAGACTCAAATTGTCTTAAATTATTGCTCACTAATTATGCACCTTGTTTCTTCTCTTACATTGCCTCATGATATTTTCACATTTAAAGTACTCATTGATATGCTTCTTATTTCAGTAGAGGAGCTGATCATGCATGTTAAAGGAATGCGCTGTGCGTGGGAAGCAATATATCACCTTTGTTAGCTTATAAAGGGGGAGGTCACTTGTAACTTGTTAGCAACTTTAGTCTCTTTCGTTTTTTTTTTTTAACAATAACTAAAGGACCTAACTTTTACCTGTGTTATGCAGCTAGTTGTTGTTCTTTGTTTCTTTAATGTTCTTGCAAGCTAGCTATGATTGACTGGATGGTTTATTAACATGTTCGTTATGTTATAATTCTCAATTATTGAGTACATATTATATGCCTTCTGTACTTCACTCTGCAGTTTTCAGTATTTCCATTTCCCTTTCTCATGAGTCTAATGTCATATAAGTCTCTGATTAATTCAGTATGAAACACATCCTTAACTTGTGGGAAATACTACGGTATATAAATACAATCTTGATAGTGCCATGAAAGGAGAAGGAAAATAGTATAGCGCTACAGAAAAAGCAATCAGGTTGCCGACTCAATCGAGTATGGTTTTCCATTTACAGTAGAAACTCAGTTTCAAATGAATAGTCAATTCCTATGCATAATCGAAGTTCTTGTTTACAAACTAGTTCAAGTCCCTTGCAGTTGCCCAATTGTGTATGTACTGTGTTGAAGAGAAAAAAAAATGCGATTAGTTTTGAGAAAAGGATGGGGTGTTTATTTATTTATGATAAACTAAATGTGAACAAGAAGCTAAAGGGACCAGCCAACTACTTAGAACTTGTTTAATAAAAAAAGACTACTTCTTTGGACTGTAATGTGACTTTTGTCCTGTAACTTCTATGAAGGGAAGATGATTATTTTTGACTGTGAAATAAGAAATGTTATATCTTTTTCTCCAAGAAATATCTCCTCTTTATCCATGTTAATGTACATGTAATAATTTTCTTGCATTTCAAGTTTCAAGAACTGAAGTTTTTCTCCCTAATTATCGTCAATCTTTCATCTTCTTTGATCATATTTATGCTTTCTAACACTTCTAAAAGAGAAAAAAGCAGCAGGATCAATTTGGATTTGTCTGCAGGCTGTCGTTGGGGTCGATCTGAAGAAGTGTTTAGTTGTGTTTACATCAAACTTCACTAATAAAAAGTTTTTTGAGTTTGTGAAGTAGTCTTTTTTTCACTATAGTTAGTGTGAGAAATGGCTTATGCAGATGCGGTTTCTTTTATTCAAACTTTGAAGCAACTTATGCAACAAAAACCACGTTGGATAATCGGTGATACTAGAAAAATGATTGAATCTCTCCTTATAGTGCTGAATATTTTCAAAACTTTCTTGAGAAGACTTACATGAGAAGACAAGTCTTTGGAAATTTTGAAGATTTGGAAAGAGTGATTAGAATTGCAGTAAACGACGTAGAGAATGTGATTGAACTAAAGATGCATGAATATAATCTACTAGAGCACTGCTCAAGAGTTGGATTGCCACGCCAGCCTTTATGCGATGACTTGCCTCCCCTTGTAGAAAAGATTGATTTTGTGAAGAGGAGGATGACGAGATTTGTGACAAATGATCAGGATCTGTCATCGGGGGTTTACTTGCTAGGTCATTCATCGTCTAGACGTGTTGCAAGTCTGAATCTAGAAAATGTTGTCGTAGGTCTTGAAGATGACTTGATGAAAGTCATGAGAAGACTAACAGGACCACCGTCTAGTCGAGAAATTGTCTCAATTGTGGGCATGGGAGGGATAGGTAAGACTACTTTAGCTAAACAAGTATATCATCATCCTGAAGTCAGGAATCGCTTTGACGTCCGTATTTGGGTAACAATATCTCAAGAGTATCAAACTAGAGATTTGTTACTGTGCATTCTTTCCTGTATTTTTCAGCTGAAAAAAGAGGTCCAAAATGAGACTTATTGGTTGGCTGTGGGAGATGAGATTAATGAAAGTAGTGATGATCAGCTGATGGATATGATATACAAAAAGTTAAAGTATAGGAGGTATCTTGTTATCATGGATGATATTTGGAGTAAAGGCATATGGGATCTTATGACAAGAATTTTTCCAGATGATAACAACGGAAGTCGCATTATCTTGACAAGTAGGCACAAAGAGGTTGCTGAGCATGCAGATCCTGATAGCAATCCTCATGAGATGAGTCTCTTGAACTCAGATAATAGTTGGAAGTTACTTCACGACAAGGTGTTTGGTTCACAACATGATGTTTGTTCCCGTGAATTAGAGAAAATCGGAAAGCAAGTAGCACAAAAGTGCCAAGGACTACCTTTAGCTCTTCTAGTGGTTGCAGGGCATCTCTCGAAAATGCCTAGAACACGAGAATGTTGGGATGATGTTGCCAAAACTATTAGTAAAATTGTTGCTAGTGAACCAGATAAATGTATTGGAGTGCTTGCTATGAGTTATAGTTACTTGCCTCATCACTTAAAAGCATGTTTCCTTTCTATAGGAGTGTTCCCGGAAGATTTTGTGATTGCATCCGAGAGACTAATCCAGTTATGGGTTGCTGAAGGTTTTCTAAGACATGAAAGGCTCAAAAGTATGGAACAAGTTGGAAAAGAATGTTTGGAGGATCTTATTAGTAGGAACTTGATATTGGTTAGAAAGAGGAGATTTAACGGTGAGCTGATAACATGTGGGGTTCATGATCTGGTGCGCGACTTGATTCTAAGACAAGGTGAGAAGGAGAAGTTTTTGAAGGTTACAAGAACTTATGATGTTATCACTAGATTCATTGATACAGCTAGTAAGCCTCATGTTCATCGCTACAGTTCACATTCACGTATTTCTCAAGGTGATTGCTGGAATTCAACATCTAGTCTTACCCGAACATTGTACTTATTCAATGGACTAAAACATGCACCGCGCCCTTCTAAACAAATACCTTTCTTGGCGCGTTTCAAACTTCTAAGAGTGCTGGCAATCCTTCATTATACATTTCAAGATTTCCCTCTTGAGATAACAAAATTATTACATCTCAGATACCTTGAATTCAACTGTCGCGATGATCTTCATTGTTCAGTATCAGAGCTTTACAATCTGCAGAATCTGATTTTTGGACTATATTCTGATTTACCAGTGGAGATTTGGAAGATGAAACTTTTGAGGCATCTTGAGGTAAAAAAGATCTCTTCATTTCCTGTTCCATCAAGTATGTATACGACAGGGTGTAGTTCCAAGTTACAAAATCTTGAGGTACTTTCAGATTTAAGTATTTCCTGTTGTAGTAATGAAATGTTCACTCGTACTCCGAATCTAAAGAGGCTGAAACTTCATGGAGCTTGGGAAGAATGCAGAAGAGATACGATATCTCAGATGCTCAATAGCCTTTACTGTTTAACTCAACTTGAAATATTGAAGATCATATGTTCAAGAAAATTATACTCTCACCCACTGCCAAGTAAGTATGTTTTGCCTACATCTCTGGTGAGGTTAACTTTAAGATGTACTTATTTACCATGGGAAGACATGGCGAATATCGTTATGTTGCCAAACCTTCAAGTGCTTAAAATCAAAGACAATGGATTTGATGGTGATGCATGGAGATTAAGTGATGAACAAATTTTCAATCAACTTAAATACCTCCTAATCGATAGGACAAATGTGAAGAGCTGGAAAGCTGGTAGTGTTAACTTTCCAAAACTGCAACGCCTAGTTCTGAAAAGATGCATATACCTTGAGGAAATCGCTAAAGACATTGGAGAAGTTTACAACTTGGAGTCCATAGAGTTGCTTAATTGCAGAACTTCAGCAGCGAAATCCGTCAAAGAAATTCAAGAAGAGCAAGAAAGCATGGGAAATGATTGCCTTAGTGTCCGTATCCACGACAAACCTTGTAAGATACATACAATTTCAAATGACTGCTTGCTAATAAGTTTAACTGTTTAGTGTGTGTATATTCCTTCCAAGGGGTGAAAACAATGTATGTTCAACCTCTACACATCAAACATACATTATGTATATGTTTACGAAGCACCCTAATCCATCATATATTATATAGTCCTACGCGACTTTGAACGTCTTTGATCTCTTCTAGAATGATGAGTTCCTTTTGCTTGCAGGGTGGGATCATTAAATGCTTAAATCAAGAAGATGATCATGCAGGTAAGAGAAAATGGTTCGCGATACAAGCTCTCTAGCAGAAACTCTTCTTTCCTGGATCAAGAAAGCAGAATCATCCATTCTTAGCTTGTGATGATCACTTTTGACTTTTTCATCATCAAATTATGGTTGTAAACATTTTGAGTGAATCTTTGATACTGTTGTTAATATATTGTTAGAGTGGGTTTAAAAGTCCCACAGTAGTTGGAAAATGGTTTGACGGTAGGTTAATCCACCGTCATGAGCTAACTTTTGGGGTTGAGTATTATGCAAGATTTTCTATGCTATAGACCATTCATCTAAGCCTACATCATCAAAAAGTACTTAAAGACGTGTTGACAAGCATCGTGAAGTCGTCGTCTAATAGGAACATACTCGAAATATTTCCAAGTAGAGCAAGCCTTCCTTTGCACTTGTTATATATACTTTTGGAAATTCAAGAATGAGTAACATAAACAACTTCAACTACCTATTTCCACAAGGTCTTATCATACGTGCAATAACCTTATAACCACTATTGAGAGTGAGTTTTTTAGTTTGAACTATTATCAAATAGTTTGCAAAATACACCTACACGCTGATTACACCAAATCTTTGTCTAAAACTGTTTGTATTAGACGTGTTTGTCCATACAATCTTCAATCATCTGACTTATATAACGACTCTATTTGCTAAAATATATTTTTGATTAACATCTCTAAAATCCTTTAACTCTCCCTTTCAAGTTGGAGATATCGATGCCACGATAGAGATGAGACCATGTCGGAAGAGGAAGATGATGGACGCCACAATTGGAATAAATTAATTTATATGGTGATTATTTTAATTTTTAACTTTTGACTTAATATTGATTAATTTAGATTTGGGAAATGCCATGTGACATTATTCTTCAAAGAAATAGTGTCCAATCATCATAAATTAATCGAGATGTGTTTTAGCTAAGAAACTCATACTCTCAATAATATAAGTAAGAAACTAAATAAATTCGATAGTTCAAATAAATTTCCACTCTCGACTCTTTTTGAAGTTTTTTGAGTAGAAAAGTATTAATTGCAAATTATAAAATTAGTCAAATTAATTTCGGATCAAATTATTTTAGAAGTGGAGTATAAGATAGTGGCATTTCAATGGTGAATTATTATTGAAAAAATGAGTTGCAATTACTTGTATCGCTCCGTTTCTCACAGGCTCCCTAATTTTATTTGTTATACCCCAATTGCCCCTACCATTTTGAGCCTTAAATCCCCATTTTGCCCTTCCCGGCGCCGGCGACACTTGCGTTCATTTTCCATTTCCGCCGGCAATAGCTTCACCTGGGACGACGTTTTCCGAGTACCGGAATCTCCTCAAAATGATGACTCTGCCCTCTCTGGTTTTTTCGATAAAATCAAGCTCTGTAATCGCGATTTGGTATTCCCCACACTCTTTTTCACTCTTCATAGAGCCTTGTACTTTTTTATTGATGAAAAATAACAAGTTTTAACAGGAGAAGCAATGTGAGTTCATGCCTTTCGTGATTGAGGACCAAATAATTGGCTACGTTCACCATCGGTAATTTTCAATTTTTCCTTGATTTTCTTAGGTTCATAATGCACCTTTCTTTTCTCTTTTTAACTAAAAAAAAAATCGTTCAGTGTTTGGTCATGTTTCATTGTGAAATTTTTTTAAAAAAAAGATTTTGGAAAAAGTTCTTTTTTATGAATAACATTGCCCATTCAAAATAGAATTTGCATAATAGATAAGCATGCACTCAAACTTGGTCTCGGTTGGCAAGTAAACACTCTAACTTTGAGGATGCACGTCTAGTCACCTCAACATGGTCTCAATGACAACTAAAATACTCCAACTCATCCCCATTGTGTCTCGTGGACACCTGGTATTGATGTGATACATAAATTATGGAGGTGTCTAGGTGATCATTTTGTAAGTTGTAAGTTGAGGTGTCTAGATGTATACTCTCTCAAAGTTGAAAGTGCTGACTTGCTAGATGTGGCCAAGTTTGAAGGTATGTTTGTGTATTTTGTCAATAAAATTTGGTTTATCTTTGCATCAGATAGATATTCTTAGTGATTTAAAATTTTGTGTTTTGTTTGATGAGAAGGTAAATATATTTGGTTTATTTAGGTTTGCTGATTTTCTGAAGCCATTTCAGAATGTATTCATTTTCCCACAAGATAATACCTATGGTAGTCATTTTGAATGTTACTGCACTTTACATCCAAACCTGAGTACACCTAACGATCGAACCAAAGCTGTAGCCAATGTCGTTAAGTCTTTGGGCGAACTGATCCCCGGCATAAGAAATGAGGTACTTCAAACCATTTGTCTATAAATTTGCAACTTCTGAAATCTTTTAGCTTAAAGTCCTAATACTAACGCGTGTTTCCTCCATGATAACATCTATGCTTTGTTGATCACGGGTAGTTGTTTCCGGTTGCTTCAGCTTTTGGGGAACAAATATTTTTTTCACTGGAACGAGCTGCTGCACCGTACTTTGGGATAAAGGTGTGCTATTCAGTTTTTCCACTTAAACTAATTACATCATCTCTTCATAATATGTGGCTATAAATCATAAAAATCTTTCTAAATAGATTTTGCCTTTGTTTTGATATGACCACTTCTATGAATGTGATAATGGGCTTGTTTTCTCAGCTTATGATGGATACATACTAACTACTTAGTGTTAGTTTGATAGCTTAAGAAGGCCTTTTTTCTTTTCTGACGAGGTACCGAACCCGTTAATAATTCTTATCATGTGACTTTTCGCTCTCTTTATCGTATGTTCATGGTGGTAAGTGAGGGAGTTTTCTAGCAGTTCTTATTTTTATTTTGTCTGGAACGTCGAGATAAGGTCATTAATCAACTATATCACTTTGAGTTTTCCAGTTCTGAAATCCTTTGAACTTCTTGAGTTGATGTCTAGGTTGGTTTTTACAGTAATAACACATTTTCCCATCATTTGATCTCTGTTTATAAGTAGAGACAATTGAGACCCCTCGATTATAAGCCCTAGCATTTCTTTCCAGAGGTCATCCAAACATTTCTTTCTAGAGGCCTATGAATTTTTATGACGCTTTGTTGATAACAGGCGTATGGAGTTCATATGAATGGCTATCTTGAGAAAGATGGGCAGGAATATCTATGGCTAGGAAAGAGAAGTGAACAAAAAGCCACCTATCCTGGAATGCTTGATCATTTAGTCGCTGGGGGATTGGTATGTATCACCCTTCAAGGTTAATGGTTTATCACAGATTATCATTATATATATACCTGTATCCTTACTGGTATTACGGATTTAGTCACTCCCTTCCCTTGGATCTAAACATGCTTCAGTTGAAAATTCTTTTGCCACTTCATAAACTGCATTTTGTTCATTCCTTATCAAAGAAACCTACCAACTATTTTTTGTGGAGNATACCTGTATCCTTACTGGTATTACGGATTTAGTCACTCCCTTCCCTTGGATCTAAACATGCTTCAGTTGAAAATTCTTTTGCACTTCATAAACTGCATTTTGTTCATTCCTTATCAAAGAAACCTACCAACTATTTTTTGTGGAGCAGTTCTTTGGTGCGGAACATACTTGTAGTATAGTAGTCAATATTGCGTAAACATGATGGTTTCTTGGTTGATTAATGTTCATTTATGTGGTTTT
Organism: Solanum pennellii; assembly: GCF_001406875.1. NCBI lineage: Eukaryota > Viridiplantae > Streptophyta > Magnoliopsida > Solanales > Solanaceae > Solanum > Solanum pennellii. The sequence goes on along the minus strand of NC_028643.1, from coordinate 49,707,424 downwards.
GCCTGCAGCCACATGATATTTCTTGTGGAGAAAATCTTATTAAGGAATGTGAAGAGGAGGCAGGGATACCAAGATCTATTTCCCATACGTAAGATCAATTCTCCATTTTGAAACAATAACCATCAATCTAGGGCTCTCGACTATCTGCTTTGATGTTTTATATGGTATAAATGTTTCTTCATACTTCTCCATTTCTTGTCATGATCAGAGCTAGGCCAGTTGGAGCTGTGTCCTACATTGACATAGAAGGGTATAGGATGAAGAGAGATGTCCTCTTTTGTTATGATCTTAAGCTTCCTGACAGCTTCATTCCTCATAACGAGGGTAAGCCTACTAAATTTTCTATCTGTATCCAACCACTAAACCAAACCTTTTAGATGTATTTAGTTTCTCCGTTAAGCTATTTAAAATGCTGTGTTTCTGATATTGGTCTTCATGTGGTACAAGCATTGGCTTCTATCTACTTATTTCAGATGTTCACACAAGTTTAATCAATCTCTGTTCTTTTGTGTTCTGTGACAGATGGGGAGGTAGAAAGCTTTCAATTGGTCCCAGTCACAAAAGTTGCAAATATCATCCGAAACACATCGTTCTTCAAAGCAAACTGCAATCTTGTCATTACTGATTTCCTTTTCCGGCATGGGTAAGAATATCATACCATTTACTTTAACATTTCCACTCAACTTCTAAGCCATTTATTCGATCTATATATTTCTGTCCTGCCACATTAAACACCACTCAGTCATGAAGTTTAAAGCAACATTCTTTTTGTAACAAGGATCTAAACTATCTAAACCAGTTCTGAATTAACAAAGTTAGCTGTTTCTTTTTATTCACAAACTCAAAGTTACATTTCTGTTAGACCATATTCGCGACTATCTAGTGGTTATTGACTGAAATCTCTGGAGAAATTCAACTATTGAAACAATTACCTATCATGATTCCATCTTGTTGTTCTCCCTCTATATGCATAATTTATGATCTCGTCGTGGTTCCCTCTGATTCTAATACCACATTTCCATTTGAAATAATACCAGGCACATCAGACCAGAAGTGTTTGGGTACCTGAAGCTACTGCAGAGTTTGAGAAGTGGACATTGCTCCTAAGTATAATTGTAAATTATATTGATGGTTGCACTTGAGGTAGAAGAGAACACCACACAAGGAAACAATTTATTTACTTTTTAAAAAATGCATTATTTCATACACAAGTACAATAGGAAGTATTTCATAACTAATGTCTTGCACAAATTCAGTATACAATTTGATGGAATACTCATAAATGAAAAAAAAAAAATTAAATTTCCTATTAAAACTACAAATTAAATACTATTCTTTTACTGCTTTTTCAGAAAAGTTTCTGTATACTGCCTTAGTAATAGTCAAATTTAGAGTTCCAAAATATTATTAGTAAGATTAATTTAGTAAAATATCGATTAAGCAATTTATTTAAGAGCTAACATGGGTCAAATAAACGAAACAAAGGAAATTAAGCAAAGTGTAATAATGAAGGAAAGCAAATGAACAAGACTCATACGAAGAATACACAGTTATGAGAAACTTCATTACTTTATCTTGAAAAAAACAAACAGTACCAAAAATCCCAGATATAATTAATAAAATTAACTATGATTTTTCAAACTCTTCTAAATACATGAAATCACACCTGATTAAAGTTACTGGACTTTTGCAAATCCATAAGTACATTCATCAAAACAAATGGTCAGAATTTATCTTGTCAAAACAAATTTTCCGCAAAAAATAATGCTATAGTTGAAAAGTTTTTCAGATTTCGAAAGATATTCCAAAGTAACAAACCTCGTTTGGATATGTATATATATATATATAAAAGCTGATCAAGAGACATTCAAACGAGATTTGTTACTTTGGAACTATCATCCGAAATATTTAAAACTTTCCAACTATAGCATTTCATTTTGCTGAAAATGCTTAAATGTTTGCTGAAAAATTACTGTCTTTCTTTTGAAAACTAGAAACAAGTAATTTAGAAAAATGATGGGATGCATTGGGTCATATGGACACTTTCCTTTTATAGGTGTATAATTCTTTCTGGTCAAAGTAGATGCATGTTTTTTGTGTGAGCTAACTACTATTCCAACAACTTTGGTACATGCATAAATTTTGTGTGCATATATACTTCATTTGAAGTTGATCAAATAAACATGAACTATAATGATCAGATTTTGAATATATATTCATATAATATATATACTATTTTATTTGTTTCAATTATATGTTTAGTTTTCTTTTAGTCAGCTCCATAAAAGATATATTTCTATATGACATTATACATAAATATATTATTTAACTTGGTCTCCATTCACATTTACACCCTCGAGCTCTGGGTGTGGACAAGTAGAGAATAGAACTTAGACACATGAGTTCTACTTGACATGGTATACATAGGCCTCAAATTGTTATGTAGGACGTGTGTGTCTATTTGTTCAACTTTATAAAAATTGAAGTGCCTACTTGTATAAATCCAAAATTCGCGAGCGCAAGTGTAAATTGAGTCCAAGTTAAAGGACATAATACATAAATATGCCCTTTAATTTGATCTCATTTTACATTTACGTCCTCCAACTTTGGATGTACACAAATATACACTTAGGGGTCGTTCGGTACAAAGATCAATAATGCAGGGATTAGTAATGCATGGATTAGTAATGCAGAGATTGGTAATATACAGGGATTAGTAATGCAGAGATTATTTTTATCAAGTGTTTGATTCATTGTTTCTTACCTAATTTTGTGTGTGGTTTAAAAGTTTACAAAAAATTCTTTTCAATTATACCTTAGAGTTATTATGAGATTTTCTATTTCATGTAGTTGAGTCAAGGTAAATAATTAACGAAGAATATTATTTTTTATAACATTTTTAACTTGCTAGGAGAATAGAAATTTTATTGTCATGTTCACTATTTTTTCACTTAAATTATTTGAGAATAAATAGTTGTCATCTTAATAAATTGGAGTTAATATCTCAAAAGGTCACACAACTATAATGATTTATAGAGAAAATTTATTGAACTATGTTTTGTATAAATAAATTTTAAAAAGACTCTTTATCATAAAATAAAATAAAAAAAAATAAACATACCAAAATAATTTAAACTATTTTTATACTCGAGATGTGTGTGTATACTAATTGTGTAATTTTAATGGACTTTCATTAAGAGACAATATTTTATTTATGAATTGTTCTTAAATTCATACATCAACATTAGCATATTAGTCGGATTATAATATTTTATATTAATAATTAATTGATTAAATAACTCATATTTTAGTGACAAAAAATTATATCTAAATAATAAAAGGAAAATTGTATATAATGACAAACTAATAAATCAAATTAATTGTTATAACCACCCTTTGATTTAATTATGTCCCGTAGCAAACTGTTTGTCAGTCACCCCTCTCTCTCTCAAACTCTCGCTCGCCACTCTTCTCTCTCGCTCCATCTCTCGCTCGCTTCCTCTCACTTTTATACAAACACAAGTGTATAAAATCTGTTACTATTTGTATAAAGCGAGAGAAAATTGTATAAGTACATATATTTTTGTTCCTCTCTCTCCCCTCTCCCAGATCTCGCTCCCCACTCTCCCTAATCTCGCTCGCCACCCTCGCCTCTCTCGCTTATAAAAATAGAAACGAAATGTATAAATTGTGTTTCTGTTTGTATAAATCGATAGAAAATTGTATATACACATGCAAATACATATATTTTCGTCCTATACACTTATAATTATACAATAAAAATACTCCCCTGCCCAGTTTCTTTTGCCTTTCTCTATTTCTCGTTTTATACAAATTCAAATTGTATATAATTTCTCTCTTTCTCATTTTATACAATTCGATTCAATTGTACATTCCTTGCCCAAGTCTCTTTTGCCTTTCTCTCTTTCTCATTTTATACAAATTCAAATTGTATATAATTGTTCTATACACTTATAATTATACAATTTATTTTATACACTTTGTTTTATACAAGTCTTTGCCTTTTCACCTTCTTGTATTATATAATAATTATATTATTGAATGATTCTTTTCCTTGACCAAGAGCCAGAATTTATAAAAAGGACAAATATAAAATAATAAATAGATCTAGTAAAGCATAACCATGAAACATTTTTTTTGTTGGTTGAAATAAGAGATATCCTCCAATTCTAGTCATTATCTTACACTAAACAGAAGTGCAAATGTATACGATAACTGATCAACGATGATCAATTGGGTGTAATTAATAGACATTCAAGTGAAGTGCATTAAGAACGAGGATGTAAAATAAAATATTTATGGAGGATATACACTTATTAGACGAAGGTCGCGATTATACTTTCATAAGATCTTCAACAAATCAAAGAAGGAAACAAGGACATTGTGTTAAGAGATTCGAAATATTTTAAGACGCCTTACGATTTTGAATGAAAGTGGAGTACTATGATCCTACTTTATAAGAACAAGAACTCCTAAAAATAAGATTTTGCAATGAAATAAAATCCACCGCTAATTCTATTTAGAAACGAGTTATCGACATATTTTTGTATTAGCTATGAGAAAATTAGCTAAAGATTAGCAATAAAGCTCATAGATAATTTCAATTTCCATAGAATAACAACAATTATATGGATATCAAATTACTAAGTCACACTATAAAGATGTGAGAGAGGGTGGCGGAGCTAAGGGTGAGGAGGGACATGTCTATTTCTAAGAACCAGTTTAAATTTATGTCAAGACGTTAAACTATATCAGTCATTTATCTGATTTGAAATATGGTTGAACAATATACATAAAGGAAGAGACATCTATATCTAGTATTCATCGATCTATAAAAAACTTATGACAACGTTTCGATGAAAATTATGGAGGTGCATGTGCTAGAAGGCTAAAGGCACTCCTATGGCATATACAAGAGAGATTAAGGACATATATACAGTGGATCCAAGACTCGAGAAGGGACTCAGAACATTTTTAAATTATGATGATGTTTCACCAGAAATCAATTCTTAACTTATTTTTAAAAATTATTAATTCAAAACTACTTTTATCGATTATGGGACAAAAAATATTTGCTATGTTAAATAAGAGAGAACTAAGAGTAATTAAATAAAAATATCTTACTCTTAAAAGATAGAATTTTCTATTACAAATTAATCTAATTTTAAAATAAATATAAATCACCTATTAAAAAAATAAAAAAAATAACTTGTACATCAAAGGTGGGTCACTAGAGGTAGAACAAAATACAAACATCAACTTGTGTTCAACAAGTGGAAACTTTAGTATGCTTAGCCTTTTTATATTTTCATGATAAAGGCAAACATGATAATATGTATGTTTGTAGGATGTGTTTTTTCCTAATTCATTAATTCTACAAAAAGTAAAAAAACATGACACCATAATCATGCGCCGCAAAGTTCTCTTAAGTTTAATATATATATATATATATATAATAATATAGGTATATATATATATATAAAAGAAGGTATTATTTTTAATAACAAAATTTATAAATGAAATAATCATACTTCAGACATAACATGTTATAAGTAGATAGAAGATTTAAATCTTAAGTTTTATTGTTATTATTATCAAAAATACTTTTACGTGTTTTGATTCATAAAGAAAATTAGCATGCATATTGAATACATAAATAAATTAATGTGTTATTTCTTTATATAATTTTTTAATTTATATATAGTAAAAATGGATTTAAACAATTTTTTAACCATATATAATATTACATTATTTATACATGATGAAAAGTTACACTATTTATATATGGATAGATAGGTATAATCAACAAATAATACATATATATATAGGTATAATCAACATATATTATACATAATTGTATAATAATTGATCAAAGATGAACCCCTGAACCTCTACTAACTCACTCCGACTTCGGAGACATCTCACCCATAGTATTAGCCCCTCAATGCCCACCATTCTCACACCCTACCCCCCACCTTCAACTCTATAATGTTAATCTTAATTATATATAAATATCGTTTAAGTAAATTTTATGCTTAACTATAAACAAAAACATACACACACACAAAAAAAAAAAAGTAGAAAAATAATTTTCTAGCTCCTTATCAATTTTTTACGTCCACACGAGATTTAGAGATCTTAATTTTCACATATAAAATTTTTTAAAAGATAATTTTCTTCTATTTAAATTATAAGAGAGTAAGATATCACGTTCTCAAAGAAAAACATTTAAAAAATACTTTTCATAAATACATTAAAGAAAAATCAAAAATATTGAAAAAAGTATAAACTCCACACTGACTATCACCTAATCAAAAGGACGGATCACCCAAGTGGTCTGACCTCACCCAAAGTAATAGTGCTCATAATTGAAAATGTCCAAGACCCTCAAAATTAAATACTCTTGTAGAGAATAGGGAAAAAAAAGGTCTAACGAGGATAACATGAGAAGAAGAGAGCAAACTTATAGCCAAAAACAACTTGCCGGAACTAGAAAATGGTCACAACTTTTGGTCCGGCAAGTCATCCTTGGCTGCAACTTCACTCTCTTCATCTTCATGCAAACCTTATAGACCAAAAATTTTAGATTTGTTTTTCAAATGGATGTTGGCAAAGTGAGTATATTTAGGCTAGGAAATTAAGTGATTGCTAAATGTGTCCCACCCTTGTAAGTTTTTGACAAGGCTAGTAGGTCCATTTAACATTCACCAAAATAATTAAGGGTTTTATCTTGTTGATATATATTTTATCATGATTTAAATTTTAATAGAAATGAAAATATTACTAGGTAATTTTTTTCCATCGACCTAAGACTTTTTGATACTTGTATTTATTGAAAGGTATCAAATCCCATTTTGTAATAATCAAACATATGTGCTACTTTAACTCTCGAACACCACCATTATTTAAAAAAAAAAAAAGGAAGTAAGACACATGTTTAAAAATTTGATTGATTCTTTTTATTTGTTTATAAATAACGAATTTTGCGCATAACATACCCTAAAAAATTTGTGGTAGAATGATTAATATTGCTTCATTTTTTATCAGGAATTTTACGTTTGAATCATATAAATAAAATATATCTTTATTTTAAAAAAACTGATATAACTTTTCAACACAAATTCAAATTTATGTTAGTCACAAAATTGACACTAAACTTTGGGTAGAAAACTTAAAAAAGAATCTTGTACATAAAGATTGAAATATCAATGTTTTTTAAAAAAATTTAAATACTTCCACTACCAATGTTGCATAAACATGATTAAGAATAATCAATGAGTATGGAATGTTTTGTAGCTAATAGTAATTAAGAANTAATTTTTAAACCCCTAATATTGATTTTGTGTGATTGTCTCCTTACATTATTTCCCCGGCCCTTACATTACCTTTGCTTATTATTTAATAATAATTTGTTTAATCTTTTATCCTACTTTCTTTTTATAATATCTTTGCCTCGTATTCTTCATTTCTGTAGATTTATCCTTTAAATTATTGATCTGTGACATTATTTATGTAATAATGAAAAACGATACAGTCTATCCTTAAGAAATAATACTACTAATACAATATGTCTTGTAGAGTCTTACATGACCAAAAGATGATAAATTGTACAAGGTATGAGTATATAAATTGTATATTAATTAGCTCGACGTCTCTCAACACAAAAAGACATATTATATATATACTAGTTTTGGACAAGTGCGTTGCACATGAATCTCAAGTAAGCATTAATTCTTGTAATATGAGTCATTTTAAACTGCAATGTTATGAGTATCACAAACTTTTTAGTATGTAAATACAAATTGAAATAAAATGAACAATCACCCTATTTGGGTGACTTCTTTGTTGATTGGCCAATGATTTTAGATATTCTCTAAACCTATAAAAATTGAACAAGTAGAATAGTATATTTGAATTGTTGGAAGGTGAAATAATCCTCTCCATTAAAATGATTCAATGCAGCAAAAATTATCATCCACAAAAGGATTTTTCTTTTCTTTTGTAAGTGAAGGGTAAAACGGTCATATATTTGTCGCACTTTCTTATCATTTTAAAAAAGAACGTCTCATTCCTTTGTTTTGCTAACTCTCTAATTTTAAGTTTTTGCATGACATGTTTAAGACGACAATAATAAAGGGTATTTTGGTATTTTACATTAGGACCACAAAATTAAAAATTCTCTTACCTCTTAAAAACAGAGCCNACTAACTCTCTAATTTTAAGTTTTTGCATGACATGTTTAAGACGACAATAATAAAGGATATTTTGGTATTTTACATTAGGACCACAAAATTAAAAATTCTCTTACCTCTTAAAAACAGAGCCAAATTGAAACTGGAGAGAGTACCTTTTTCGAATGGTGCGAGTGCACCAATAACTTCACCTCAAATTATATGTATGTGGCTTGCAACAAGATTATATGAACATATATTAACTCGAAATGAATGTTTTCCAATTGGGTTGTGATTGCATGTGCACTCATTGACTTCACCTCAACTAAACATATATACATGCATATACGTCTTATAAAGTTTTACATGAATAGGAGAGAATAAAATGTAGCCAAAGATGACCTGCCGATATGTCATTGCATTAGGCTACAAACATCTCGGCAAGTCATCCTTGGCTGCACTCCACTCCCTACCTCTTCATACAATAACTCTCTAGACAAGTTATGAGGAAAATAGAGATCTCCACAAGTAGAAATATAGGAGAAAATGATGTATTATGGATCACAAGTTTCATGTAGCTATTAGAATGACTCAATGGGCAAAATTGTTGTGAATATTTATAGGCAAAGGAGGACAAATAAAGGATGAGAAAGAATTTATTCCTATATGTCCCTAAATATACATGACTTATAGACTTTACCAAAAGTGGAAAATGCCCATGCCACATGCATTGCCCAACAAATTATATAGCTTTTAATATAGTCCAATTTGGACCACATGTAAATAAAAGTATTGGTTGAAGTGCTCCATTTCTCATCATAATGGAACCTGTTCAGATATTATGACTTTTGGTGGTGATGGGGTGTGGGGTGTGGGGGTTGCCAAACAATTTAATTTGGTTTGATTTAAACAAACTATGAAGAACCCTAGTATCTTTCTATTATTTCTTTTTATCTTTTGGGGTGTTATGGGTTTAAATTTTACTAGTATACTTTTTTATGTATAATAGATGATGTGAAGCACTTGATACAAATGAGAGAATCTATATTCCTATATTACCACCCATGAAACAACCATGCAATTTAGTTTTAAAATAAAAACTTATGGTTCCCCATTCAGTACAAAATTGAGTTGTGTTGCTCAAAAAATTCATGTTTGACCTATTAGAATTAGAAACGCGTAATTTTGCAAGGATATGAACCCTATCTTCTAATAATATTCAAAAGCCATTAGGGAATTGGTGATCTTCAACAGTCTGCAAATTCAGAGTCATTAGATTGTTTCTTCATAAACTCAGCAACTACGCGGTAACAACAGGATAATTGTGTCATCCTCTGTAGACATCTCACTTGAAGAGATCTGGATTCAGCCAGTCCCTACCAAAATGAATTCGCAAGAGAAGAAGAAATCATAAGTAAATTATAGAAAACAATGTGGATGTAAGCAGATAATTGTATGTAGCTATTACTTGCTAATGTCATCCAGATGGTCATCGAAATCCACGATGTCCTTCCATTTCCCTGATGAGACATAGTCTAGAAGAACAATATTTGCAGATGGTTCTTTGATTTTCAGAGAGCCGCTTGCATCTGCTCCCGCTAGTTTCCAGCTCCTAGATGATTCCTTAGTGTAAAGCTGAATAAAGAAAAAGAACTAAAGTAAAGGAAACTGCTAATGATATGAACTTGTTAAAGAACACAACTCTAAAATCAGAGTCTAGAAGAACAATATGCTTTATTAATAAGGAATTCCAAAACTACCCCAAGAAGAATCTGAAGTTCAAAATTCTCAGGCCAGCTGTCCACTGGAACTCTTTTCATAAGAAGCCAAGTACTCATAACAGATAGTTCTCCGTTTTTCACATGAAGATGAAAGCAACTGATAACTTGATTTCATCTGACTGAGTTAGAGCAACTTTCTCCTCTGTTGCAAGGTAAGCATGGTGATTCATCTTAACCCCATATTAAAACAGAGAAAATACGGTCCATTTCGAATTCAAACTTGGATGCTGATATTGTCTTCCCCCCTGAAGATGTTGGAATGGGATTTCTAATTCTTTTTATATTAGCCAACAACAAATATCATGGGCAAATCTAGAGATACCTCAAACTTGGCATCAATTTTCAGATAGACACCACCACTAACTTTCATAGTGATTATTTAAACACTTCCACTTGACAAAAATATATCTCGTGCACGCCTGTCACCAACATGATAGGTGTCATGCACCTAAATTTTAAGTGCATGAAAACATAATATTAATTCCTTTTGTTTCTCATCCTCTCCGACCTGCTATGGTCGCCTTCACATCTTCAATGATTACCACATCTCCTTTTTTCTTTATCCCCTTTTTAACCCAATACTCAAAAGCAATTATCAGAAACACAACTGAGTTATTTAAACAAAAGCTAACTCATCAATCAAAATTTTTGAAGGAAATGTTTTGACTGGCTTAGGTCAATTACAGTATTTTCCTTCACATCCACTACCATTATATGCTTGTAATTCCTTTTGACTCGACCAAGTAACATTGGATGACAAACCCATTTCATAAACACAACGGTAATATAGTCCAACAAACAAGACAAAACAAAATTGGGACAAAGTCATCAAACCCATCATTGAACTAAATGAGTTCTCACTTTATTCATTGTACTTGCCCTCAATTTTTCCACCTCAGATGGGTTCTGAACTTTCCTTCTTTCTCGAACCCATCATTATGTTCATCTTTTAGCCATGATGATTTCAAGAACAAGTTGTTCTCCTCAACAATGGTATTATAGAAATGAACCCATCTTCGATGGAAATACAAAGAGAATATCCAATTTTTAATCTCTTTGTTATCAAATGAAATTGCCTTCGAGACCTTAACAACAGTCCTAAGAAAGAGTTTCAACTATTCAAGAATGTAACGCATTTAGTGTCCTATATGGAAAAATGATTTGTGTAGAATATATCCATAAATAGGGATTTGATACCATCGGGCCAATCATGTTAAGCCCTTGATGGTAGTGCTATGGTTCGGTTCAGAAAAATGGTCACCTGGTTTCTTGTTCAGGGACAAGCAGCTTTCTTGTGACCTACTTGCTTGCAATCCCAGCATTTGATTTCTTAATCAAAACTGAAGCCCAATAGGATTTACGAGACCTACCTTAGTTACCACTCGGAACGTTAGCATGACCACTAAAACCACCTTAATGACGAGATTGCCCATGTCTTTAAATAAAAGAAGAAAAGAAAAAATATACCATCGAACTATCAGAAACGGCTCTGCTGTGCCACTCATTATTAGTTGTGCATATTTTTGTCATTGCCATGACACAATTTGCACATTCATGCCACTTACCACTAACAGCTCAAATAGCCAGTTTGAATACCAATTTTTGGTTTAAAAATACTGAATGGGACAATAACATCAAATTAAACAGGTCACATCACTAACATGTCCCACTTATTTAATACCCATGCCAACTAGCTTTAACCGCTCCATATTAGAAACCGACCCAGACTCTTTTTACCCAAACCCATAATCCCTTTTCCTCAATTCCCTTACTCGACCAGACCCAAATCCTTAACCCTTAACTCAGTTCTTTTGGTGATTGATCGGGAAAAAAACTATGGCCAAAGTTGACTTCATAGCTTGTTTATGAAGGAGAAGGACAAAAGGAATAGCTCAAAAAGGTTGGTTCTCTATTTAAATAATTATTTAAGGTGGTGGGTAGAGAAGCTGTTAATGTGGAGTGTCTTATTTTTGTGTATGTAAATCATAGCTTAATATGTAAAGTTTCAATGTTCTTATGGTTCTGTTCCTTTCTTTTATGGTCCCAAAATGTGTTGTCATTCTAGAGTTTTTATATTCACAGATTTTGTATGGCGTATGTATGTTGCTGATGTGGTCCCTCATTTTTTCCTTTGCATGTGATCTTTACCGAAGCATGATTGACAAAGTGAAAGTGTGTTTCCACTATGGGGTGAATGAGTCTTTTCTCCTCACTGATTCAATAGTAAGAAACCGGCGAACTTCTGTCATAGGTTTGACCCAAAACCTGCTTTCTTATAAAGATTTTTGTCAAAGAGTTCAAGAAAGAGCTAAGGTTTATTAAAGTCAAACAATTGTTAGTTGCCAGACCCGAGTAGGGACTATATTATTGATGGAGATGATGGTATTTTAGGGCTTTGCAGAACCTTATTCGTCATGAGTTTGGAGTTATACACTTGTATGCTGCAGATGAGACAAATTTGATCATCCATAAACATATAATTTTGCATCATATCGAAACATATCATGTAGACGTTGAGGTAGCATCTGATAATGATCATGTTATTGAGGACTATAATTTTTTGATTTGCCAATTTGGAGTATGATGAAGAAATTGAGGTTATTAGTAGGCTGGACAATTATAAGGGAGTTGAAGAAGGATATGACATTTTCTGATATTGTGGAAGGTAGAAGGATAATGAACTACTATGCAATGGCTAATAAGTATGGCTTGAGGACGGAAAAAATTCGATATTTATGACTTGGATGGCCCTTTAAATATATTTCAAGATTATAATAATTATCCTTGAAGCTCCTATCTAACTTCTCAAGGGCCATCAACGTAGCCCTTTTAAGCTTGGATTTTGTCACATTCAGATTGAGATCAGTCTCCAATCTCCCTCTCATGTCCTTAACAGTGTACTTGGAATTGTTTTGTACTCCCTCCGTCCTGATTTAAGCGTCTTACTTTCATTTTTGGACTGTCCAAAAAGAGTGTCTCTTTCTATCTTTAGTATGTTTTTCAATTCCAACATTCTTCTAGGCAAATTTAAGAAAACAAGATTTAAAGGACTACACACATCTTTAATTTAAGACAACAAGATTCAAACGTTTGTTTATTTCATAAACTTTGTGGACAATCAAACTAAGACACTTAAATTGGGACAGAGGGAGTTATTCTTTCTTCAAGTATTGTGCTAATGAGTTCTCTTGGGTTTTACAACAAGGATCACAATTATGTTCTGATTTCAAAGTTTTGTTACTCAACCCAACACTCATTTTATCCTGTGAGATAGAACATCTAAAAGGACATTCCAAGTTCACAAATATACCAAGTCCTAGTGGGATCAGTTTTTACAATCCTCAAGTCATACCCATTAGCCATTGCATAGTAGTTCATTACCCTTTGCACAGAGAAGTAAGATTATCAACTGCTTTTCCTTCGTGCCAACTGGATTAATTAGAAACAATGCAGATAGAACATAAAACAAGGATTTTCATTTGTTCACCCAGCAAAAATAGAACATGAAGATTATTGTGGACATACAGACTTAGATGCGAACTTGATTTCCTGGACTCCCATAATTATCAAAGCAAAAGGACAGAGTTCTATGTTGTCAAATAACAACATGAAGTTCTCTAGTAAATGGAAAGAACTAATAACCTTCCGCATTAAATAGAAACAAAAGAACTAAAGCAACCACATTATTCCAACTAACTTCATCACCACGTGAAAAATGGGACAGATATAGAAGAGAAACCATAAGACAGCTAGAATGATTATCAAGGAAGAATAAACCATATATATGAAGTTGGTCACGTAGTCACTAATGCTTAATGCACCAAAAGTTCAAATTTGAATGGCATAATGACTGGAATTTGGCATCAATAATTAACTGGACGGAATAAGAATATGAAGAAGAATAAAAAGACTGAATTTAGTTCAAAAGCCAATAGCTCATTAAAATGATATGTGCATACCTGCATAACAGGACTCCTGTCTTTGCCCTCCTTCAGTAAAGCTTCAAGCTTCTTGTTATCCATCTGTAAAATACAAGGCAAATTAAGCTCAAGCACTTTGTTAACTTACAATTCAAAGATTGGAACATTTCGAATTAGAACTATGTTGAGTAAGAAAAAAGGGTACCAGAAGTAAAGCAGCTTGAGGGAAATATTTGTAGATATGATCACCAATATTCTTGGCCACATTTCCGACCACAAAATCATCAGATCTTTCATTTGCGTGAAAATAACCCACAATACTCAAACCTTTATCAGCATAGTACTCCTCAATCTATCCAAATAAAATTAAACAAGATAAGAAGAGACTTCCAAACAAGTTAGAAGGCATGGTACATATTTAGTTGAAAATTCTCCAAAACATCCCTTTATACTCAGTTGAAATCTATTATCCTACAGATATAGTGTATACGAACCCACATCTACAAGTATTAACCTGTAATTAGGCCTGGGCATCAAGCTGAGCCCAGCCCGAGCAATTAGTGTACTTCAATTTCATTATAACAACTATCAGTGTACTTCAGTTACTACAAAATACAAACATAATGCTCAATTTCATTATCAAAACAATTACTATACTTCAATTGCGCTACTAAAATCCACTTTGATTCAAAGGGAGGGGAACTGACCATGATAAGTGAAATTTCGAGTGGTGGAAGTAAACCAATCTGAGAGTGGAACAACGGAACAGATTCGACAATTTCGACGTTTTCGCCGTTGCCGGAGATTCTACCAAGAAGAACACCATTGACGGAGGAAGTCTTGTGCTTAAGGGCATGAAGGATTAACTTGATGTAGGCGTTTTGATGAATCTCGTAATTCGATTCGCCACCCATCTCTTCAAACAATCACTCTGAGAATCCTTATTCCGGCGGCCTGCCGATCGAATCTGTTTCTGCGTCTTTGACTACTCCGATGCTCTCTAGTGTACTTGGAGAATTTTCGCTATAAGTTTTATTTGGAGGGGAATATATATCTTTTAATATATTAAGGATATTTTCTTAACTTCTTTTTATTTGAAATATAAAAATGAGAAAAAATTCATTTACTATTAATATTATTATTATCATCATGTTATTAAGTAATTATTATATAAAATATTACTAGTCAATTTCGTTTTTTATTGATAAGGACAATTTATTATACTAAATTTAAAATAAATTAATATAAATCAACATTATAGATTAATAATATTAACTAATCATATATTATTATAAGTGGGAAGCTCTAAAGTGTAAAGTTAGATTACCAGTTTACCCCTATACAGAATAAAAATTATATAGCATCTCATTAATTGTTAATTAGATATTAAACTTTAATTACCTCTAAACTTGCTGAATATCACAAAAAACTGAAAAAATATGAAAAGTCAGTCACATTACATTATTTATCATAGTCAACCATTAACATTATTTTAAGACCTTTCCGAACTAAATCATTGTTTTAAGAAGTCCAAAAAAAATAATTTAAATACATTATCCAATTAAATGTGAAATTTTAAGACATTAAAAAAAATGGAAGATAAAAAGATGTGTATCTGTTTTTAAAACCCTCTTAATTAGTTTCCTAAAACTCTTGTCTTTTCATTTGCCTATATTGAATAAAGATGATTTTTTTTCAAATTTATAAATACAAATATTGAATAGTATTTAACAAGCCTAGGATGAAAGGTTTTTTAGATAATTGCTAATAGCAAAATCCATACTTTTATTTGATCCATTCGTATTATTTTAATTTTAGATTTCATGATTTATATGTATATCACATCTAATTATATTTATGTTTGTCATATTTTCTTTCTCAGCTTTGGGGGCATCAAGATTACCACATCAATTGTGCATTTGTTATATGAGGCTTAAAGTTTCAAGAGAGCGTAAGTAATTTTATTTTAGTTTCTTCAATATTTTATAGACTTATTCATTTCTTTAGGTTAGAATATTGATTATTTTAGATTTGCAAATTCTTGATGATTATGAAGTATCTTGGAGTGGTTATGTTATATTAATCTTGATCTTGTTTTGATTTTTGTTAGCTTTATTCAGGTTAAGGATTTCAATTACAAATCTTTCATGCTTCAAGCCAATGACAACTCCTTTAAACCAAAGTTTTAGGACATATACTGTTATGAATCAAGTTCAACCTAATGTGGATACCAAGATCACACCAGTAGTTATAGGACTAACAAGGGCTATTGGGCCCAGAACAAGCAATAGAGTCAGGTTAATTTGGAATACGGGTCGAGTAGTGGATGTAAGAATGGTTCCATCAAAAGGTGACGATCACTGATTTAGGGATTATAATATTGAAGAAAATATTTTTCTTCTCCTCTTCTTCTAGAGTCTAAAGTTTTTCATCTCCTGTTCTTCTTCTATCTTTAATTATTTGTTATTTCAATATTTCCATTATAATTTGATAGTTTGATTATTGCAATCAGAATCTTAAGGTTGTAATTGTATTCCACTGTTCTTATCAATATAATGAGAATTTCGATTTGTTAGATATACAATAGATTTTACATAATTTGAGTTTAAATAAAATTGTCTCAGTTTCTCCTTATATATTATATGACTCAATTGGAGTTTCTCCAATACTATTTCAATAAAAAATTGTCACACTTTCTCCGTATAAATTATGATTCTATTTGAATTCTCTAAAGAATTTGTTATAATATAATCTTGTAAATTTATGATCTTGAAGTAGGTGTTTATTTTTTACCTTTANTTATTTTAGTTTCTTCAATATTTTATAGACTTATTCATTTCTTTAGGTTAGAATATTGATTATTTTAGATTTGCAAATTCTTGATGATTATGAAGTATCTTGGAGTGGTTATGTTATATTAATCTTGATCTTGTTTTGATTTTTGTTAGCTTTATTCAGGTTAAGGATTTCAATTACAAATCTTTCATGCTTCAAGCCAATGACAACTCCTTTAAACCAAAGTTTTAGGACATATACTGTTATGAATCAAGTTCAACCTAATGTGGATACCAAGATCACACCAGTAGTTATAGGACTGACAAGGGCTATTGGGCCCAGAACAAGCAATAGAGTCAGGTTAATTTGGAATACGGGTCGAGTAGTGGATGTAAGAATGGTTCCATCAAAAGGTGACGATCACTGATTTAGGGATTATAATATTGAAGAAAATATTTTTCTTCTCCTCTTCTTCTAGAGTCTAAAGTTTTTCATCTCCTGTTCTTCTTCTATCTTTAATTATTTGTTATTTCAATATTTCCATTATAATTTGATAGTTTGATTATTGCAATCAGAATCTTAAGGTTGTAATTATATTCCACTGTTCTTATCAATATAATGAGAATTTCGATTTGTTAGATATACAATAGATTTTACATAATTTGAGTTTAAATAAAATTGTCTCAGTTTCTCCTTATATATTATATGACTCAATTGGAGTTTCTCCAATACTATTTCAATAAAAAATTGTCACACTTTCTCCGTATAAATTATGATTCTATTTGAATTCTCTAAAGAATTTGTTATAATATAATCTTGTAAATTTATGATCTTGAAGTAGGTGTTTATTTTTTACCTTTAGTATCTCCTCCCCTAATAATGTTTTTATATGAAACACAATCAATAAGAGATGATACAGATCTAGAGACAGTCGAACAAAGCCAATATGATTATTATATAGTTCCCTTCATATAATAAAGTTTGATCTATACATAGATTTTTGTATTCATTTCATATTTTGCTAATTGAATTTATATTTTCTTTTTTCAAATTTTGGTGTGCATCTCACTACAAGTTTTAACAATATTTATATGGTTTAAGTTTAAACTAATTGACAGAGATTATATTTAATTACCTATTGAATTATCATTATTAATATTCATAAGTCATAACCTTCATGCTTTTCTATATGATTTATACTTTTGTTTGACTTGATGGAGAAAACTTTTGAATTTTTATTGGATATGAGAGAAGGTGACAAAAATCCGGTAAATTATGTACTGATTTTGTATTCTTTTTTCATGTACTTATTGTTATGATTAAAGTCTTAAAGAATGATGTGTATGCTGATTTTTTTTTTCATGTTTAGTTTTTTTATGTTTACTCTCTATTAGTCTTCTTTAATTTAGTTTCTATAAAAAAAAATATTGTCATAATATTTATTTGAGATTGTTCCATTTTAGTTCTCATTACACACATGTTTTCGTTGAATCTAACCAATTTATAAAATATTGCATGGGACACACGTGTGAAGCACGTGTTCATAAACTAGTTAATTATATAAGTTGAACAAATATGAATTCAATTAAAACTCATTTTTTTTGTTGGGTTAGTTCATTAATTTGAATTACAAATGATGAAATTACTTTGCTAAGTCCAAACTGTCATCTTACTTTAGACTATCAATTTATAGCTACATGTCAAATGGGTGTATCATGCCAAGTCAAATGAAAAAGACGGTAGAATCATGTCACGTGTCAAAATGACATAGCATGCCGAGTCAAATCTAACTAATAAAAATACACATCGTGTACATGTGATGTGTTTCTAACTAATCAAATACGAGTACATCACTTTCAATTTGATTGGACGAAAAAAGTTTATAAGTTAGATTTGAACACCACCATATAAAAGAAAAAAAGAGTGACCTTATGGCAATAAAAAGAAAGTAATGGCATGATCAAAATGCATCTCTTTTTACCTGTTTTGCCAATTATCAATTCAATTACAGGCCATGTTGTACAGAAATTGTTGCAAGGCCACAGGAAGAGAAAAAAAAATACAAAGCATGTAGTGTTTTTGTGGTCACTTGTCCTTGAAAAGCTTTGCTACAAAAGCAAACCATTGCTCTTTCTCCAAAAATTTAGCAACATGACCATCTCCGATTTCGTTCATAGTTTGCTCCTCTTGACTCGCTAGATGTTATTTTCCGGACTTTCTTCTAGTTCTATGTCTATGTGATCGCTTCATATCTATATCTGAAACAAAAAAGTAACAATTGCATATCATTGTTAGATCTTAAACCAGGAAATGAATAAGATGTATAATGGCTATGGCTCATTGTTAGAGCTGTATAGATCCTAATGAATCATCAAACAAGATTGGGCCTAGTAACTGTAGTGATTATAGTATTCGAATACTCATCTGTGTATCACTACATACTCCATTTCAGTCAGCAACAGAAGAAATGACTAAATAACATTAATGTGGCACGAAATTGAAGACGATATGTTCTTGCTTGGCAATAGATTGACTTGTTTAGTTGAACAAAAAAATGCATTGTCGTATTAGGGACTAACCTGTCAATCTTCCAGCATTGTACAAAGCTTCCTCAGCAATAGGTCTCCACTGTTCAGCACATGAATGACTTATTCCCAGACCAACACTAAGCCCTCTCAGTATTTGCAGAGTTCGAAGAATTGAGAAAAGTTCTTCTGGAAAAGCCTAACATCAAATAGAATTGTGTTCACATTTTGACCTTAGTACTCATGTCACCAAGTACATTTAACAAAATTAATCAGCAAATAAGAAAGGCCGGTGATACAAGGCGTCATTCACTGTACTAAGTGATGCAAAGAACTTAAGAAGGTACGAGATCCATCTTATCATTTGTGGAGCATAATGCAAGAGAACAAAACAGACCACTTGTAAGTCACAGAAGCTAAAATCCAGACTTTATGGGACCTAATTGAGCTGAATTTTCACAAATTTTTAAGAGACTGAAATTCAGAATGGTCCAGAGTCATTTTCATGACGGTTGGACATTATTGCATTTGCATCTTAAGTGAAAGACTTCCAATTTCGACATGCTGTGGCCTTTCTCTTTTCTTCTTTATAGAGCACCACAATCATTTAAGAGAACATTTCTAATGGAAACAATAAAAACTTACTCAGCCTTTGCTGACCAATGTCAAAAAGTTCCTCTCTTTCATGATTCTTGGCTAAACATTTCTCCATTATCATAAAGATTGAGGAATACCAGATTAGTAGCATGTCTAGTGTATGTATAGTAATCAAAGTGTAAGCTTAATCATGGTACTTATAAGTACTTGTCAAATGGCCATGGCTTCAATTTCAATATTTTAGTTTCCTTTCCGCAGAATTTGTTCTAGAAGCTTATAAGAATTCGTCTAGTATAATGATTTATGTAGTTGCATTTTAAGCACAGGTGCAAAATGTGAAAGTAGTCACTACATTGATTTAGTTGGCTGAAAGACGTAGGGACTATGTTGTTCGGACTCTTCAAAAATGTTGCCGCACCCGTGTCAGATCCTCTAAAATACACTATTGTTGGAGGATCCGACATGCACATGGTGTAATTTTTTAAGAGTCCGAGCAACATAGCCCAGGGACACAGATCAGTCTATTGTGGCTATAGATCGGCAGTCTGCTAAGTTTATTTGCATGACCACAAACTATGTGGCCTTCTATCTCTATTGATCACAATATCCTCCAACCAACACTTGAACCAAACAGCTCATTTTTTCAATTTATATGTCCTTACAACAAAATGCATAGAATTTATTATAACTTTCCATCAGAAGATTGTTTGACCCCACGTAATTTTTTTCTGAGATGTCCATGCTTTTGAGTCGAAGCTCCAAATAAATAGGAATTTCAGGTAATTATGTATAGATAGAGTTCAGCAATGAATATTGTTCTGCTAAGATTTACTTCTCAAAATCAATTCATCCTCCCAATGCCATCCTAAGCAAGTTATTAACTTTAAATGGAAAGAAACTCCTTTTGCAGTGTCCCAAAATTATGATCACTTTCATAAAAGATAAACTCTTCTCTGTACTCTTTTCACTAATTCTATAGTTCCTTATTACCAAAGCATCAACAAAGACATGACGACTGATAAAAGTTCAAATTCTTTAGTCAGGGTTATCAAAATACAACTGCGTCAACTCTTGTCTTCAATATCCATCACTAATCAAACTGATAGACCTCAATGGGGAAGGTAGTATCATGTGGAAAAGATCATTAGATTCTTGAATGGTAAATGCAACCCTTTCTAAAATGATTAACGTTGGGAATTGGTAAATACCATAAGTTGAGAAAGCAGGTACCGCATACCTCAACTGCAATTTTTTTGACTGAAGATTCTTCTGAGAAAGGTTGCATCATCTTTACACCAGGTGGTAATTTTGTGTCAAACATCCCTTGTGCCAATTTAAGCATTTCTTTCTGCTCATCCTCACATTTGCTTAGGGTGTCTATGCCAAGCTCCCTTTAATTCAAAGTGAGAAGTTCAAAGATTGGAAACACATCAGTACTAAAAGAATGTAATTATTGCAATAACATTAACTCCGTAATAGAGTTAAAAAAATCATTTCCATCTCTGTTATTAGTGCCAAGAGTAGTTGGTTTCGCTCCATAAAGTCAACTCCAGTTTCCATTCTTCACACTTGAATAACTAATACATAAACTACTACTATTTCCTTTTCTGTTTATTTTTTGGAAGAACATTTGTGATTTCAAGCTTTTGAGATCTCCCATTAGTATTTTGCATCATGTTGCTTCGTCAGGAAGAAAACTATTCTTGAAATTATAACAAGAGATTCATTGGAAAGTTTCTCACTTAAAGCTTTCTTTGGCCGTAGTAGCATTGCCATCAGCAATAGCAAGAATAAGTTTAGCATATCCAAGCCTGAGATTTTCTGGAAGATCCTTAACTTGTCCATAGTCCAGCAATGCAACCTTAATAAGAGAAGAATGTCACGATCCTTGTCAGAACCCTAAACAAGAACAATTATATGTGATAACCTAATTGAAAGAAGAAAACGAAAAGATGCATACTAACCTCAGCACCTTTGCAGATTAGAATATTCCCTGGATGAGGATCTGCATGAAAGAAACCACTCCTGAGTATCATTTGTCCATAAGCTAGGGACAAACTTTTTAGTATGTTCCTGCATGTAGAAGTAACAAATAAGAGAATAGTACCCCAGTTTACCATATTCTCATGATGAAACAGAATGAGGTTGAAATGATCCTTCAAACAATTAGAAACTACTAACTTTATAAATAGTAGATAACGGTGGAGATTGAAAGAGTTGGTTGGTCCTTGTGGGGTCAAACCCAATGGAAGAAAATTCCATGTGTCAATTTAATTTACTAGGAATTGACAAGATTCAAGATGAATTAATGTGAAGTTTTATTAAGAAATAATTTTTTTATTAGTACAAAATAAAAGTTCAAGATAGTAACTTTGTAGGTGAAATTTAGGTAAACCATAAAATGGTTTCACATATTAAACCTTGACATTTTGACACGTTATGATGTCATGGATGACATCAATAAAAAGAATTCATTCCTATAAATAGGAGCTCTTAATTCATTTGTAAGACTATTCTCACTTGCCTTCTCATCTTTTAAGGCATTTTATCTTCTTACTGTCTTGTGATATTTCACTTGTAATGTTTTGGAGTGAAATAAATATAAGAACAGTTGTTCTCCAGTGGATATAGGATCATTCTGATCCGAACCACGTNCGACATCAATAAAAAGAATTCATTCCTATAAATAGGAGCTCTTAATTCATTTGTAAGACAATTCTCACTTGCCTTCTCATCTTTTAAGGCATTTTATCTTCTTACTCTCTTGTGATATTTCACTTGTAATGTTTTGGTGTGAAATAAATATAAGAACAGTTGTTCTCCAGTGGATATAGGATCATTCTGATCCGAACCACGTTAAATATAGTTGTTCTTCCTTGTTCTTTATTTTTACGTTTTCGCTAATAATTGGTATCAGAGCCAAGGGGTTGCAACATAATATGAACTCCCACATTTCTTTACTTTGGTTTTCTGTATTTCCAAATACTTTGTAGTAGAAGAGGACGAACAAGTAAGGTGAGTTCCATAAAGTTTGAAATTGATAGATTTAGTAGGATGCAACAACTTCAACATCTAGAAGATCCAGATGATGGCGTTACTAGGAGGAAAGGTTCAATCACTGCTATTGACGGTAAGTACCCCGATAACACATCGAATTCCAACAAGAAGAAGATGCATTGAGTGTAATTCAACTATCCCTTGCACCTAAATTGCTTTGTGAAGTGAGGATAAGTACCGAGGAGACCGTCAAATAATTATGAGAAAGGTTGGAAGGCCTTTACCAAGATTGGTCAATGACAACAAGGATGTTGTTACAACGGTGTCTTCACACATTAAGATGGATTTAGGTACTTTTTTGCAGGTTCATCTAGATTCGTTCAATAAACTTGTGATAGACTTACAGACTGCTGAAATTAACAAGGATGAGGAGACACTTGCATGTTCTTTTCTATTTTCATTGACTTCCAAATATCATGATATTGAGAATTCAATGATGTATAGCAAGGAGCCTATCACTCTTGAGCAAGTGTGGTAACCACTTAATTCTTGTGATGTGCGGAGACATTTTGAAGGAGACAAATGTGACAAAGCTAGTGGGCTATTTGTGGCCAACACTAGCAAGCACAAGATGGGAGGGGTGCTAGACTACATCTATTCAGATTTATAGGGTTGCTGACCTACATCTGCTTCCTTAAGACGCAGAGCCCATAAAATTCAAGTGTGTTGATCTTCTCACCATTCAAAAGGTTGCAGTTGCTCAATATCTCCAGTCCTTGTACACTTACATGACCTAGTCTCATGAGCCATAAATTTTCTTTAACATCATAAGATAACTGCACAAGGGTGCTTTCTTCTATTGTGTAGAGGTCATCCTCCAACTTGGCCTTCAACATGACTAAAGACCCTTTAGTCACTTTCAGAGTTCCCTTTGCTCATGTACTTGTAGCCTTGTTCATCCAAAGCACCCGAGGTTCTTCAGATCAAGAACATGACAGACTTTTATAATAGTCCTCATGATTCCATCATGGCACCAAACCCAAACTGAACCAATGTCAATTCTTTTACAAGTTACATTATTGCCCATTGTTATGGTTCCTCCATTTGTTTCATAGTCGCTGGACCAATCTCTTCGGAATATCATATGCAGAGTACAACCAGAATCTAACATACATCTATTGTCATAGACTCCACTATTGGATAATATTCTTAGTACATAATCATTATCAGAATCATGTAGGCGCTCAACAGTAGATGCACTCGCCTTTTCTTTGACTTTGACATAAGACAATCTCGTTCAAAATGCCTCTTCTTGTAATAACCCTACACTCTGCATTTTTCTTGTTCACATGAGACTTTGATATGTACTTAGATTTGCTCCTTCCCTGTTGGCAGGTACGCTTCTCACAAAGAGCTCACTAGATTCATCATCTTTGTCTTTTCAAAATGCCTCCACATCACAAGAGTTAAGTACTTGTCGCAATTGCTCAAAGAGTGATAGGAAATGAATTTTCAGATCACGATATTTTGAAGTCAATGAAAATAGCAAAGCATATGCAAGCGTCTCCTCATCCTTTTTAAGTCTTTAAGTCCATCACAAGTTTATTGAACGCGTCTAGATGGTCCTGCAACAAAGTACCTAACTCCATCTTAAATGTGTGAAGACACCATTATAGCAACATCCTTGTTGTCACCAAACGGCTCCGCCCTTTCAGCCTTTCCCACAATTGTTAAACCATCTCCTCAGTACTTGTGCTCACTTCACAGAGCACATTAGGTGAAAGGGACAGTTGGATTACACTCGATGCATCTCCTTCAATCTTTTTCTTGTCGAGATTCGATGTATTATTGGGGTACTTTCCGTCAATAGCATGGATTGAACCTTTCCTCCGCAGTAACGTCATCATCTGGATCATCCAAATATTGAAGTAGTTGCGCCCATTAAATCTATAAATTTCAAACTTCATGGAACTCATTGTTACTTGTTCTTCTTTAACTACGAAGTATTTGGAAATACAGAAAAACAAAGTAATTCTTTTTTGACGTGGAAGTTCAAATTGTGCTGAAACCACAGAGTATACACAAATAGATCCTTGGCTCTGATGCAAATTGTTAGCGTAAATGTGAAAATAAAAAACAAGGAAGCATAACAATATTTAACGTGGTTCGGATCAGAATGATCCTACGTCCACCGGATAACAACTGCACCAGTATTTGTTTCACTCAAAAAGAATACAAGTGAAATATTACAAGAGAGAAACAACATCAAATGTCTTGGAAGATGAAAAGACAAGTCAAATGCGTCTTACAAATGAATTAAGAGCTTCCTATTTATAGAAATTAATTCTTCTTATTGATGTCATCCATGACATCACTATGTGTCAAAATGTCAAGGTTTACTATGTGTAACCATTTTATGGTTTACCTAAATTTCACCTACAAAATTACTATCTTGACCTTTTATTTTG
The DNA here is from genome assembly GCF_001406875.1 of Solanum pennellii. Taxonomy (NCBI): domain Eukaryota; kingdom Viridiplantae; phylum Streptophyta; class Magnoliopsida; order Solanales; family Solanaceae; genus Solanum; species Solanum pennellii. The sequence continues at coordinate 49,682,169 of NC_028643.1, read as the reverse complement.
TACCAATGAAGAATTATCTTCATACAAAATCTTCACATTAATTCATCTTGAATCTTGTCAATTTATAGCCAAGTAAATTGGCACATGGAATTTTCATCCATTGATTTGACCCCACAGGTACAAAACCAACTCCTTCAGTTTACATGACAAAAGGCAGAGAATTTCGAAAGGTCAAGCAAGTTTGTGTGCTGGAACATTTTTATACAACCAACATCTCAAGCTATGTAGCATTGCTAATATACTTTATTTTCTTCAAAAGGTATGTGGTGAGCCATCGTCAAAACTTCTTCTGGTNTGCAAGTTTGTGTGCTGGAACATTTTTATACAACCAACATCTCAAGCTATGTAGCATTTGCTAATATACTTTATTTTCTTCAAAAGGTATGTGGTGAGCCATCGTCAAAACTTCTTCTGGTGTAGAAGGAAGATGTCAAAGAATCTCATCTCAAACAAGTCAGTACAGGGGTAAAATGGAATCTTTCATGAGATAAGTGTGAACTGTGACGTAATCACCACTTAACTTAGGAATAATTTGGAAACAGTTTTTTTGTGTTGAGAGCGTGTGGAAAATGAGCTAAAAAAGCTTGGAGATGCCTTATAGACTTTTAACGTGCTTGTGACCAAGTAGGAAGATGATCTGGAGCCAAAGTTAGAGCCAAGGTGCAGTGCTTGGCGCAAATCTGCATTAACCACGACGCAGAAAAAATAATGCTGAACTTGGCGCCACTCTGCCACAAAATGAGGAAATTTTGCTGCCAACCTATCAAAAATCTGTGTCAATCCTAGGCAGAATGTCCCACCTAGATTTTTTCGGGACAATCTTGATACTTTTATAATGATCCCAAATATACAGATTCATAGCCACCCTAAAGGGATTCTTCAGTGTGCTTTGATGATCATTTTCAGATTACTGAGAGAGGAATATATTTTCCTTTGTTATTTGAAGAACTCCTGATTTTCACAAGGTAATTCATTTCAATACATGAGATTGTGGGGTTTAACTAAAATTTAGGCCAGATTTCCTGAATTAATCTGGTGTTTTCAAGTGTTTAACAAGGTTTTCGGGTTCTATATACATTATTGTGTTAGTTTCACTCAACGCATATCTTTATTTGCATAAATATTCATAAGTTAAATATTGCTTCCGCTATCGCCAATGTTATCAGTTTAATTTAACAGAGATAACATATATACCAGAGACAGTAACCTAAATTATTTTAGAAGCCAAATTCACTCTGAGAAATATAGGTTCTTACTGCCTTGCTACCGCTGCAATTTTACCATCTGGACTGATGCCTCTCTTTGCCATTTCATCTCCTAGCTTCAGAATCGGGGTTCCATCTATATATTCCATCACTAGGACCCTCCTTTTAAAAATATTAAAGGAAAAAATGGATTATTAAGTAATCTGAAAAGAAAGTTACACTGTAGCTGTAAAGTTCATACATCCAACAGAGAAAAGAAACAAACTAATCGAAAAGTTAATGAACCTAGTGAACATCTATATGTTGTTGGAATGATGAAAGCAAACAAGATGTGAGACAGCACATTCATCGGAAGTTTTACAGTGGCTTGAGCTAACATATGAACCTTGTGACAATAAGAACAAAAGGACATGCAAGATTATTGAAGAAATAACAGAGAAGCATCTTACAAAGCAAAACAGTTACAGTAATGATTAATCAGTTTCAAACAATCGCTTGATCCACCTCATTACAGCAAGACATTTCAAATGTCCATTGAAGATCAAAGCTACCAATATTTAGATAAGAAAACATCAATTAGTCAAATATTCCACAGAGAGCTCACCTTGTGACGATATCTCGAATCACCCGTGGAACCATAACTGGGGACTTTTTGTTATTTTCGTAGAGAAAACGCCGAATTCTATCCATTGCATCAGCCTCTCTCAAAAAGTTGAATTCATACCCGATCTAACATGTAATAAGTGAAACCAGTTTGTTAAAGCAAGAGGATAAGAAAAATCATTGTTGTACTTAATCTAAGCTGAAATAGGAGATGACAAGGTAAATACCAAGTTGCATGTAAAGCCATGAGCAAACAACTGAGATGAGTTGTCTTTAAGGACATTTGTGAGAAACAACAGATATCATCAAAATAATTCGCGATCATACCATCAATACAGATCATAATGCACCATCCAGCTAATTGAAACTACCTATAAAGAAGACTTACATGCACGAAGCTTTTGGAATTACTGTACCAAAGTGTTTCCTCAATATTTAGATGAACAGAAATCTACAATGGCTACGAAGAGCCATCTTTCATAAAATAAGTTACTTAGAAGAGAAAAAATTGATGTTTATATCCAGTGAATGCAGTAGGAAATTTCAGGTGTCAGCAAATATTCCGCAATGCAACATAGCCACATTTCCTTCCACCTAATTTGGCTGGCCTCCGGAGGCAAAATACAAAACTGCTACTGTGTGGCAAGCAATAAGTTATAAATTTGGGAAAAGAATGCTTTCATGGAAGAAACAATATCTTTTACCTTGATAGATAGTGTATTGGAAGACCTACCCATGTCCTTTTTCCGCATACTACACAAGGTGAAGAAACAACTATTGATGATTACGTTTTAACTTCTTATGGGATGGATGTGGACAGATAAGAAATTTCATCTCATATAGGGGAGAAAATAATTATGACAAAAGTAAAGCAGGATAATGGGTGGGAAATATGGAAATTCACAATATGTGCTTATTATTTGAATGGCAATGAATGACATAGGCGAAGCTAGGATTTCATCTTTTGCGTTCTGAATTTGACAATGACGTTTTCAAGTGATAATAACTCGTTTCTAACTTCTAAATTTAATATTTTGACCTATTTAATGTATTTATTAACACAAATACACTATTTGAGACAATCTACTGGGTTCGGCCTAACCCGTATGCAGGCTACTACTTCCGCACATGAGAAAGGTAGGTGCTAGATTAATATGTTTCTAGGGAAAACATCATTAATGCTAAATATGGATTCACGAACATCTGGTTGTCAAAGAAGTTCACAGAAGACACATGGCTATAAATTAGGAAACATCTCAGAAATTCACACCCAGAATTTGAGTCTTACTCATTAAGGCAGGTTTTAACTTTTAAGGCTTTCACTAAAAACGATAAAGAAAATAACAAGTTCTTATTGGAAAAGGTAATGAAGATCATCAGGAAAGAATTAAGGAAAATAGAAAGCCCTCCTAGTCACTTAATACAATTTATTAGTTCCCAAGTTAGAAACTAGGAACAACTGAATATTGATGTAAATATTTGCAACATGCACCTCCTTGGTGCTGTTATTAATGAAATTACATTTTACCTTCTTCTGGCTAAAGAGAAACAATAGATGATAAGAGTAAATAATGCATATACGGAAATTTTATGCACCTGTTTCTCAATTTCCTTTGTCAAAGAGTATATATCGAATTTTATATCAATCTTCTGCAAGTATAGTGCAAAAGCTTGCAAATTGTGGATATCGGTCATCATCAGCTGTTGGACCCCAGGGTGTTGTACCTAGAGAAGACAACTACTTTAGAACCTTATGATCACAACAATCTGCAAAGTTATGAGTCAATTTTTCTTACCTTGACAACAACATCTCTTTTGTCACCTATGAGTCTCGCTCTGTGAACCTAATTCCAAGTAAAGTAAACACAAGTTGAACCACTTAGGATCAAAGTAATATTACTTCCTCTGTATAACTAGAATACAGCTCAAAGATATGACATTTAGAAATAATTATTTATCTGACTTTAAACTGCCTTACAGGTTTGGCCTTCAAAGCCATGTATCACACTGGTTTTAAGGTTAAAGCTGTTGAGAAGTAAGGAGAACAATAGAAAATGAATATTTATTCATTTGTGAACAGATATACACAAAGCTGAGTAGTGCTAGACGATGTCCTAAGAAACTATTTCAGCTGAAAGTTTCATCAGATCAAATAAACCTCCATCTTGTTAGAAGGAGCAAGAACAACAAAACTTGATTAAGGAAATCAGCTAACTAGGAAAAGAAGAAAGTATCAGTGCATAGTCTACTGGTTGAACTTGTTGAAAAGAAGTTCTAGCATATATTTTGTGGCATGTTATACATATATAAAGATTTGAAAATGGCTCATTATTCATTTTTTTATTGGTATATTTCACATCTTCATCATCATGAGTCATGATCATGGCTGTACTAGTCATCACTTGCATGTTAGCTATGAACAAATTTTGCATTTAACAAAAAGGACTCATGAAAGGAGCCACATTTCCATACAATGCAAAATGTAAAATATACAAAAAAATTCTTTTGAAATATATATTCTTCATTGCAAACAAAAGCTACTGTTGTTGTTGGGATAGGGCTAAGGCCCTACATAAACCATAAGAATATACTAGAGATTGTTAGACATTATAATATATCAGCCACAGCAAAGATTGAAAAACTTGTTTGGTGTATCTTCTTAGGCAGTTTCCCTTGCCTAACATGTAAGTGGCAATGTTTTTGCTATTATTGCTGGAAATAGGGTGCTGTTGTGTCTATTACGTGCCTACTGTGTTCTACAACCTATTAGTGGAAATTAACTTCCAGGTAAAAGCCCAAGAAAAAAGAGTTGGTCCTAATTCGAGAGAAAAATTTGCAGACCTAACATAACTAAATAAATGTGTCACCCCTGTAATAACTTAGACTTTTAGATATGATAGTCACACACTTCAACAAATCTAAATGTATTTACTATCTGCAAGGTCGATATTTTTAACAACTGTTTGATTAACATGAAGTTTCTAGTCAATGCTTGAAGAAATTTTTGTCGCTCTACAATGAGCTTTAGTAATGCTTTAAATCAAGCTTAACAGTTACCTGTGCAATAGAAGCAGAACCGAGAGGATCGACATCAAAACTTTCAAACAATTCATCAACATTCTGATCTAATTCCTTCTCCAGCACAGCCCTGACCACATTGTACGGTGTAGCAGGCGCTTGATCACATAGAGTAACTAACCTTCTCACCCATGCAGCAGGGGCCAAGTCCGGTTTCCCAATTAGTTGAGCAACCTAATATTAATATTAATATTACCATCACCATCCACATAATTAGATCTTAAGATGAATTATGAGTTGTGAAGCCCAAACATAAACCCTCTTGATCATTCTTTTGTCTAATAACAGAGAAATTCCCAAGAGCTAACGGTCCATGGTTCGAAACTCAGTGGATTATGAGTCCGCCCCTCTACCCCTTTCCATTTACATACCAGGAATTGCTTGCAACAGGGTACCCATGACGTGCGCCTAAATCACACATCACGGGTCCGCCAGACCTCTTACCACTAGACCAAATCCCTGGGGTTAAAATATGGAAGCAACCCTCAGGGAACGCTATAACGTGGAAGCAATACAACAATCTCATGAGCATTATGATAAATAGAGCAAAGTAGTGCATGCTGCAGCCAGTACATACTAGTGCACATATCCCAATATAACCGCATAAACTTAATTAAATTTATTAAAAGGAAACACTAAATGCAGAAATCTTTTTCCTTGTAGAGTTAATAAACAACAAAGGACCATTAACACTTAACAGCTTGTTTGGGTCGTAGCTACCATGAATTCTATTTCTTTCTTTTACGCTTTCTGATTACTTCCTTTTGAATTGAGGCTCTATCGGAAACAAATCTAAAACGAAGGGATAAGGTCTGCCTACATCCTACCCTCTTCACGCTCCATTTGTAGTTGTAATAAACAACGAGTCAACGATAATGGTTTGAGATTTGAAATCGATTCTATATTAGGAAACGGAAAATGGGAAGCTGGTTACAGAGTATACCTTTAGGAAGAACCCACCAAGGTCAGAGCACATATTATATATCTTCTCAGCTGCAACCTCATGCTGCCTCTCCCACATTGCTTCTTGTTTTTGCACATCCTTTTCAAATCCAACTCTTAATTGAAACACCTTTAAAAGAGCAATTAAAACCCAAAACTTACTTCAATGAGCCAAATGAACCAACAAATGCTTCATTCATATTACAAAGAGAAATTAAAAAAAAAAAAAACAGATTTTAAGAAAAACACTCCATTCCCAAATTCACTCTTCTACATTAATCATAGAGGTAACAACTGTGAAATTAGACCAACTAATTTGTAGAATTTAAAATCATTTTGTATATATATCCTAAATTCTTTAAATTATAAAAAAAAATTAGGCTCACTACGTATCTAATCTCCTAAGCTTTTGGTGCTGCTAGAAAGCGTTCAACCACATAAACAAACACTTAAACTTGGCCTTGGTTGACAAATGAACATATCTAGACACCTCAACTTTGGTTTCAACTATCAACTCATCTCTCCTGTGTCCCATGGATATCCGACACTAACATGCCACAATTTTACAAGTGTCTGGATGATTATCTTGTAATTGTGATTGCTCAACTGATACAATGGACACGAGTTGAGGTATGTAGATGTGCATCCTCAAAAGTTAAATTTTAATATGGGAAAATGGAAATGGGAAAATAGAACTCAATTCAGTGCCACTGTTCACTAATATTTGGGGAAAATGGGATAAGATAAGATACCACATTAAAAATGAATCAGTTCCACTAACAAAATCAAAACTTGAGAAAAAAAAATGAAAAGGGGTACCTTATAACCAGTATATATATCTACTGCACGAACCCAAAACTGGAAAGAACGTTGCCAAGGTCTGAAACAAGCAGATACCTTTTCTTGAAAATCAGATTGAACACTCATTGTTTCTCTGTAAACTCTATCGTAGCCTCAATAAGGTTAAAGACACCATTTTTACACCTTATATTTTCTTTAGAAAGCCTCCATAGCTCAATTTTGCAAGAAATTTGAAGGGGCATTAATAGCCATTCACCCATTATATTCCTTTTTTTTTCTTGTGGCTGGAAAAAATTACTGCAATATCTGTTCTTAAAATTTGTTGAATGGGGTTGCTCAAATACTTGTAACTTGTAAGGAGTAATGATTTTCTTGGAGATATATTTGTGTGGGTGTTTATGTGAACATATATTTCAACTAGATAAAACACCATAATTCATACCCTAGTTAAGATTATAATTGATATTTCTCTAATATTTCAATAATTTAAGAATTTGAAAGATTGTAAAATTCTTTTACTCTGTAATGAATTTTATCTTTTAACTTATTTTCAATTATAAAATTTNTTTTCTTTTTTCTTGTGGCTGGAAAAAATTACTGGAATATCTGTTCTTAAAATTTGTTGAATGGGGTTGCTCAAATACTTGTAACTTGTGAGGAGTAATGATTTTCTTGGAGATATATTTGTGTGGGTGTTTATGTGAACATATATTTCAACTAGATAAAACACCATAATTCATACTCTAGTTAAGATTATAATTGATAATTCTCTATATTTCAATAATTTAAGAATTTAAAAAATTGTAAAATTCTTTTACTCTGTAATGAATTTTATCTTTTAACTTATTTTCAATTATAAAATTTGTTCTTTATATTCTCAATATTGAATGATTTTTTTTCATAAATTAGTCAATTAACACTTTCTCTATTATTTGATAAATGTGTACGTAAAGTATAGAAATAATTAATTTAATGACGTATTATTTATTCTTTAGTTAATAGGAGCTAGTTTTTCTTAGAGTAACTTTCATTAGCAAAAATAAAAAGTATATTTGTATGTTATAGCTATACTTTGTATGATTGCGCTCCAAACAAACATAAATATGTATATTTCGCAAAACATATAAAAAAAAGCAGTTGTATAATTCGTTATACATATATTAGCAAACCAATTGTATAATTCGCTACACATATACAAAAGAAAACAATTGTATACAAAAGATCAATTGTATATTTTGTGTATGTATAAAACGAGAAAGAGAGAACGATAAAAGTAAATTGGGCAGGGAATATTTATATTGTATAATTAAAAGTGTATAGGACGAAGATATATGTATTTGCATGTGTATATACAATTTTCTCTCACTTTATACAAATAGAAACACAATTTATACATTTCGTTTATGTTTGTATAAGCAAGAGAGATGAGGGCGGTGAGCAAGATCTGGGAGAGGAGAGAGAGAGGAACGAATATATGTATATATATACAATTTACTCTCGCTTTATACAAACACAATCACATTTTATATATTTGTGTTTGTATAGAAGCGAGAGGGAGCGAGCGAGAGTTTGGTCTCGTTAAGGTGTTAAGAACTTTTTAACCCATATTTAAAAAATTGAAAATATTTTGAAATATATCACCTTCGAAAGAAAAGAAAAACTAAAGAATTATGAACAAACCAAGTCACATGTTTGTTATTTGAAGGGCATCATTTGGGATATATATAGAAAATAAATTACAAATAATGAGGAGAATCAAGAAAGGTCACGAGGAGCAATAGTTCTAATAATTGAGACCTATTAATCTTTTCATGTATTGACCATTAACAATGAATAGAAATGTAGTAATCGAAACATTTAAACTTTTCTCAATAAAAAATGTGAAAGGTTAAGAAGCAATATGCAAAAATATGTAATTATATATATATATATATGAAAGACAATAAAAAAGGCAACCCATATAAATGTCTAACCTCATATGAACTAGAACTATAGAACTAGTTCTTAGTTTTATAAATATTAATATTAAGTTAAACGATTGGCGTCTTTTGACAATATAAATAAAAAATAAGTAGTATGTAAGAATAAAAAATGCAACCCTAAATTAATAACATTTTAAGCATGTGCGTAAATATTTAAGGCCTCCTTTTATAATTTGGTGTTAGGCTTTTAATTTTACTGAGACGTTCTTGGCATCACATTTTCTTTTACAAAAAGAAAAAAGAAAATGCATAAGTACTCCCTCTCTCCCAATCTATGGCCGAAACCCAGAGACACTTTTATACTATACTAAGGTCCTATTACCACCAATCTTGCTCTAGTACAAAGGCTAAAGTTTCACCTGAACGACTCTATCGAAGCAAATCCTTAACCACATGCTAACCTGAATCCTTGACTGTAAAAACTGGAAAGAGTTCATCAAAAGGAGCCAAATGATACCCATATCAATAGGATTTGAAATCAGGAGTAAAATAGTATAAAAATTACTTCAAAAACCAATAGAGCGAAAAAAGTTGAAAAACATGTTCTTAAGCCAAGAGGGATTCGTGGTTGAGAACCCCATTAAAACTGATTAAGAAATGAATTCCAAATAATCAAAATACCTTTTGACCAATTTTAGGGAAAGAACGTAACCTCAAAATCCACTTTATAAATCAAGGTTTAAAAAGTTTTTCGGAAGATAAAACTTGAAGGAATCGATGAAAAACTAAGAAAAAGAAGCTTACCCACACTAGGAATTACAAAGAAGTGAGCAACGAGATGTGTAATATCTTTTAGTAAATATTTCATTACATCAAATGTTCCTCTCTAGTATTGGAATGAAATTTGTTAAGTGTATGAACGGATGTTGTAATATTTGATCCGGTGCAAATCACATACATCAAATTACCAACTGCAGAAGAGTATATGTGGAATACATGACATATCTTATTCTTTCATTAGTAGATAGAATCTAAGTTGTACTCAACTTAAAGTGTTTAGCAAGGGATGTACTAACTACTTTTATTTTTGCGTGTTGAGCCTCTTGATTATTTCTTAATTTATTACTTGAAGGATATTGATAACTCCATTTTATTTCTATCTCGATGTATTTGTAAGCCTAGAATTTTCTTTTCTTACCCCAAGTCCTTAATTGCAAACGATATTCTCAAATCCTTCTTAGGGATTGCAATTCAAGATTAAACATCAATAGAGAACTTAAAGAATACATAATGACCTGAAAAGGTTTTCTTGTATCACTAGTTTTCAATAACAGATTCAAACTTCAAGTACCACTATATTGAAATTTGTTTCAAGCAATACAAGCTTATTCGCAGTTTGCAGAAATAATTTTATTGAACCCTTCGGGTTTTTCCATATTAATTTCTCCATCTAAATCACCATGAAGAAAAATTGATCTTGACACCATATACTCCACCTCTAAATCTAGATTTGTGGCTAAGCGTAGAACCATACAAATAGAATACATTTTCATAACAAGAGAGAAAATTCATCAAAGTGTTTCGCGTGACAAAACTTTTAACAACTAACCTCAGCTTATACTTAGGCATAGAGGTATGTTACTCTTGCTTTACTCTGAAAATCAATTTATTTGTTAAATATATCTTACCTTTCGATAATCCACTAAATCATATGTGTCATTCGCGTGAAGTGACTATATTCAGATATACCAATATTATATGAGTCCGAAACTCAAAGGGTACAAAATATTAACAAAAATTCCAAAACGGTATATAAAATTTTATATTAACCAAAACGGTAAAATCGCTGCCGGTGCAGCGATTTACTTTACCTGAAAAAGTAAAATCGCTGCTGAGGCAGCGATTTTGCAAAAAAAAATTTTTTCTTCTTACAAATCGCTGCCTCAGCAGCGATTTGATATTATTTTTTAATTTTCTTTTTTTTTTAAAATAAGGTATATCGCTGCACTGGCAGCGATTTATAGAGAATTTTTTTTTAAAAAAAAAAA
>NC_028643.1:49654832-49671297 GCF_001406875.1 Solanum pennellii | reverse complement strand
CTTTAATTTTTTATTTAAAAAAATTAATTATTTGAATTCAAATATTATTTAAATTTAAATTCAATATAATATCTTTTTTTAGAAAGAAAATATATTTATTACTTTACTTATTTTTAATTTTTTTAAAATAATGTATATTTTCTTATAAGTTATATACATAAATTTTAAAAAATATTATAATTTTTTTATATATATAAAATCGCTGTTTTAACATTTTTAAATTTTTTTTATTTAAAAAATTGCTTATTGCAGCGATTTAATAAAAAAACAATTTTTTTTTTAAAATCGCTGCCAGTGCAGCGATTTATAAAAATAAAATTTTTTTTTTGATATAAATCGCTGCACTGGCAGCGATTTTTTTTTAAAAAAAAATTCTTTATAAATCGCTGCCAGTGCAGCGATATACCTTATTTTAAAAAAAAAGAAAGAAAATTAAAAAATAATATCAAATCGCTGCTGAGGCAGCGATTTGTAAGAAGAAAAATTTTGAAATCGCTGCTTAGGCAGCGATTTTTTTTTTACAAAATCGCTACTGAGCAGCGATTTTACTTTTTCAAGTAAAGTAAATCGCTGCACCGGCAGCGATTTTACCGTTTTGGTTAATATAAAATTTTATATACCGTTTTGGAATTTTTGTTAATATTTTGTACCCTTTGAGTTTCGGATTCAATATTATATGATATCACATACACCACACTTTAAAAAAATGAAAACTCTTAAATTTGAAGTTAAAACATTTTAATCATTTAATGTGAAGAGCTTATCCAAAAGTTTCTTAATTTATTATTAAGAGTTAATGAAGCATTAAAGAAAGTTACAACTTGATTTTATTTTTATACTAAACTTCTATCTTAGAAAATCAAAACTAATGATATGAAATTACATAGCTGGATCAACTAACATAGGATGACATCCTTGACACACTCCAAACTCAAAAGTAATTGAAATGTTATTTAATTCAAATATTGTTCAGATTTTCTATATATAGATGCATTTAGAGAATCAGTAAAGCTAAGCCTATTTAGGTGCTAATGATGTTTACTCTCTGAGCTAAGCACAATTAAAATGTAATGAGTTTTCTGATTTTCAAATTTTCTGATTTTCGAAATTCTATGTTCTCTTCTTATTTCACTTTGTGATATTTGTCACAGTATAATCCATCAAAATGTAATGAGTTTTCACTTTATATATCTAAATATATCATTCAGGTAGAACAATTAGTTTATTTCTTTATCAAACTATATCAACTCATGGTCTCGTGTCTATACTTAACAAGGTTGCTTGTGATTAATCAACAATATGCCCTGATGATACTTCGTTCAACACTCAATGTTCATTATCTTATAATTAATTCACAATCCGTTTGTTCCATTTAGTCACATAATTAAAAAAAATGTGTTAGATAGAGATATTGAATACATTCTATCTTAAAAGAAAAAAAAAGAATAATATCAAAGAAATTCAATAAAGAATAATAACCTCAAATCTAAACTTAGAGAAACTCAATATCAAATTAATAACTTCTTCACAAACCAAAATGGAGGTAGAAACTAACTACTTCAAAAATATTTAAAAGTAAAGGTAAAATAAAAGTAAGTCGGAAATAAGACTATTTATTCACCTTCTTCAATTAAATTTTTAATTCATTAAATTGATTATATTTAGATATAACTATATTCAAATAATACCTACACTTTGAAAATAATAATTAAAAATCCTTAAATCTGAAAATGAGTTAGAATATTTTAATCATGTAATTCGAAGAGCTTCTCCAAAAATATCTAAATTTATTTTGATGAGTTAATGAAGCATTAAAGTACTATAGCATATTTATAAGCTAAATTTTTATATCCAAAATTAAAATTAATGATGTGAAATTAAATCATGCAGTTCTTAAATTTCATGTTTCTACCTAAAATGAAATTTATTTCTTGAGCTAGAGAACATAAATGTTGATAATTATTTAAACAGTTAGAGAAAAAGGCCTAGTGAATCCTTGATAAATGTTGAATGTTATCATAAGAAAAACGAACATTTCAAATCATATCTAATTTTAGTTGATGCATGATGTCTTTTTGAATGTTAAAAATATTTTCTTGAAGAAACCCTAGAAGTTATCAAATATATGAACATGAGTGATAGAAATGTTAATGCTGTGGTAAAGTTGGACATTGCTAAGACATATCATACGGTCTCCTAGATTTTTTGACTAGGGTCCTAAGGAAGTTTGATTTCTTTAAAATTATTATTAACATGGTCAGGAGACTTGTCTCTAATAATTGATAGTCTATGCTGATTAATGATCAGTTTCATGATTTTTCCCTAGTCTTCCATAGGCTTGAAACAAGAAGACCCTCTTTTCCCAACTTTATTCATCATTGCAAGTTTGCAACAAAATTTTTAGCTAAATGAGTTGACAGTTTACAAAGGAATGATAATTTCAAAAAATATGAATTATCAAAGTTGAGCCTAGAGATTAATGATCTGTCATATGATGCTGATGTTATTCTCTTCTATTTTAGAGATAGAGTATCAATAATTAAGATGATGAAGGTGTTGAAAGACTATGAAAATATCTCTAATTAGATAATTAACAAGTCAAAGAGTTTTTATTCTAGTCATGATAAAACTCCTTCGAGTGGAAGATTAAATTTTCATGGCTTAGAGAGGTTCATTTTCCTAGAAATATTGTGGAGAATACCCTGGGAGTTAGTAGAGAGGATGGAAAACTTACTTGAAAATATGGATCAACAAAACATTCAAATAAGATGCATTTCAGAGAACCTAATAACTTAGTGGTGGACTTCATACCAAACACTATAATAAAAAATGGTGGAGCACAATAATTTCATAATTTAAATCAATTACCACGCGTGGAAAAGGAAAGCATAAACATTAATAAAAAATACATACCAACTATCAAAATCAAAGCAAGAAGAATAAACAACATCAACAACTTTTAAGCATGGATAGAAACAAATGGAAAGTTCCTAAGTCTCACATCCAGGGGTGGACCCACGTGCCGTCCAGGGTGTTCACCCGAATACCCTCGAAAAAAAACTACGTTGTATACCTAAGGTGAATTTTCATGATTTGTGTGGATATAAATATTTTGAACACCCTAAATCACAAATAGATGAGATAGCCCAGCGGTAGCTGAGCTCAAAGATATGCGCGATGTTGAGGGTTTGAATCCCTGGTTTGGCTTTTTATTTTTTACATTTTTTGGTTTCAGTATTTTTTTAGTTACATGTTTATCTTTTATTTTCCGAACCTCCTCAAAGAAAATCCGAAGTCCGCCACTGCTCACATCCATTATATTTACCGAATAATTTATGGCCATTTCAAGGGAAAATTGTTGTGAGAAAACTAACCTAAGATGTCAGCCAACAAAAAGTGATACAATCACCAGCAAAAAGCTTGATTTAAGGAACTAGATTTGCATTTTATGTTCTTGCATCCAGCCAAGATATCAAGAAAAAGGAGCTTGGGAACAACTTGGGTTTCTCCGCCTCTACTTCAACTGTCAAAACAAAAGGGGTTATCTTGTAGATCAATTGAAATAAGGGTAAAGAAAAATTACAAATACTTACATAGATCTACAAAGTTGGAATACAAGGTTCTAACTCTCTTTTGAGTTTCTTACAAACTCATGGACCTCCACCGAATGGTACACCTTTAATAGAGTAAGCAACACTAAAGCTACTTTAAAATCAAAAGGCAACAAAAAAAGAAATTTACCATTGATTTTCTCAGCAAGAAACAACATATCTATCGACTATGAAGAATCTTTTAGTCACCCACAAAAGAAGGAAAAAGAGACCAATATTTGAAAAAACCAACGGACACCTCCTCGGTGGCGGCGAGAAGAAGATGAAAAGGACTGGGGTTAAATTATGAAACCCTATTATTTAGGGTCTTGTTATTATATATCTGAACTCCGTTACTTTTGGGGCAGCTCAATTGTAAGTTTTCTTTTGTTTTGTTATTTTTACGTTTTTATGGACTCATTTTTTGAGCCCACTAGAATTTATTTAATTAATAAAAAATAGAGCCCACGACAAAATTTGATATTTTTTTTTTAAAAAAAAATTTAGCAAACCAGTCACAATCTCTAACATAATTACAAAAAATATCTACACTTTAAACAAATTATTAAAAATGTTAATATGTCAATTTTTTAGAAATAAAATGTATCCTAAGATAATTAATTTTATTTTCCTTTTATTTCTCAAATCAAGCCCATATTGAACTAATTTTTACTCCCCTATCCAGTAAAAAAAAGGAAAAATTAGTAAAGTAGTCACAATTCCTAACTTAATTAGTAAAAAATCTACACTTTAAAATATTTAGTCAAAATGTCAAAATGTCAATATTTTGAAAATAATTTGTATCCAAATACTATTATTTGTCTTTCCTTTTATTTCTTAAAACAGTCCAAAATTAAATATATTCACTACCCATTTAGACTTTTTCTAGACTTTAATACCATTAAATTTATTTCCATCTTTAAGATTTTCAATTTTTTTTTCTCTTTTACAATTTTCACCATTATTTTCTCTCATTGTTGAAGAACTAATTATTCAAGTTCATATCAATTTGTTCAGATCTATCGATTAATTCAAGAAATCTCTCAATACATAAAGGTATTTTCGTAATCATCTTTTATTTTGCGAGATTTCAATAAGATTTTGTTTTCGAAATAAAAAATTATGTTGAATTTTGGATTGTATGTATTACAATTTTTTCGTCATTTTTATATGAGTTTGTTAACATACTCATCAAATATTTATGCATTTTGGAATTTTAGTATTTGAGACACTATTTTTATGATTTTATTTTCATATTTGAGATTTAGTAGATTGATTTGTAGTAAGCCACATAAGCATTCATACATAATATATTGTTTGATTTTTTTTTGTATATTCATATTTAATAATTTCGAATTTTGCTTATAGGGTTATTAATTCACAAATAAACACAGATTGAGATTTCAATTTGGTGAAAAGAATTGGAAAAAGGAGCATAGCAGACGAAGAAGAAAGAGAGAGTCAAAGAAGAAGGTTGCGAAATTGTATTCATATCAGAATAATATTCATATTAATTTTTGTTTGTCAATTATTTTTCTTTTACTCATAATTTGTATTTTTATTAAGAACATTGTATTTCTTTTTTATTTGTAGTCATTCAAATACGTATCTCATATGAATTTGTATTTCTTAAGCATAGATGTATCCTATTTTTTAACAGTCAATTTATATATTTTTTAGAATATTGTATTCTGATTATATCATTTTCACTATGTATGCTATCTCATATGAATTTGTATTTCTTAAGCATAGATGTATCCTATTTTTTAACAGTCAATTTATATATTTTTTAGAATATTGTATTCTGATTATATCATTTTCACTATGTATGCTATCTCATATGAATTTATATTTCTTAAACATATATGTATCCTGTTTTTCAACAGTTAATTTGTATTTTTTTAAAAATATTGTATACTGAGTATATTATTTTACTATGTATGCTATACGTTTTCTAGAATCTTGTAATCTCATTTCTTTCATAGTCAATTAGTATTTATTTTTTTAGAATATTATATCCTTCCTCAACAAATTTATTATTTCCACCAAGTATGTTATTTTCCCCCAAAAATGTTGTACCCTTTCATAAATGACATTCGTACATATTGAGATACATATATATATATATATATATATATATATGGTAATCAAGTAATACAATTTTGATCACCGAAATACAATTTGCAGTTTGAAAGAGAAAAAAAATCAATTTTAGTTTGAATGGTAAAATGAGCACATAAATGTAAAAAATATTGGTATACAATTAAAATGAAAACATAACAAAGGAAAGTTGATCTAATAAAATGAATTTTTTTTTGAAATTGTTAATGGTGAGAATTTTAAGTGATATGTTCCTTCTCTAAAAACTATTATCTCACTTTTTCATTATACTATTTTTTTGTATTTTAAATATATTTATACAATATTCTAAATAAAAACTAGAGAATAAATAAAAATACGAATAAAATACATATTGAATAAATATGAAATACAAAATTTTCGAAGAAACAAATAAATACACATGAAAAAAATATATGAATACAAACATGTTTCCTAAATAACTATAGATTCATTTGGCATACCTATTGGAATGAATACAAACTAATAAAAAAAAGATTAAGATTATGGAGAAAAAAATAAACAAAGTTTGAGTTTTTTTTGAAAATGTAACTGATGAGAAAATTAAGTGATGTTTACCTTTTTTTTGAAATATTCTCTCCCTTGATTTTCTCCGTTATTAAATAATTCTATTCTTTAAATAAAAACAAATAATAAAAACATAAATAATATACGTAAAAATTAAAATTTTGATATTTTTACTAAATATTGAAAGTGTTGTTAATGAGCCCTCTTAATTGTTAAAAGGGAAAAGGGTCTGATATACCCCTCAACTTTGTCATTTGGAGCTGATATACCCCTCGTTATAAAAGTGGCTCATATATGCCCTTACTGTTATACAAACAGCTCACATATACCCCTGCCGTTACAAAATGGCTCACATATACCCTTCATTTAACGGAAGTTAAAAAATTAGTTTCAAATTTATATGTATTACTTTTAATTTATTAAAAAAAATATCTAGAGGTATATATGATTCTTCTATCAAAGTTCAAGGTATATTTTAATTTTTTTCATGCATAAATTATTTTTTGACTTCTTCTATTATAATTATTTGAGTTTCTTATTCTTATTTTATTTTTTTCTTTCATTCCTTAGTTTAAAGAAAAAAAAATTAAACTATTTTTTTGTGTGTATTGTAATTTAATTTCGTATTCGAAGAAAAAATTTGGTCATCTACAATAAGTTTTACAAAAATGTTAGTGAAACATAAATAAATTTGATTATCAAAATAATAATTATAAATTAGTCATTGAAACAAAAAAAAGTCAAAAAAAATATGTTTGACGAGGATTAAATTTACTCATATGGGATTATATTTTTTAGAAAAAAATAATAAAAATTTTAGATTAAAATTATTATTTTTTTCATTTCCGTTAGAGGAAAAGGGTATATGTGAGCCATTTGTTAACAAGTAGGGGTATATATGAGCCACTTTCATAATAAGGGGTATATCAGCTCTAAATGACAAAGTTGAGGGGTATATCAGACCCTTTTCCCTTGTTAAAATATTGACATTTTAAAAAATTTCTCATTTTAAAATGACAGAAAGAAAATTGGGCCTGCTGCAGATTTCTTTGGGCTTTGGCCCCATTTTTCCTTTTAAAAAAAACCTGTGTATACGTGTTGCGTATACGACTGTATATGGGGATGTTTTCGGTCCTTTTTATTGTATATCAGACTGTATATTCGACATATAAACCCCAATTTAGCTTTTCAAGCACCTGTATTGATTTTTGAACCTGCGTATCATACTTTACGAATGTATATTAATGTATATAGCGGTATATCAGCCTGTTTTTTTTTGGCTTTCCGGGGGCTGAAAATTTAATTTTCAGCAGACAAGATGCTTCTTTTCGACCTGTACTCCATTTAGAGGGGATGGACGACTCGAATATAATGGTTTAAGCCTTCGTGGCTCAAAAGAAGGATGCAAGGAGGAAAATGGAGTCCCAAAACGGACTCGAGAGGAGTTTCACATGCAACAACAAATGGAAGAGAGTTAGAAAAAGAAATATAATCCTGAGCCCACATACAATCTAATAACTAACTCTTGCGGAAGACATACACACGTCACAGGGACTTCTTAACATAGGGCAAATAAACAAATAAAAAGGGCAAAATCAACCAAATGGGGGCAAAGAAGAAGACCAGCAGTGAGCTCAAATATAGAATTAATTGGCAAACAAAAAATAAAACTACAGGGAAAGCTTCTAAGTTAGCAAGCAATTCAATTTCTAGTTAAGGAAAAGAGTGAATAAGATAATCATTTTTTTAATTCTCTGTAACTCTCTTTAACTAAAATTACAAACCCAAAAAAAAATCCCCTCTCCACAGTGATCCAAAGAGAATATATATAGGGAAAATTAGGTTTGAATTTGGGGGGAAAACGGATGAAAAACGGATTGAAGGCCCATGAATTCAAAATTCGAAATCTAAATTTTCACCAATTTGGACAGACCACCTTTTCTGAAAAATCAGCTCATTCCTAAAGAAGAAAGGTGCGATCAACACTTGAGATCGACTCACCCGTTCTTGGAAAGGCGACGTGGAGCAAAGTACCATGCCGCACTCATTGCATTTGCTAAGATTGCGAAAGGTTGCTCAAAGGTACAAATCAAATTACTCCTATAGAGTTTGCACCACATGTTTTTAATCTAACATGTATTCACACTTTTATTTACTCTTTAATCTGCTCTTTTTGTTGATCTATCGATTTGACAAAATATCGTGTAAGTTTTTGAATTAATTACCATCAAATACAGTTGAAACACCATTGTTACCAAAATTGAGTGATGTTTTTAAATGATACCAAAAATGACCCATATTATAAATGGCATGTACATATTATATCACACTGTAAAACAATCCCTTAACCCTAGGCACTAACGGACAACCCTTAGTGTTGCAACGGATCTCCCTTCTTCTCCATCCTTTCCCACTCCCCCCCCCCAATACTCATTGTCCAACCACCTTTTCCTCCTCAGTCACCATGGAAGCCTAGGGATATATATGTTTTTTGATTAATTACTATTCTTTTATTAACTTGTTTCTTGGTTATGTACTCAAGGAGTTGATCATCTATCACAAACTCATAGACGATCAATTCCATGAGTACATAAACAAGAATAAAGTTAATAAAAGAATAGCTATTAATCTAAAAACATATATATACCTTAACTTCCATGGTGACAGACAAGGATTAGTTGGTTGGACAGTGAGTGTTGGTGGGGGGAAGTGGGGAAAGGATGGAGAAGAAGAGAGATCTGCAGCAATTCCAAGGGTTGTTCTTTAGTGTCTAGGGTTAGGGATTGTTTGAAGTGTGATATAATATGTACATGCCATTTATAATATGGGTCAATTTTGGTAGCATTTAAAAATATCACTCAATTTTTGTCATAATGGTGTTTCAACTGTATTTGTTGGTAACAATTCAAGAACTTACCTGGTATTGTGTCAAATCAATAGGTCAACATAAAGATCAAATAAAAGTGAAAACCCTTAAATCTGAAATGAGTTAAAATATTTCAATCATTTAATGCGAAGAGCTTCTTGGAAAGTTTTTTGAATTTATTGTTATGAGTTAATGAAACATTAAAGTACTATAGCTTATCTTTAAACTAAACTTTTATCTTCAAAATCAAAATTAATGATGTGAAATTTAATAATGAAGTTCTTAAATTTCATCTCTACCTAAAAAGAAATTCATTCTCAAGCTAGGGAACATAAATGTTGATGACTATTTAAACAGTTAGAGAAAAGGTCTGGTGAATCCCTAATAAAGTTGAATATTATCATAAGAGAAGCGGACATTTTAAATCATATCTAATTTTAGTTGATGCGTGATGTCTTTTTGAATGGTAAAAATATTTTCTTGAAGAAAACCTAGAAGTTATAAATATATAAACATGAGTGATAAGAATGTTAATGTAGTGGTAAAGTTGGACATGACTAAGACATATGATATGATCACCTAGATTTTATTAACTAAGGTCCTAAGGAAGTCTGGTTTCTCTAAAATTATTGTTGATATGGTCCTGAGACTTGTGTCGAATAATTGGCAGTCTATGCTGATTAATGATCAATTTCATGACTTTTTTTCCTAGTCTTCTGTGGCTTGAAACAAGAAGACCCTCCTTTCCCAACTTTATTCGCTATTGCAAGTTTGCAAAAAGTTTTAGCTAAATGACTTGACAGTTTACAGAGGAATGAAAATTTCAAAAAATATGAATTACGAAAGTTGAGCCTAGAGATTAATCATCTATCATATGATGTTGAAGTTATTCTCTTCTACTCTAGAGATAGAGTATCAATAATTAAGATGATGAAGGTGTTGAAAGTCCCTGAAAATATCTCTCGTTAGATGGTTAACAAGTCAAAGAATTTTTTCTAATCATGATAACACTCCTTCGATAGTTGCAATCAAAATAAGAAGATTTAATTTTCATGGCTTAGAGAAATTCATTTTCCTAGAAATATTGTGATTGATTTGCTTCAAAGTTATGAACCTACACTTAACTATCCCACAATGTAGTGGAGTTTTTCAAAAATAGAATGAGTAAATGTAGCACAAGTAGAGCCAACAAAGAAAACACGAGTCGAAGATCATATATTTTTTTATAAGATACAATAATAGCGATCTAATTTATGTTGAGGCACAAAGCATAAAAATGACTACAAACATGTAATAAGAGATGACAACAATTTAAAAAGGCTTTATATATTGCCTAAACCAAGGATTTCACCAAACCAATCTAGAGAAAGATTCTCTCAGTCACAGACTATGATAAGGAGGGATTCGAAGAATATCTTGGGAGTTAGAAGAGAGGATGGAAAACTTACTTGAGATTATGGGTCAACGAAACATTCAAATAAGACGCATATTAAGAGAAACTCATCACTTAGTTGTGGACTTCATAACAAACACTACGATAAAAATGGTAAAACACAATAATTTCATAATTTTAATAAAATACCAATCATGGGAAAGAAAATCTTGGACATGAATAAATATCACATACCGACAATTAAAATTAAATCAAGAAGTATAAACAACATCAGCAACCTTTAATCAAATGGAAAGACACAGAGTCTCACATCCATTATATTTACTAAATAGTTTATGGCCATTTTAAGGGAAATATAATTGTGAGAAAACTAACCTAATATGTCAGCCAACAAAAAGTGATACAGTCACCAGCAAAACGCTTGATTTAAGGAACTAGATCTGCCTTTTATATTCTTGTATCCAACCAAGATATCAAGATGAAGGAGCTAACCTAGATTTCTCCGCCTCTACTTCAAATGAGAAAAAAAAAAGTTAATCTTGTAGATTAATTGAAATAAGGGTGAAGAAAAATCAAGAAATACTTACAAAGATTTACGAAGTTTAAATACAGGGTTCTAACTCTCTTTCAAGTTTCTCACAAACTCATGAACCCCCACCGGATGATACACCTTTAATGGAGTAAAGAACACCAAAGCTACTTTGAAATCAAAAGGCAACAAAACAAAAAAGGAATTCACCATTGGTTGTTGAGCAAGAAACAACACATCTATCGACTATGAAGAATCTTTTACCACGCACTAAAGAAGGAAAAGGAGACCAAATTTGAAAGAACCAATGCACACATACTTAGTGGCGGCGAGAAGAATATAGAGAAGATGAAAGGACTAGGGTTTATATTATGAAACCCTATTATTTAGGGTCTTGTTATATACCTCAACTCCGTCACTTTTGGGCTAACTCAGTTGTAAGTTTTTTTTTGGTTATATTTGCGTTTTTTATAGACTCCTTTTTGGAGCCCAAAAGAATTTATTTAATTAATAAATAATAGGGCCCATGACAAAATTTGATTTGAAAAAAAAAAGTTAGTAAACTAGTCACAATCCCTAATATAATTATTAAAAACATCTACACTTTAAAATAATTATTAAAATATCAATATGTCAATATTTTAGTAAATTAAATTATATCATAATATAATTAATGTTCTTTCATTTTATTTCTCAAATCAGGCCCACATTGGACCATTTTTTTACTCCCCTATCCGGTAAAAAAAATACTCGCATTACCCAATTACCCCTCTTTCTATGTTTTACCCCAAATCACTTCTTTCTCTCTTTTACCTTGTTCACCATTGTTATCTCATTTACTTTTTCAAGAAAATCAACTCTTTGAATTCTCGAAACTTTGTTCAAGAAACAATTAATTCTAAATATTTTTCACGATTTGTTAAGGTAAATTTGAAGTCAACAAGTATTTTATGAGATTTCTTGTGATTTTGTTTTCATATTCACCATGTATTTTGTATTTTAGATTTTCCATCTTTTAAATAGTATTATTCGATTTTTTTTGAGTTTGTTTTCGTATTCACCAAGTATTTTTTTGAGATTTTACCTCTTTATATATTTCAAATTTTTGGTCTTTTAAACATATTTTTTTTATTTTCATATTTGAGATTTTAGTATATTGTAGTAATCTACATTGGTATTTTTACATCATATATTGTTTGATTTTTTTATACATTCATATTTAATAATTTTGAATTTTACTTATAGCATTACTAATGCACAAGTGAATACGGGTTCGAATTTGGGTTTGGCGAACAAAAAATCGGAGAAGGAGGAGGAGGAGGAGGGTGAACAAAAAATCGGAGAAGAAGGAGGAGGAGGAGAATTGAATTCATATTAGAATTATATTCATAAAAAAAGATTTTGTCAAATGTTTTTCTTTTACTCAGTATTTATTTTTTTATTAAGAACATTGTATTTCTTTTTTAGTTTGTAGTCATTCCAATAGGTATGCCAAATGGATTTGTATTTTTAAGCATAGATGTATCCTATTTTTTTCAGAATCAATTTGTAGTTTTCTTAGAATATTATATCCTTCATATTGTATTATTTTCACTATGTATGTTTTTTTTCAGAATCTTTCATCCCTATTTCTTTCATATTCATTATACACACACACACACACGTATATCCCGAACTTTTTTTTTTTGGTAAATTTGTGCACCTTTTTGGCTTACATGACATCCAAGTATCTCCCACGCGCCTCAATTGCGTTGAGTCACGGAGTGTGCCATGTAAAACAAAAGATGTACAAAATTAAAAAAAAAAAGTTCAGGGGGGTAATAAGACCTTAGTATAGTTTAGGTGTGTCTCTGAGATTTTGGTCATAGGGCGTACTTGTGCATTAACCCTTTTGAATATTATATTCTTCCTCAACAGATTGTATTATTTCCATCATGTATGCTATTTTTTCAGAATCTTGTTCCCTTTCATAAATCATATTCATATGTAATAATTAGATTGTATTGGGATACAATCAGTAATATTTTTGTAATACAAATAAAAGAAATATATATTTTGCTGTCATGTAATACAATTTTGACTACGGAATACAATCCATGATCAAGATTTTGATAAAGGAATAGAGATTGAAATTGTTAATCTCGAATGAGAAAGGGGATTTCTTTGAAATAGTAACTGATGAGAATTTTAAGTGATATGTTCCTTTTTTTTCTTAATGTTTTCTCCCCTGATTTTCTCCTTTCTGTTATTAAATAATTTATTTTTGCAAAATCAAACAAATTAAAAGATATATAAATTAAATACATAACATTAAAATATTTACATTTTAAATAAATATTAAAAACATGGCTAAGGAGTCCTATTAAATATCAAAGAATTGACATTTTGAAAAAATTCTCAAAAAAGTGCATAAAGGAAAAATTATTTTTAGTTAATAGAGTCCAAGTTGATAAATTGAAAGAAGTAATTAATTTTTGTCATCCAAATTAAAAAAAAAATAGAAAATGAAATAAAGAATATGGGCTTAATGAGAATGTAGGAGAAAAGACATATGATGAAAGCATATNGTGCATAAAGGAAAAATTATTTTTAGTTAATAGAGTCCAAGTTGATAAATTGAAAGAAGTAATTAATTTTTGTCATCCAAATTAAAAAAAATAGAAATGAAATAAAGAATATGGGCTTAATGAGAATGTAGGAGAAAAGACATATGATGAAAGCATATGTTGAATGAATAATGTTATGCTCATTTATATAGTATTCTTCAAAATGTAACGATAAAAACTCCTCATGTTTTGTAAGTATGAGATTGTCTCCTTTTAATTTCTTATGAATTGAAATAAATGTGTTTCTACTTGTACATTAAGTAAGGAAGATTTTTTTTTAAATGGTTGTAAATGGGGAAAAGTATATATGTGATTAAGATAATTAAAACGTGTAATGAAAAGAATTAAGAGGGTGAGTTTTAATTTATTTATTTTAATACATAGCATATTAAAAATAAAATAATTAAAAATAAAAAATAAGCAAGAAAAAGATAAAAGTTATGAAGCTATAGAAGAAAAGAAGAAAAAAAAGTAGAGAGAAGACTTATTATTTCTGTTGAGGGATAATTTTACAATGAAGATAACCCTCTGTCATTTGAAAAAATTTGACTTGGTCCCAAACTGAGGTTCCTAAATATTCTCTAACATATTGACATTTAATATATTTATAACAACAAATGATTTTTTTTTTTTACCATAGAAATGTGTCCTTCACTTGGATTTCCTAAATTTTATTGGTTTAGAGTTTATATTTATTACCAAAAATTAAATTAAAAAACATTAAAATATTAAATAGAAATTCTAAAGGTTGCAACTTGTAATAACTATAGAATATGAAATTCCACCACACTAAATGAATATAATTATCTATTTTCTCTTGTTTAATTTTGATTAAACATTATTATTAATAGACAGGTGAAATTATTTTTTAATACCAAAAATTAAAGGATTAGTGTCTAATTGCATGGCCAATGAACTCTTAAAATTGGTTTTCTTCCAAAAAAAAAAAAAGTGGAATAGTTAGATTTGAGATATCCAAATACTAGGAAAATAAATATATGATATTATTATCCAATGAGAATTAATTTTTCATAAGTATATAAATATACAAAAAAAAAATAGATACACAAATATCTAAATATTTTATTTGTGTTATATACATATATACAAAAAAAATAAAGTATCAAAAAATTATAAATTACTTAAAATTTTATCTATGAAACATTAAGGAATGTGTAAGACATAAAAGTATCAACAATATTCTGTGTTCCATGAGTGCAATGAAATAAACGATACTTTAAAAAAAAGAATCATCCAACTACTGAAAAAGATACAAAAATCAGGATGGATAGGGATACAAATGTTGTGATACCGTAGGTGGTGTTGGTCGAATGATCGGAGGTGCCGCCTTTCTACCCCTTTTCTTTGGGATTTTTGGGTATTTTGAAGTTGATGCATGTCTATTCTTTGAAGAAGATCTCTTGCTAGAACTTGGATTTGTCATGATTATAGAGTCATGCAATGATTTAGAACTCAAATCTTCAAAACTTTCGCTTCTGGAAAAAAACAATAAATTTTTTAGAAAAGGAAGAACATTAGATACACAAGAAATGCAAAAAAAAGAGAAAGTAAACTTACTGGAGAAGATGATAAACAAATTCTGAACTCTAAATCAGATGAATAAGGATTGTTATTTCGATCTTGTTAGGGTCATGGAACGATTTAGAACTCAAATCTTCGAAACTTTCGATTCTGAAAAGAAAACTATAAATTTTATAGAAAATGCAGAACATTACATACACAAAAAAAATTTAAAAGAATCGAAGAAAAATTACCTGAGAAGCTCTAAAGCGGAAGAATAGGGATTGAATTTTTTTGAATTTCAAATTTAGTTTAAAAATTTATCCGAAAAATTTAGGGGNTGGGGATGGGTAAGTTCAAGTTTTGATTTCCAACGTAAAAAATTAAGTCAAGTATCATTGGGTGTATAAAAGGAATTTTTGAATTTTAATAAAAGAGTAGGGAAATATTGGAAATAGATAAAGTAAAGTTGTGTAGTTTAGTAATTATTCCTTATAAATAAGATATTAAAATATCAGAAAGCACAACATAAACAAATAATATTTTTTTCATGTTTCTTGTAGATAAATGTTTCTGATTATTTATTATTACAAAATTTTACATAATTTTATAAATATCCATTGATTCAATAAATCAACACTAATAGTAACTAATTTTTATAATATAATCGCTCACATTCTACAAATCATTTCTTCATGTGGAGGTCGGATCTCTTTTGCAAAATTAAAAATTATGAGCCTTTTTTGTATGTATAGCTCATGTGTCAAGCTTTAAATTTATAAAAAGTGAAATTACAAACCTAGAAATGAAATTTTATTTTTAAGGTAAATTTGGTATTTGAAATAATAGTTGAATTTTTTTTTTTCAAATTTCATAAAACAAACACTGATTCAAATTTGAAATCTCAATTGCATGGCCAATGAACTCTTAATGTTGGTTTTCTTCCAAAACAAGTGGAATAGTTAGATTTGAGATATCCAAATACTAGGAAAATAAATATATGATACTATTATTCAATGAGAATTAATTTTTCATGAGTGTATATATATATATATATATACGGGGACAATGCACACGTACCCCACTCAACCTATAGTATAAGTGTGTCTTTGAAATTTCGGACATAAATTGAGAGGATACTTGTGCATTATCCCTCTTATTTCGTTGTCTTTTCTTTTTTGTTGTTTTTTTGAGGAAATTATGGTTGTTTCGACGGTGCAAGAAAAGAAGGTACAAATGGAGAAGAAAATAAAAGTAACAGTGAGGAGGAAGAATATATATATATATATATATATATATATATATATATATATA
>NC_028643.1:49591565-49654546 GCF_001406875.1 Solanum pennellii | reverse complement strand
TATATATATATATATATATATATATATATATAAGGAAAAAGGGCATTTTTGACTAATTAAGTAATAATAGAAGCATATTTTAATCAAAGTATCGATGGTAATGGTATTTTTGGACCATAGTATTGATGATAAGGACATTTTGGATCAAAATATTAACTGCAAAAGCATTTTTAGATCAAACTATTAACTAAGAGTATTTTTTTTTCAATTTCTCTTATTAAAGGACATTCTTGATCATTTTCGGTTAAAAAGAATATCTCAAAAAATAAATTACAAAGACTAAAAAATAAAAAATATAAAAAAGAAAAAAGAATTCTTTTTTATTTACCCATGTATAGTTACCAACATTTCTGTACCCTCTCTTAAAAATTGAAGAGTATGATTACTTTTTTTACGCACTATCACGTGTTGATCAAGTAATTATTTATTCAGACAAACATGTTAAAACAGTTAATTATATATAGTTATGATCAAACTTTCGAAGTTAACTTCTAAAAAGGTTCAACTTAAATTATTAAACCTCATCGATCCTATTCTTCGTATAAATTCCCATTAAAATATGTATAAATGATATTTCCTCCGTTCTAGTTTATTTATTGTACTTTCAAGATTAAAAACAGAACAGAGTGTCACATTTTGATATTTGATTAGGTGGTAAATTAATGTATAAAACTAATAAAATGTTTAGTCTATAATTTAAAAAACCCACTAACTAATGCATGTTTAAATTACAAATGAACTTGTGTATTGTTTTATGCAAATCAAATAACTAAAACCTTACCTAATTAATCCTCCATAAATGATACATATAGATTCTCTCATAACTAATCCATGTATCAATCAACTCTAACTAACTACTAAACGGCCCCTAAATGCATTCTTTAGCTTCACTAGTTAAAATTCTCAAATCAATTTCAGCATCAGCTGAGCACAAACTTAAAACATTTCAAAAGATGCAATGTTTGTCCAAATATAAGAGCTATCCCAACACAGAAAATCTCTTTGATTTCAGAAAATTACTAAATAATACTCCCAAGAGTTCAAAATGAAAAGGCAGAATATATCAATATTAGAGCTAGAGAGAGTTGAAGAAAACAAGTACAACGCCACGGTTTAACGGCTTCAGAGATCAATGACACGAGAAAGCTTTTGAATGCGATTCAACAAGAAGTCCCCTTGCTTGATAGTTGCCTGATAAAGAGCATTCTTTGCATCAGGACGATTAGTTTCCAATACTCCTGCTACTTTATCAATCTTGCAATGCAACTTCCCAGCTGCAATGAACCGAGATAGTTCCCTGAAGTAAAACAGAAAAGTTCAATTATGTTACACGTTTTATAGTGAATACACAGTCCATTATCTAAGCAGCACTCACAAGTCGATGAAATCCTCAGACACCCCAAAAGCCTTGGCCATGGCCTCAATAGTAACACTCTTGTAGGACTCCAGGAACTGGGAATACACAACTGTTCTGACCTCCCTCATATAATATCTGAAGTGTGGTTGCAAGTAACGATCCAATTTAATATGCTCCATCAAGCCAGCTGAAACACACATTAAGGTAAAATTCAACCATTCTGCAACTGATATATCATTCATGGCCCACATACATGACCCTAGCAATCAACATATAGGTACAAATCACGAGCATATGACAGATATAGCATGTTTATCTCTCCTGTAACTCGATACTTACAGATCACATTTTAACGCCTGTCTATAAACACACATTTAGGTTTGTCAAATTTTTTTATAAAGGTACCAATCTTTTTTTTGTGTGTGCAAAGGTCAGTTGGTCTCTCATTGCCCCCATCTCCAATAATCAGTTGGGAAATTCCAGTAAATGTAACTGCCCTACAAATTTGAGTTAGTGCTCTGAAGAGAACTCAATTTAAGATTTTTTAGCTATTATTACGAGGAGAAGTGAGCAGACTATGCAAGCTAAGAATAACTGCAATGAGAATTACAAGTCCACCCACCTACCCCAACTTCCAACTCAAACAAACTCCCTATCAAACTTAACAAAGATGACGAGATATTACTTTCTATACAATTGGAAAAGAACTATTATCCATTCGAAAAGTTTCAAGTTTCAGGAGCGGAAATAGCATCTTTTTTACTGTTTTTATATGCGCCAGAAAGAACATCCCTTTAGTCTAATCAAGCTAACTATACTTGCATGACTAATAAAGAGCACTAAGACCCCATACATTCGTGCTGATATTCAAAAGTTATTCAGACAAGAAAAGGGGGTACTTTTCTATACAACAGTTGTAACCTATTTCACTATCAAGTTACTCCAAAAAGGAAACACTGTCATCTGAGGATCAGAACCTCCAAACTGGATTATCAATAATCAAGGCCTTGCAAATACCACTATTCTCAATCAAATTCTCAAGAAAATGCATCAGGGACCCCCATCAGACATAATCTACATACACTTTTGTGTGCAGACCTTTGCAAACTACGAAGACACACTTCACATACGAAAAGAAAAAATAAACAATGGAAAAGCTTACCAAATGCTGAGAAAAATGACTTGTATTGACAATCATATAACGAGTTCATAAACTCGGACAGATATGGAATCTTTCCAATTACAGTCAAGATCTCTGGCGCATCCACGACCTGCAACATATACGCAATAAAAATGAATTTGCAAGTACATTCATCACAGTAACATCCCAGATATTCCAAGGGAACACAAATTTTGAAGTTAGAAAATTCCTCATACAGCAAACAAGGATATTAGAGGGAGTACATATTGACTACCTTTTGTTTCAAGGAAACCCGGTCCAAGGTAATGATGCTCGTAAGGACAGTATAAAATATGAAAGTATCATAGGGGAAAAGCTCATATGTGGTAAAAGTTGAGATAGAATCAAGGAAAAGATCTGCTGCTTTCTTGAAGTTACGAGTGGACATGCAGAACAACCCTTCATACACCTTCAACCTGTTCTTTCTCTCCCAGTCACCCCCCTTTTCAAATAATCTGTCAGACACCAAACATTGGGAGTTAGCTCAATAACTAAAAAAGGCATTTAGAACATCATGTGTGATAACATCTGAACTGGCTGTGAACACTCCGACTTACTTCTTTGCCTTATCTATGCATTTAGAGATGAGGTCAAAATCCAAGTCAAATAATCCCATCTGCAAGGTATAGAACACCAGGTCCATCTTTTGCCCAACTGCAACAGTTTTTTTCTCAGTCACCTTGAGTTGTTCAAGTGCTTTCCCCTGAAATTTTAAATTCAACAAAGCTTGATTGAGATTTGCCCAGTGTGATCAAATGAACTCCGAATAATTATTTGAATGAATAAGAGAGAGATAGAGATAGCATGCCTTGTCACCAATCCTAATGTAGAACAATGATTTAGCCAAATGAGCTTCTCGAACTTCACTTTCACCAAGATTTTCTTCTGCATCAGCAATCCTTGATGAATATATAAAGTCAGATATGTGGTTTAAGTTCTGAAAATAACAGTAAATCTCTATTCTATGCAAAAGAAACCAGACACCTTTCTCTCACTTTCGTTGACTATGCATAAAAAAATTGAAACAGCACAAGCAGGTATGCCCAAATTGGCTCAGAGCATTCATACATTGTACGCACTATAACCTTTTTAAGAATGATAATCCCATCCACTAAGCAAGTCATTACTTTCCCTCAATTATTGTAAAAATAAAGATAAACATGAACAATGAGTCAATTACACAAACCTTTTTTTTGAGAAAGTTAACTGGTATTATAAACAGAGAAGTATACCAATAGTGAACTCCTTTACTAATTACATCAAAAGTATAGAGGATTTGTCAAAAAGTCTAAACACCTATCTCCTTCATAAACTATTTAAGAATAGGGTGATGTCCCCCGGATCCTTGGGAATAGTATGACACGAACTGAGGGTTATCCGAGGATTAAGGACATTTAGCTCATAGTTTCACCTTACGTTGCTCAGTAAGGATGTTCAAATGAAACAGAAAAACCAAAACAAACCAAAAAAAACGAGTATACCCGACTATTGTTTGGTAGTAAATTTTAAAAAACCAACAATATTTAGGTTGGTTTAAACCAAAAAAATAAAACAAAACCGACAAATGCACACACATATACATATATTAATTAGTAATAAAACTTTCGCTTAGCGATGAAGAAGAGATTGATTGCAAAAACAGCTACCAGTGTTGAGGTTCTGAATTCATTAAATTCCAATCAAACACTAGTGAAACTGAACGGGTGGTGGATGATGGTGCCAGTTTGCATATGTTGGTCAAATATGATTGAGAGAAAAGCTAGAATTTTTCAAGGCGAGCAGATTTCAACACAGAAGCTCAAGATGAGTTGTGTTATGTTGTTCTAGTTTTGGTGTAAAGAAGGTAGAGTAGAGGAGAGACAGACTCCTTGGTAGATTTGATAGGCTCTCTGTAAGCTCCTTTTTTCACAGTAGTGCTCTTGGCTTTCTTGAAGGTATGGTGCTGGTGCTGCACTAGCTATAGCCTATATATATAACAAGGATTGATTGCAAAAATAGTTCACTTTGAAGTCATTACTAGAGGGGTTAAGAATTCTTGTCAAAAATCTATTGACAGAGAATCAATTATGCTGATATTTCTGCAAATTCTTGGATGCAATAGGTCGGTATGATAAGTGGAGCTTGCATAAGTCTATAATTGGGAAATGAAGAAAAGTGGGTTAGTTTTGGTTTCTGTTTTTAGTCACATTGGAACTATGTTGGCATTTTGCAAAATGATGATTTCAATCAACTGACCCCAAGCTTATATATTTTGGTTCCTGCTTACCAATACAACACTCTGGTCTTTACAATCAGATAATTCTCAAAGACCTTATCTACTTCGATTCGGAAAGGGGAAGAGGAAGTAATTGAGGCAAAATCCTCTTTGTTGCTAAACAGTACACTAGCATTCCAATGGTTGGATTTGACTGACATGTTTAAGATCATGTGATCCTTAAATCTTTAGAGATAACAATATATGAATAGAAAAGGAGTTCATATAGGATTAAGCAAAATTTCATGATACTGTTGAATAAATTTTGCATAAATAGGTCGTGAAAATTATAATAATAATTAAAAATCAATAGAACATTTACAAGAGTAGCAAAAACATTCTTTTCTAGGTGCAAACTAGTCAACAGATCCAGAACGTCTTACACCAATTTTGACATACACATTATGTGTGACTTGACTTGCACTATTTTTGTCATATGCGTACACTGATTGCCAAGTTAGGTAGTATCAATTTTTTTGACTTATCAACCAAATCTACACAACTGAAAATAACCACAAAAAATTCGACAAAACTAAAACCAATGTAGTTTATACTACATTGGTTTTGTTTGGTTTGACTACCAAAAGAAATAATGTACACCCTCATTGATCATACCCTTCAAAATCATTGTTGCATCCAGATCGATACGATACGATACGTTTAGGATGCAGGGGTGGTATTCAAATTAGATTTGCTGATTTGGACAACTTAGGTGCTTTAACTACACCTAGGCCAAAGAAGTATGGGATGATTGTGTACTTGGTTTGATATTGCGTTTATGTCATATATGTATATGGTCACATACAGACATACTCACATAAAAGATGGTAGGTAGCCCGTGGAATTCATAGAGGTGCACGCAAGCTAGCTGGACACCTAATAATGCATATATTCACATACAACACTAAAATACTTTGCTATTACACAAGATAACTTATGACTAATATATTAAATGTTTACAGAGAATTTGATTACACTAACTTTGATATTGTTTTAGTTGTCAAAATATATACACTTGTATATGTATGTCCCCAGACTCTGCGAACTACACTAGGTATGTTCTTGTAGTATACATCGTATTATGCATGTATTGGTTGTATCCTAATACTGCACCCATACTCCTATACGTAAACCCAAATCCTATGATTTAGGTTATGACAAATCTGACTTCTGGATTCAGACCCTCGTCTCTGAGTACCATAAGTTTCACCAAATTATACTCCACGTGTTCATCGAATATACCATAAAAAGAAAGTAGGTGGAGAATATGGAAACGCTCATGCCCCAAATGCAGGGCTTACTAAGAAGCTAAGAACAGTGCTCCCGTCAGTATTACTTAACTCTAATAAAACTAAGCTTCTATGAGGTTGTGAGCATCTCTTTTCCACCAGCCCATTCAGCCTCTATTTATAATACCAAGTATGTATATAATACAGCCAGATCTTTAGATTATAAGTGGATCCCAAAATCAGAACTTCACTTCCAATTTCACTAATCTTTGAATGAAATATACCAACTTTCATTATTTTAGCTCACAAATAATGACCTTCTCAATGACTCTTACCTGTTGGGAGAAATTATATGATCATATACTAAAATTCAATACTCTAATTACAGATTACTTCAAATTTTGTACTCCAATACTGTTATGTCGCCTCTTAGACAATGTTATCTATACATGACTTTTTAACTTATAACTGGTATGCTCTAAAGGGACAAAATTCAAATTCAGAGATCACATAATTTGCAGATTTAAAGTACTCACTTCTCATCGAGTTTTTTAAGCTCATCAGCATTCTTAACACGCATAGGATCAAGAACCTCCAGATTCAAACTAAAAACCCCTTTTGAAACTAGGGTTTCAAACAACGGAGCCATATCTGGAAGAGAAAAAAAACACCCCATTTACAAGCAAATCAATACAAATCCATAAAGCAAAACAAAAAATTTGAACTTTAAAAAGAAAACATTATGAATCAGATGTACCATTGGAGACCACAGCTTCCAAGACTTCTTCACGAAGACGAACTTTATCCAAGTCATTGACATCTGGATGTGTCAAAAGGAATAGTTTGTGTGCAAGAACTAGCTGGGGTTGCTGGGTTCCTTCTTCCGAATCCATAGTTCTCTCTCAAAGGTTTCACTATTTTTCAGATACTTTGCTTGCGAAAGGGTCTAAAAAGTTTTCTTCCTCTTTAGAAAAACTGTATAAGAAGTGGGAGAGGGGATATAATATGGGCTTCAGAGTGGGCTAAACTTTGGGCCATAAGTTTATAAAAGAGAGATCTAGTACGTTCAAATATATTATGTATCGATTGTATTTAATTAAATATAGGTGAGAGATTTATATTTTATATTAAGTATAAATTTAAGGAATCCCATAGTGTAATTCAATAAACACAAAATAATTGTGTTTAATCAAATATAGGGAAAGATTTCTATTTTATATTAATTGTATTCGAAAAATTATTTTTGTATTTTGTATCAACAACTATGTTTGAATTTTGTATCAAATTTATTCCTGATTCATACGAATACGAATCTGTCTTTATCTGTTAGATGGACATGTATTAATTGTATTCCATCAAATATAGGTGAGAGATTTATATTTATCTCTCAAAGTACAATGCTTGTCTCAAAAGACAAAACTAGCTACCAAAATATAGATAGAGACAGGTAATTTCAGGACGTCAACTGCTCACCTTGCTTCTGAACCGCGACTGGAATAGGCTCGAATATCAATGTTGGTAGTTGGTGATCGGACCCTTATCATGAAATAGAAGATTCAGCGTGTAGCATGATGGTCAAAACAATAAATATTCAGTAGGCATCATAGGCAAAATAAGCAAGAGAAGTGAAAGCAACATAAAAAGTGAAAATAAAGCACAAACATAGGTCAAGAGAACGGAAAGCCAAAAGAAATGTACACCACTGTACTAATGTACTAAGGACATAAATGAAATATGTTTAACTAATTAAATCTAGTTGGGCTCCTATAAACCCAGAAGGTACACTCGTGCGCAAGTTTAAATAAAATTTCGAATGGATTCCGTAAGCCCGACATGTACACAAATAGCTACAACTACTAAGAACGGATTAGGATAAGTCTAAAGACGAAAAAAGTGTAGCCCGCACCTTGAACCATGGATAGCCTCTCATGTAACCAATAAGAGTCGTCCATAGACAAGGCGTTTAGAGTCTGGACCTCAAACAGTGGAGAACCACCAAAGGGCATAAGATGTAGCCAATGTGTCACATCCCAACCCACCGAGCCATGCAGGCATCTATGTACTACCACCCAAGTAGGAGAACCCTCGTGTCCCAATAATTAAAAACATTTGAAAATTAAATAAAATAGAATAAAGTGTACTAACGATATTTTATAAGTAGAATTCCCTTAACAAAATTTTGGTTAAGACTTGTAAAGTAATTAACGCCCTAAGGATCTAGTCTAAATAGGTTCAAAAACTACTAAGAGTACGACTGGACATAATAAATAAGGACAACTCTAACCATGCGGAAAGAAAGTTGAAGGTTGCTGGAGAATTTTTCGTTTTCACCTAATGAAACATCACCAACCTGAATATAGACTATGTCAAAAGACATAACAAGAGTATCATCAGTATGAAACACACGTACTGGTAGGCCTCATCGTTCAACCCAATTCCCACCACATAATATAAGAAACTAACTAGTAAGATTATGAAATCAACCACTCGCTTCTCCACATTTACTCTCTTGAAATACCTCGGGGTTACACTAGTACTCTTACTACTAACCACCATCTTAATTAACCTACTTACTAGGTTTTTGATCATGGCCTAACCATTCTAGCACATACAAAAGTTTCCAAATATAATTACAACATTTCGACTACTCGCTCACGTCATACTTTTACTTTCTCTTCATCTTCCGGCCATCGCAACATAACACATTAAGCTTTCTAACCACTAAACACAACTCATTTTCTCCAAAGGGAAATCCACCCAAGAACTTACATCACGTACACTACCCCCCAATTTTCACCCTTGCAACTCATACACATCCCTTACTATCAATTATTCAACCCTTGAAACCCTGCCTTTCCAATTTATTTGACAACACGATACACAACAACTTTTCACTCGACACCAAGAACAGTCGAATATAAGTCCTCATAAATATATAATCACTCCAAGAAATCATAATGTCATCATTATGATGAATAAGGTTCAATTTCGCAATTCTTAGTCATCACAGTTACATCAAGTAGTTGGTCCTATCATGAAACCCAAACCCAAACTGTTATCATACGGGACATGGTACTCAATCCAATATTTATGTCGAAATGTGACAACTGTCCAGTTATGCCGAAACGTGGCAATCGCTCTAGTTAGTTATGTCAAAACGTGGCAATCGCTCTAGTTAGTTATGCCAAAACGTGGCAATCGATCCCAGTTAGTTATGTAGAAACATGACAATCGATCCAATTCACAAATCACAATCACAATATATATTCTCAAAAATCATACAATCAAGGTAATTCATGGCATATAGTTTATTCGTTCATACTTACTTACAATTAGTGTGATCAATAATGCAATATTCACATATACATATATGCGTCATAATGAAGCAATAACAAACATGTATCACACAATCATTAAATCACAACCATCACCTAACCCTAGCTCATCATCTAAGGCTTCTTCCTAGGATTCAACTATATTTCATTCGGTGCACGAGAGCCTATGCATAATTTTACCATTGATTTATGTATATTACGCGGTAAACACAGATTGATAACTACTCAATTCATAAACTCTAGCCTACCGAAGGACCAAGCAATTGCACAGAGCTTTGGTCTTTGATTCTTTATTTCGAAATTCGTGATGGCGATCTTGATTGAAAATCCACAATCCATCGATATATTCACCATAGAAACCTCTCTCTCCCTTATTTCTAAGCTTGCAGCAGCTTTTTTGGGATTTCTAAGGTATTTTACGACTAAATTAGGTATTTTAAGAAGAAGGAGAAAATAGGATTTCACGTTATTTACCTTCTTCTCGCCTATCCCGCTCTGGTGCCAACTCACTCCACCCTTGCGCCGTCGCCCTAGCGACATATGGCCCGCCTTAGCGGGACAGTAGCCCAGTAACTTTCCGAATGTTTTCTTTTTTTAATTAATGACGATTGGATCGTTACACAATGTGTATCAACTTCGTAGATGATAAAGAGCAGAATGACCAGACCTTGAGTCTAGAACAGCTACCCAAGGATCTTATATCAACTCAACATCACAAAACCACCATAGAACAACATCCACTCTCAAATAATCAACACAATACTCCAAGCTCAAATTAATTTCAGTCCCTAGTCGCGAAGCGAAGTTGAAATCCCAACTGTAGTTCATGGGGGCCATAGAAAGAGGGAGAATGGATAGAAGGTCCTCAAAGCCTAATCTAAGGCTCATTCTACTAGTCTCAAGTCTACTATACTATTCTACAAGAATCTAAGTCGTCCAAAATGACATCGGAAAATAGTTTAAGGCCTAACGACTCCAAATATCATAAGTCTATGGCAAACACTAGTCTAGTCCTTGATTAAGGCTAAACATACACTAACAATCAATAACATCAACAAAGACACGCCAGAAGGTAACAACAACAACTAATATGTTACTAATCTCGAAAAACCTGGTATAAGCCTAAAAGATGAATTCAAAGCAAGTTAGTTTGATCTACTAGTACCTACCCCGAATTCACACAAAACAACATGTTTTCTCATAATCGAGCGCAATATAAAGAATGGGAATCTATAGCCACCTTTTAGGCTGATTACGTTCTCAAATCACGTCCTCAAAGTATTTTCCTTTCGAGCAACCTTCGAGTATTTTCACACTATCATATATAGAATCACACTGTTAATACGGTTGTTTAGACACTAAAATCACATAAAATAAAAACAAACCCATATTGGAGTCAAAATGAAAAATGTGAGAACCACAATGAAATTTTAAAAACAACTTCGTCAAAAGGACTAAAGCAGTTCCCTAGACTTGTGATCCAAATAAAACACAATTCAGAGCTCGGAACAACAGAAATCATCAATATGCAACAAATTGATATTTAAAGAACAAAAAATAGACTAAGGCAGTCCTTTACGACAAACGTTTACCACAGACGACGAGCCTCAATGATCCCCGATCACATACCCACGTAGCCTCGCACTTTCCGAACAATTCAGGCTTTGAATCACCAAATTTGGAGCTATAAAAGAAATCACACTTTGAAGTGTAAAACCAAACCAATTGACCCTTCGCAAATGAGGGAAGAAGGTCCCGTGAATATAGAAGCTTGATTGGATAAACCTTCGTGAACACGGTGGGGAGCTTGCAAACGGGAAGGCAAAGGAAACCAGAGTCCCCGAACGCGATAGAGTCCCCACAATTATAGAAGGAAGAGAGTTAGCCCATCGTGAATGCGATGACCAGGTCAGCTGGTCTCTGTAACCTATTACCCGGGAACGTGAAGGTCATTATATGGTCTACACCAATTGATGTATATTAATTGGTTGGCAAGCTTGAATCTCCGATGGGGTGCTCGAGATTCGTTTGAAACCCTATGCATGCTAACGTGATATGTTATCTCTTCAAATTTGACATTTTGAACTCAATAGAGCATTCAAAACTTCTAATCGAGATTGTATCGTCAAAAAGTGGATCTCACAACTAAACTCTGTATTAAGCCAAAATCTATAAGAGAGCTCGAATTAGCCCGAAACCTTGGGAACCGCACAAAGGATCGTTCTAGGTAAAACTAGGCATCTCAAAGCTAACCACACTAAGAGAATTCTCATCAGAGCATGTTTTCCAAAAATTTCAACCGAAACAAAACTTAGGTCAAAACTTAAAAGATAAAATGTCTAATGAAACACACTTCAACCGAATGACCCTCGAGGTTCTATTGGGTTCCTAAGTTCACAAATCAGATATGATACCCAACTAAACTTGATGTTTTATACTCAATGGAACCATCTAATCATGGATCTGAGGTCTCCTTAACCCAAAATCCGTAAAAATCGTAATAAACTAACTAAATGCTCGAAAATACCAAAATACTCTCGAAACTTCTGAAAACTCAACAAAGGCCTCACCTAGGCCTAGAATCATCTCCTGAATTCAATGGAATTGTCGAAATTCCGATCTGAGAATCCAAACTTTGAATATTGACTAAAGTCAACCCAAGGTCTAAATTCACTTAAACTTCCGACTCAAGGCTCCAAATCCACCAAACAATTTTGAAATAGAAGATAATATTCCGAGACCAAATTCCACAATTAAGAGTTGATGAGACTAACGAAATTTCCATTTTGACTCGAAACTTGGATTGTTACCAAAAATCACTTTTAACAACTTTGAACCTTCCAAAAAAATCAAAAACTTTAAAAAGCTACAAATTCTTAATCGAATTCCAAAACCAACATCACAAACTAATCAAACATGATTCAAGGCAACTATCAAGGGGTATAAAATGGTAATTTTATGAAAATTTCTAAACATGACCTTCTCGAGTGTACGGCACATTAGTAGAAAATTTCACGTATATGCATGGATGGGCGACATGTGGCATAAGAAGGGCGTTTTTAAATTATTTAATCAAATAAATATGTATTTTTAAGGCTGTCAATAATATAGAAACTTAAGTAATAATTCACGCCAAATTTAGAGATATCATCAAACCCTTTATCTTTTTATAAGAATTGTTAAATTTCCATGACGTAAAAAGAAAAGATTCTAACATTGTAATATAAAAGGGTTTAAAATTGGCTCAAGTCGCAATTTTAAATTTCAATTAGCTAGCATTACACTTTAATATTTATTTTAATATCTTTATATGAATTTCTTGTTCTAGTCACTACTAAAATATGCTTCAAAATTGATAAAAATGATTGAAAAATTCTTCTCATAGGACCACCAACTTATTCTCCTCAAAGAAAATTATGACACGCATATTTGACCAAAGATGGATAAATTAAAGTCCACTACTCATGTCTTTAAATTATTCTATTCCCATTTCCAATCCAACATCATCATACATATATACTTTTTCTTTGGTACTAACATATATATTGAGATACTAAAATTTTAGTCCAGTACGCTAGTACAACATGTATATACTATATATCATTTATTAAAATAATAGTATATACATATTGATATTTATTGGGAAGGATATTTTTATAATACATATATTTTATGTAATATATGCTATTTTTAATATATCAAATTAAATAATGCATAAAAAATTATCATTATATAATTAATGCAAGTATTATTAATACAAATACTACCAACGTAAACATTATTAATACAGGTTATTTAACATTATTCTTATACATGTGGTTGTTTGGTAGAGTGTAGCAAAAATAATGCATAATATCTTATAATTTCGGTACACCTTTATGTTATGCATAATCAATGCTTGCATTACTTATACACTTCATTGTGTACGTAGGGGTCGCTTGGTAGCTGGATAGAATTATGTAGGTATTAGTAATGTGATATTAGTTATACAAGTATCAGTAATGTGTATATTAGTTATGTGGGTTTAGTTATGCAGGTAATAGTTATACAAATATTAGTTATGCAGAATTTAGTTGTGCATAAATTATTTCTTTGGATATTAGGCTTTTTATATTAAAAGTTAGTTAAATTAGACATTTTTAAAATTAAAATACTCCTATATATTATACGCTTTCCTTCTTTAACTTTGTATTTTTCTTCTTTAATTTTGTATTCAAATTATTTTTAAAAAAAATTATGTACATGAAATAACTTTATTTTTATCCAAATATCAAATTTCGTATAAGTTACATGAACTCTAATACATAGATACGACTTTTTTATACAACTATCGAACGATTCCTAAGGTGTGTATTACTAATATCATGAATTTCTAGGTATTAATAACCCAAGAGATTTAATGCATGCATTAACATGGTTATAGACCAATATCCATCAAAACCATTTTATGTTTTTCCACCATAATTGTGGATGATGCTTTGTAAATAAATTCTTTTATGCAATGCACGGAATTTTAGTACACTTCCAATCCAAACAATGCATAAGAAATAATATGTACAATTAATTAATGCAGGTATAACTAATACAAACATTACTAATACACTGTGTTTAGAATTATTAATATATACTCTACCAAATGAAATGCATGTATTATTTTTCCTAATCCACTTTACTAGACGATCCCTAAATAATCATAAAAAAGAGAAAAAAAATACACTTAATGATTAAGATTCAGAACTCGAAAATAACTCGATCTAATAATTAGGATTTGAATGATTAAGATTAGGACTTTTATTAAATGCAAATTTTGAGGTCTCAAATACAAAAATACAAATTGAAATTAGTGATATCAATGATAATCAAATTTTGTGGAGGATATTTCTTTCTTATGAAATTTGAGGAGGACGGTTTTAAAATTTATCTACTTAACTACGTTTATAATATTTATTATTTATTAATATAATATAATCTTAATTTATAAAGAATTAAAAAACATATATTTCCATCTCAATTAGATATGTACTTGAAAAAAAGAAAGAAGAGAAAGGTACTGAAGAGGAGTCAGATCCATTTTTTTTTATACAAAAATGTCTACAGAATATGACAAGTCAAGTCCAAAAATATTTTTAGTTAATGAGTCCAAATGTTTGATTTTGCTAAAATAATTTTGTGATAAAACGGAGACATACTTAAAATTTAAGTGTATGTTTTTTTTTATAATGATTTTAAGTTAATACCAATAATAATTAGATTCATAATAAGACATTTTAGGAAAATTTTAATAATTTCAGTTTTAATTTATGTTGTAATTTTTGCTTATCCAGATTCAAACTTTTCAATTATGAAGAATCCTTAATTTTTTAGTGGGAAACTTACATAAATATACTATAATAAAAAAATATTTACCATTTATAGCAATAATATTTTTACCTCATTTGATCACTTTTAATTCATTTATAATACAAGTTTAATACATATTACAAAGAACAATTTATTATTCACATATAATACAAATTTTAATGATGAATAATATATTTATCACACATTTTAATACACTTATAATACAATGTGACAATTTTTTTACCAAACAAACATAATATATTTCAAAAAACAATTATAATTCATATATATTGCATACATAATTCACTTTTAATACATATTACAGATTTAACAAAGCATTGCTATAAAT
Source organism: Solanum pennellii (assembly GCF_001406875.1). NCBI lineage: Eukaryota > Viridiplantae > Streptophyta > Magnoliopsida > Solanales > Solanaceae > Solanum > Solanum pennellii. Next base: position 49,639,502 of record NC_028643.1, on the reverse strand, counting down.
GGTAATAAACAAAAAGTATCGCTAAAATCAGTAATTATTTTTTAAAATGTATTAATTTATGTAATTTTTCCTTTTTTTAATTTAAAATAAAATTTACATATTTAAAAATTACGTATAAAATTATTAAATTTACGTAAATATGGAGAATAATAAAACGACCCACAGATCCTTCAAAAGGCAATGTGATCTAAATGTGGACATGAGAATATATTATTTTGCTAGTATATATATAGAGTAATTTATGACCATTCCATGTAAGATACATATAAATATACATATATATATATATATATTTGTGGAAGGGAGTTTACATGATAGAAATGGAGAGTGGATTGCAGCCAGGGATGACTTGCCGATGATTTTTTTTTGTAGTTTTCCTATTAAAGATTATGTTTCGGCAAGTTGTCCCTGGCTACCTTTCGCTCTCTTCTTCTCATGCGAATTTTTTTACTCACACTTATTTATTTTTATTTTGTTATTTGTCATAATAGGGTTTTAACCTTCTTTGATAGAGTCAGAATTGAAAATTTATACCTTCATTTCTAGTTCATCGACTAATGTACATATGTATATACATGTATGGTAAGAAATGATTCAACTTATGATAACAAAGCATATGGTAAACTCGTTTTAGCATATGGTTTGGCAAAGGTTTCTCTTCTTCTATTGTATTTCCCCTCTCTTTTTCTTTGGAAATAATATTAAGGAGGTCATTCTCACTTTTATCTCTATTGGTTTTTAATTTATACCCCTTATGACAAATAATTATTTTTGTAGAATATAAATTTATATTTTTATATCATAATATATCACAAGTGACAAGTTATAATCGGACATGCCTTTAGTTTTAAAGAACTTATACATCACGAAGTTCAATTGCTACAGAGTAAAAATTAAAGATCAAGTCATTTGAAGGATAAAAATTAAAGACCAATAATTAGTTTGAAGAACAAAGCGTGTAATAATTTTATGATATTACGTTTCTTATTTTGAAATAGATATCAAATGATCGAGTTGAATTGAATTTGTGCCACTCAAAATGGACAGAGTTCATAAATGACGCTCCTTGGCTGAAGTGACCTAATAAGCGGATCAAAACCCAATCTACCCACTTATTAGTTATTACTACTAAATTTTATTTGTTTTATTATTTTTAAAATAATTTTTACTACCTAATATAATTACTATTTTTTTTTTTTATAGTGACGAACTAAATTTAAAATAACTATTTTTTGAAATTTTTTTGATAGAATACCTGATGAATCAATTTAGGTTAGATATCAATTCAAATTTTGATACAGAAATGAATTGGATTGAACTAATAAATAAGTAAATCAATAATCAATCCAAATTTAAATAATTAAAGTGAATTATAATTTTATGTGCTAATTTTACCATTTCTGACTAACCTAATAAACAACATGACACTAATGGAGAAAATCCTACTAAATTTATCAGTTTGGAAAAATATGTTTTTATTCCTTACTATCATCTACCTTTTCTTCATATATCAACACCACAAATTCTCTACCCCAAAAAAAGATAAAAGGCATAATAATCCATTAAGATATTCTTTTTCTTAAAAAAAAAATTTCAAAATTTAAAATGTGAGACTATATTCTAGTCATCTTTGACTAAACACAAGGATAATCCACTTGGACTGTATTCAACATCATCATTAAGATAACTAAATGTAAGGAAATATTGAAAGTATGAACTCTAAGCACACATATTGTTCATGCTATCACATAAATTCGATATATTTTAAAGGGCATGCGTTTCCATTTCAATATTTATTTAAAAGGCATGATAATTCTTCACAAATAATCTACATTAAGATGAATTTTTTTTATTATTATTATTATTAGGGTTTTTTAAAATCTATTTTCTGCTTTAGTACTCTCTGCCTTCTACCTTTATGTTCCATAATTGTTATACAACATTTTCCTACAAAATCTCCCCAGCAGAAATGCAAACATATCAGAAGTAGGACGAAATGTAGATTTTTGTGTATAAAAATGACCTACCAAAAAATGTTTGTACTACATATAATGGTAGACAAAATTAATAAGGTAGTTTGTGTTAGTTCAGTCAAGAAAATTTCTTTTCACGTTTGCTGCTTCTCTTTCTCTATTCTATTTTTGCCTTTTGAATCTGTTTTACTATAAGTGGCATTAGAGCCAAGTGAGATCCAAAAAGAAAAAAAAACAGAGAAATATTGCTAGTTTATGGCTCCAGAGAGCAATTACGTTCAAGCAGTTATTCCGCATTTTGATGATCATTATGACCATTGGAGTATGCTGATGGAGAACTTCTTACGGTTAAAAGAGTATTTGCCAATTTTCAAGGACGGAATCGACACTCCGGCAGAAGGCGAAGCCTTAACGAATGCTCAAAAGGCGGAGTTCGAAGCAAGAAAGTTGAAAGATTTGAAGACAGAATTATCTCTTTCAGGCTATCAATCTTCCCATCCTAGAAACTATTCTTTGCAAAGAAACTTCTAAGTATATTTGGGATTCAATAAAGAAAAAGTATCAAGGTACTGGTAGAGTGAAGCGCATACAACTTCAAGCCTTTGAGAAGGGATTTCGAGACTTTGCAGATGACGGAATGAGAGCCTGTAACGAGTTATTGTGCTAAAACAATGGAGATAAGCAACAAAATGTGATTTCTTGGTGAAAAGATGACCGATGTCACAATTATGGAAAGATATTGCGGTCCCTGACACCGAAGTATGACTATGCCGTTTGCTATATTGAGGAGTCATAAGATATTGATGAGTTATCGCTTGACGAATTGCAAAGTTCCTTATTGGTTCATGAGAAAAAGATGAACCGCAGTTTCTCAAATTTTAGAGGAAGGGGTAGAGGTAGAGGAAGAGGAAGAGGACAAAGGATATAGAGATGGAGTCAGCAAAGACGACAATAGAAATTGCAGAGCCAACAATGACCACGGTAAAAGCAGAGAAGGAATTTTGACAAATCCAAAGTAGAATGCTATCGATGTCATATATTTGGTCATTATAAGTCTGAATGTTATACCATGCTGCCTAATGAAAAGGATGAAAAGTCAAATTTTGCTGAAAGTAACGAAGTTAAGACATTGTTGATGACAGTTCAAGTAGAGAAGGAAGCTGAACAAAATGTCTAGTATTTAGATATGGGCTACAGTAATCACATGCGTGGAAGTAATTCTTTTTCTTTTCTGAATGAAAACTTCTGTTCAACGATTAGTTCGGGTGATTCTTCCACTGTGAGTGCAATTGGAAAGGGTGATATTAAGATTAGAACCAAGAATAGTTTTGAAGAAACGATCTCAGATGTGCTATATGTTCCTGCTTTGAAAAGTCATCTTCTAAGTGTTGGTCAATGCAAGAAAAAAGATATGTTATAACTATTCAGAAAGGTGCATGTGAGATTTATAATCCTACTAGAGGAGCTATTATTGTTATGAAAATGAGTTCAAATAGGTTGTTCCCACTTAAGATAGAGAATATTCACCGTTGTTTGGAAGCAGAAGTAAGAGATTCGTCGTGGTTGTGAAATTTTAGATATGGTCACTTGGGTTTTGGCGGATTAAAAGTTCTCCAACAAAAAAAATATGGTGATAAGTCTTCTTGAAATTACAGTTCCGTCCCAAGTATGTGAGGAATGTGTTGATGACAAACAACATCGTTCTCAATTTCCAAAAGGAAAGTCGTGGAGAGCCAATAATGTTTTGGAGCTGATACATTTGGACATTTGTGGCCCAATCAAACCATCTTCTAATGGAGGTAAACAATGCTTTATTACCTTTACGGATGGTTTTTTTCGAAAAACTTGGGTTTATTTTTTACATGAAAAATCTGAGGCTTTTAAAGCATTTAAAGCTTCAAGGTTCATGTAAAAATGAGACGGGAAAGAAAATCAAGACTCTTTGGATGGATTGTGGGGGCGATTATTGCTCTAAAATTTTTGATGATTTTTGTGAACCTGGTGGCATTAGAAAAGATCTTACAACAGCTTATACACCATAACAAAAATGGTGTATCGGAGAGGAAAAACAGAACCATCCTTAATATGGTTCGGAGTTTGCTGGCAAAAGGAAGAATGAAAAAGAGTTTTGGCCAGAAGCGATAACTTGGAGCATTCACGTCTTGATGAACAAAAGATCATGACTCCAGAGCAGGCGTGGAGTGGAAGAAGGCCTGCAGTAGATCGCTTTTAAATTTTTAGGTGCATTAAGCATATGTCCCATATGAGAAAAGGAAGAAGCTCGATGATAAAAGTTAAAAATGTGTATTTCTTGATTTTAGTGAAACATCCAAGGCATATAAATTATTTAATCCACAAACAGAAAAGATTGTGATCAATCGAGATGTTGTTTTTGATGAAAGAACTACATGATATTGGAATATGCAACAGCCTACCCCAGTCCTATTTGAGAGAGAACTCGAAGAACCGACCTTAATACCCAAAATTCAGAGGATTATGCTCCTACAATCGTTGAAACTACACCAACAACTAGTGGAAATTTTCCAGCAGTTTTGTAAGAAATTGATTTTCGCAGCTCAGTCACTTTGGTGTACTCGAAAAAGGCTTGCATGGATGTCGGACTATGAGGTAACAGGATTTCAGGTAAATAATGATGCATTTAATCATTTTGCATTGTTTGTGGACTGCGACCCTATAGTATTTGAGAGTGTTGTTAGAGAAAAAAAATGGAGTAAGACAATGGATNTGATGTCGGACTATGAGGTAACAGGATTTCAGGTAAATGATGATGCATTTAATCATTTTGCATTGTTTGCGGACTGCGACCCTATAGTATTTGAGAGTGTTGTTAGAGAAAAAAAATGGAGTAAGACAATGGATGCTGAAATTGAAGCTATTGAAAGGAACGATACTTGGGAGCTTATTGATCTTCCTGAGAAGCAGAAAACCATTGGCGTCAAGTGGGTCCTACAAGACAAAACTGAAGGAAATAGTGAAATTGACAATTATAAGGCGAGATTGGTGGCTAAGGGATACAAGCAGGAGTACAGTGTGGACTAGACTGAAGTTTATGTTCCAGTTGCAAGGCATGATGCCATTAGAATGGTAATTGCATTGATCCTACATGGATATTTGGAGGAAGAGGTATTCATCAAACAACCTTCTATTTATGTTAAGGTTGGAAATAAGCATAAAGTTTATAGCTTAAAGAAGGTCCTTTATGGACTAAAACAAGCCCCCCGAGTTTGGTATAGTCGCATTAAGACTTATTTTTCTGAAAAATAGATTTCCAAAAGTGTCCATATGAGCATACACTTTTTGTGAAGATTGAGGATGATGCAAAAAATGCTTATTGTATGCTTATATGTTGATGATAATATATACTGAAAGAGTTGGTTTTGGTTCTTGTGGAATCAAACTAAATGGAAGATGAATTAATATGAATATTTGGTAGGAAGATAATTAGTAGGAAATACAAGTCAAAGATTGTATCTTGGTAGGTGAAAGTTAGGCAAACCATAAAATGGTTTGCTATCTTAACCTTGACAATTTTGACACATAGTGATGTCATGGATGACATCAATAGGATGAATTTATTCCTATAAATAGGTAGCTCTTAATTCATTTTCAAATCATCCTTTCACTTGCCTTCTCATCTTCTAAGGCATTGTGTTCTCTCTCTTGTAGTATTTCACTTATATTCTTTGTATAGTGAAATAAATATTGGTGCAGTTGTTCTTTGGTGGACGTAGGATCATTTTGATCCGAACCACGTTAAATATTGTTGTTCTTCCTTGTTCTTTAGTTTCACGTTTCCGCTAACAATTGGTATCAGAGCAAGGTTCTGTCTGAGTATGCTCTGTGGTTGCAGCACAGTCTGAACTTCCACATCAGAAAAGGATTACTTTGGTTTTCTGTAGTTCCAAATACATTGTAGTAGAAAAGGAAGAACAAAAAAAAAAAAATGAGTTCCATGAAGTTTGAAATTGATAGATTTAGTGGGCGCAACAACTTCAATATCTGGAAAATCCAGATGATAGCGTTACTGCGGAGGGAAGGTTCAATCCATGCTATTGACGGAAAGTACCCCGATAAGATATCGGATTCCGACAAAGAAAAGATTGAAGGAGATGCATTGAGTGCAATCCAACTGTCCCTTGCACCTAACGTACTTTGTGAAGTGAGTACAAGTACCGAAGAGACGGCCAAAGAGTTATGGGAAAAGCTGGAAGGGCTTTACCAGGACCAGTCAGTGACAACAAGGATGTTGTTACAACGGCGTCTTCATACATTTAAGATGGATTCAGGTACTTTGTTGCAAGACCATCTAGATGCGTTCAATAAACTTGTGATGGACTTACAAACTGCTGGAATTAAAAAGGACGAGGAGACACTTGCATGTTCTTTACTATTTTCATTGACTTCAAAATATCGTGATATTGAGAATTCAATGATGTATAGCAAACAACCTATTAAACTTGAGCAAGTGCGGCAAGCACTAAACTCTTGTGATGTGCGGATGCATTTTGAAGGAGACAAAAGTGACGAAGCTAGTGGACTCTTTGTAAGAGGTCGTACTAGCCAAAAGGGAAGGAGCAAATCGAAGTACAGATCAAAGTCTCGTGTGAACAAAAAGAATGCGGAGTGTTGGGGCTGTCACAAGAAGGGGCACTTTGAACGAGATTGCCCTATGTCGAAGTCCAAAGAAAAGGCGAGTGCATCCATTGTTGAGAAAGTACATGATAATGATGATGATTATGTACTAACAACATCATGCAATAATGGAGTCTATGACAACAAATGGATCTTAGACTCTGGTTGTACTCTGCATATGACATTCCGAAAAGATTGGTTCAGCAGCTATGAAACAAGCAGAGGAACTGTATTAATGGGCAATAATGCAACTTGTAAAATAGTTGGCATTGGTTTAGTTCATGTTCGCTGCCATGATGGAATCATGAGGACTATTACAGAAGTCCGTCATGTTCCTGATCTAAAGAAGAATTTGATCTCCCTGGGTACTTTAGATAAACAAGGCTATAAGTACATGAGTGAAGGAGGAACTATGAAAGTGACTAAAGGGTCTTTAGTCATGTTGAAGGCCAAGCTGGAGGATGGCCTCTACACACTTGCGGGAAGCACCATTATTGGCTCTGTAAATGCATCTACAGTGCAGTTATCTAATGATGACAAGGCAAAATTATGGCACATGAGACTAGGCCATATGAGCGCACGAGGATTGGAGATGTTGAGCAACCGCAACCTTTTGAATGGTGAGAAGATCAGCACACTTGAATTTTGTGAGCACTGCGTCTTAGGGAAGCAGAAAAAGGTCAGCTTCAGCACTGGCAAGCACAAGACGGGAGGGGTGCTAGACTACATCCATTCAGATTTATGGGGTCCCTCTAAGCTTCCATCAAAGGGAGGAAAGAGGTATCTTCTCACATTCATTGATGATTTTTCACGAAAGGTTTGGGTGCGTTTCCTGAAGACAAAAGGTGATGCTTTTGAAGCATTTAAAGAGTGGAAGATTTTGGTTGAAAATCAAATTGAGAGGAAAATCAAGTATCTTCGCACGGACAATGGCTTGGAGTTTTGCAGTGAAGAGTTCAATGATTTCTGCAAGGTTCATGGGATCGCAAGGCATAAGACGGTCAGGCACACACCACAGCAGAATGGAGTTGCCGAGAGAATGAACAGAACTCTTCTTGAGAAGGCTCGTTGTATGCTCTTACAAGCTAAGATGTCCAAAGTATTTTGGGCTGAAGCAGTTCATACTGCTTCTCATATTGTCAATCGGTCTCCAGCATCAGCGATTGACTTTAAGACTCCGAATGAGGTCTGGTCAGGTGAACCCTCTAACTATTCATACTTGCGAATATTTGGGTGTCCAACTTATTATCATGTTAATGAAGGTAAGCTTGAACCAAGGGCTAAAAAGGCCATATTCGTAGGGTATGTTGATGGAGTAAAAGGGTACAAACTATGGTGTTTGTCTTTACTCAAATTTGTAGTTAGTAGAGATGTTACCTTTGATGAATCCTCTATACTTGATCCTCGTAAAGTTTCTATGGAGTTATCTAGAAACGAGAACAACGAGCAGGTGGAGCTACCGGTGGAGCTTACCAAGAAACGGGATCAAGAGACTCAAAGTGATGAGTCAAAAGATGCAGAAGAACTTGCTTCCAATGAACCATACACAATTGCGAAGGGAAGGGACAAAAGGCGGATACGGAAACCGGAACGTCTTATAGAGCAAGAAAATCTGATTGCACAAGCGTTCGTAGCTGCAGAAGAAGAGATTAAGGATCTCGAGCCCTCTTCGTATATTGAAGCAACTTCTTGCAAAGATGCTGCACAATGGCAGTTGGCCATGATGGAAGAGATGGAGTCTCTTCACAGAAATGAGACATGGGTCTTAGTTAAAAGGCCAAAGGGGATGAGGACAGTTGGATGCAAATGGGTCTACAAAAAGAAAGAAGGTATTCCAGAAGTGGAAGCTGCTAGGTTCAAGGCGAGATTGGTTGCAAAGGGTTTCAGTCAGAAGGAGGGAATTGACTACAATGAGATCTTTTCTCCAGTCGTGAAACATAGCTCAATTCGCGTGCTGCTAGCATTGGTTGCACAATTTGATTTAGAGCTTCAACAGCTTGATGTCAAAACTGCTTTTTTACATGGTGATCTAGAAGAGACAATCTATATGGATCAGCCTGAAGGTTTCCTAGCTGAAGGAAAAGAAGACCATGTATGCCAACTGAAGAAGTCTTTGTATGGTTTGAAGCAATCCCCTAGACAGTGGTACAAGAGGTTTGATGCATTCATGACTACACATGGATTTTCGAGGAGTGCATTTGATAGTTGTGTGTATCACAAGAAGATGTCTGGTAACTCTATGATTTATCTTTTGTTGTATGTTGATGATATGCTTATTGCTGCTAACAACATCACAGAGATAAATATTTTGAAGAAACTGTTGAGCAAGGAATTTGACATGAAGGATCTAGGAGTTGCAAAGAAAATCCTTGGAATGGAAATTTCAAGAGAAAATGGTGTTGTACATCTTTCTCAGAAGAGGTACATCCGAAAAGTTCTTGAAAGATTCAATATGGATATGAGCAAGCCTGTAAGTACACCTTTAGCTTCTCATTTCAAGCTTTCAGAGTTACAAATGCCTCAATCTATGGATGAGGTGGAGCATATGTCAAAGGTTCCTTATGCGAGTGCAGTTGGTAGCATTATGTATGCTATGGTATGCACACGTCCAGATATTGCCCAATCTGTAAGTGTAGTAAGCAAGTACATGGCAAATCCAGGAAAAAGGCATTGGGAAGCTGTCAAGTGGATATTGAGATATCTCAAAGGAGCTCCTGATGTTGGCCTAACCTTTCGGAAAAGTGAAGGTATTTCAATTCTCGGTTATGTTGATTCTGACTATGCAGGGGATCTTGATCGAAGGAGGTCCACAACTGGATACATCTTTACTCTCGTTGGCAGTGCCGTTAGTTGGAAATCGACTTTACAGTCGATTGTCGCTTTGTCTACAACAGAGGCAGAATATATGGCAGCAACGGAGGCAGTGAAAGAAGCTATCTGGTTGAAAGGTTTGGTGGCAGAATTGAGTTCAGCTCAGCTTAAATCAATTCTAAAATGTGATAGTCAAAGTGCTATTCATTTGATTAAAAATCAAAGATTTCATGAGCGCACCAAACACATTGATGTCAGATTTCATTTTATTCGAGATGTCGTAGAAAAGGGAGCTATCAAGGTTGAGAAGGTTATCACAGACGATAACGCTGCAGACATGTTGACCAAAATAGTCCCGCTTGCCAAGTTTGCACACTGCAAGGACTTGGCGGGAGTATGATGCAACTCTAAGAGAACAACTGCTAGGTGGAGCTGGTATGTTCAACAAAGGTTTGATTCTTCTTGTTTCTTACAATGGGATTGCCCAGTAAGCTTAGAAGTTTTGGCCGGAGTTGTTTATACGCATGCTTGGAACACAAACCAAGGTGGAGATTGAAAGAGTTGGTTTTGGTTCTTGTGGAATCAAACTAAATGGAAGATGAATTAATATGAATATTTGGTAGGAAGATAATTAGTACAAAATACAAGTCAAAGATTGTATCTTGGTAGGTGAAAGTTAGGCAAACCATAAAATGGTTTGCTATCTTAACCTTGACAATTTTGACACATAGTGATGTCATGGATGACATCAATAGGATGAATTTATTCCTATAAATAGGTAGCTCTTAATTCATTTTCAAATCATCCTTTCACTTGCCTTCTCATCTTCTAAGGCATTGTGTTCTCTCTCTTGTAGTATTTCACTTATATTCTTTGTATAGTGAAATAAATATTGGTGCAGTTGTTCTTTGGTGGACGTAGGATCATTTTGATCCGAACCACGTTAAATATTGTTGTTCTTCCTTGTTCTTTAGTTTCACGTTTCCGCTAACATATACACTGGGAATGACTTGCTGAATTCAAGAAATCTATGATGGATGAGTTCGAGATGTTTGATCTTGGTAATATCCATTACTTTCTTGGATTAGAAGTGGTGCAATCTGATGATGGGATAATTATTTTTCAAAAGAAGTATGTGCTAGAAATTTTAGACAAGTTCAAGATGCTGAATTGCAATCCCACCAACACACCAGTTGAGTTTGGCTTAAAACTAAACAAAGCTGGGAGAGGAACAAAGATGAATAACACGCTTTACAAACAAATTATGAGCAGTTTAATGTACCTAACTGCCACAAGACCCGATATTATATATGCAGTAAGTCTTGTAAGTAGATATATGGAGAGTCCAACGGAGATGCATTTGTTAGCGGCGAAGAGAATTCTTCGCTACTTATAAGGAACGAAAGATTTTGGCATTTTCTACCAGAAAGGAGAAAAGTCAGATTTGATTGGCTTTATGGACAACGACTATGCAGGAGATCAAGACGACAGAAAGAGCACTTCCAGTTATGTTTTTATGCTAGGCACATGGCTATTTCGTGGTCTTCTAGGAAGAAAAAAATTATCACTTTATCGAGTATTGAAGCTGAATTTGTTGCTGCTACTGCTTGTGCTTGCCAAACTGTTTGGTTAAGAAGAATTTTTGAAGAACTACAATCCAAACAAGAAAGAGCAACTACAATTTTCTGCGACAACAACTCTTCCATCAAGCTATCAAAAAATCCTGTGGTACATGGAAGAAGCAAGCACATTGATGTGAAGTATTATTTTCTGCAAGATCTCAACGACGAAGGAACATAGAGTTGGAATATTGCCGAAGTGAAGATCAGTTGGCCAACATTTTTACCAAACTTCTAAGATTTCTCCCTTTTCAAAATCCGAGGAGGTCGATGGGTATTGACACTATGGAAGAGCTCAAGAAGCTGAAGTTAAACAAAAGCTAGAAAGCTTTCAGTTTAAGGGAGGGTATTAGTTTTAATAAGTTACGTTAGGAATAAAATATCGATCGTTATGTTTGTACTAGTCTTTAGGAAGTCATTTTAGACGTGAGTTGTTATCTAGTTTTCAGGAAAAATCTTTTTAGGGTAGTTTCTAATTTTTAATTAAAGTATGCTATGTTTTTTCTGTTATATAATGACTGCAGTAGCCGCATTGAAAAGTATCAATCAAGAAAATTTCTTTCCACATTACTACCTCTCTTTCTCTATTCTATTTTTGCTTTTTGAATCTGTTTTACTATCAGTTTATGCACCCCCTACAGATTTTTGCCTAAGTGATGGACCTGTTTAATTTATCTATTTCATAAATATTGCTAGATAATTTTATTTTTAAGAAAAAGTGAAAATTAGTGACACAGTATTTTTACGTGAAAAACACCTGGTTCATAAGGGTGAAAAACCGCAAAATTAGTTCCACCTTCCCAAAAATAATAAGTAGCCTCTAACATATCTTTAGATTACAAACCCTTGCTCTACAAGAACTATTTCTAACCCCTAAACTGTCAAAGTAATATGTCTTAGAAGGTAATTCTATAATTGAACTAATGACTCATATTGTAAATTATAGAATTACCCTCTAAGACATATTACTTTAGCAAACTTTAATATCACTAATATTAAAGTTTAATTAGTGATAGAATATTATTGAATATTAGACTTCATATATATAGTATATTCTTTCTTTAATAAAAAAATCACAAGTTTCATTAATGAAAAACTTTAACATTGAGACATAATATTAAAAGCCAAAGCATGAAAGGAATCCCTAACATAAACAAGATGATCATGGGTTCACATTTTAGTCTTCCAATCACAAACTCATAGAATTAAAATTTTGGATCCACTTCCGCGCACTCATTCTATACACATTTGGACCATGAGGTGCTACGATGAGTTCTACTCGTGTTGATGCTTTTAAGAACATCATTAGTTTTTCACGAAAACTCAAAACCTTGGCTGCATCAAGTTCATTAGAAGGTCCAACAATCAGCTTGGAAAGTGAAGGGGAATTCGCCAACATGAGCTTCAAGAAAATGAGTTCACATAGTGTCCCCTCAAACTCTCTTAGTTTCACATATTCAAGCTTCTCAAATTGTTGTTCAATACAATTTGGATTGGCTAGATAATGTATAACTTCATTTGTGCTTCTTGTACTCATGTTATTAAAAACCTATTGAATTTCATATGGTGCAAGAAGAAAAATAGGTTAGTAATGCATTAGTGTAAAAACACTTAAAATAATTTACTATAACACGTAAAAGTTACTTGATAGAGTAAAATTTCTTATAGTTCTATTGATGTATACATAACTTAAACTCAATCGAAAATTATTGAAGGTGAAATAATCTTACATCTATCTCTAGTGAGCGCAAGGAGGGAGAACTTTGAATCAAGGAAAGAACACTAGAGACTTGGTTTAGATCACCAATCTCAACGCGCAACTTTAAATGCTCCAAATGGTAGAGTTTGGATGGAAAACTCTTTGGAATAATTTCTGCACCCAAAAGCTAAGAAAAAACAATTAAACATTCATTAAGATCTCTATAACAAAATTTTGAAATATATCTTGATCAAATTATACTTACTCGAATACAAGCATTACTCAAAGCAAGCCTGGTCAAATTAGGGCATAAATAAAGAAGCCTTGACCATGTAATGAACCTCCCTTGCTCATACTTTCCTGATTCTTCGAGGAATATGACCATACACAAAACCCTAATATTTGAAAAGTTATCAAAAAAATTTGCATGAATTTGATGACTCTCATGAATAGTCAAGAACTCGATCTTAGGAGCAAATATGTTGAGGAAATGAAGGCCATCACAAAAATTGAATGTTAAGGTTGAAAGTAATGGGGTATTCAAGACATGATTTGCTAGGGTTGGGTTAAATGTAATGAACTTCAAGTTCAATTCATGGAGATTTGGAAATAATGTGGTGGGATAAGGTAGGTTTACTATGCAATTGATAATATCTAAATACTTGAGAGTTGAGCAACAAAATATTTCAAAAGGCAAAGTATAAGGATTGTGAGTGTAATTATTTAAGGTAAGTTCCTTGACATCATTTTTTGTTACATAAAGTAACCAAAGGTCAAGGTTTCGATGATCGCAAAATATAGTTGATAAATCAAGAACAAATTTAACTATGGATCCAACATGTTGCAAGATAATATTGTCAACTATGTTATAAAAATCATATTCAATCTCTTCCATGAACTTTCCATCTAGAATAAGGTTTGAATGCATTGCTGAGAAATGTTTCCATTTCTTTGATAAAACACACATTTTTGTCAATTCTCGAATTGAGATGTCCTTAAATATTTCATTGAAAATATCTGTAGGTAAATTAGAGATCTTGTCTATCTCCTTTTCTTCAACGATCACTTCTTTACCACAATGATTTGTGTTCACCATTCTGTATATATAATACAAGCCAAACTTTAGTCCATATTTTAAACAAATAAAGACAAATACATATCTCAAAGTCGTTATGGATTAAAAGTCTTTCAAAAACAACAAAACAATGAAAATTTGCTTCTACATAGAGGAAATCCACGTGGAATTGATACATGTCTAATGTATGATGAAAAAGTTAGATCGTAAATTAAATTATTCAATAAATGTATGTTTGTGTATCCTAATAAAACTTTATACATAGATATATCTACCTATAAATCTAAATCTCTTGCTAGATCTGATGAATTTCACATATATAACAACATTAGATCTACAATGAACTTTAATTTATTCGATTTACATGATTTTGTTAGTTTTCACCATTTCTAAAATGTTTGGTAATAAGAAGAATTTCGTTTGTTTTTAGTTTTACACAGCTACACACAATACTTCATAGACCAAGCCAAATAATTCATATAAAANGGCCTAATAATTCATATAAAATTATTGAGATGAAAAAAAGAAGATAGAGTTCAAAGAACATAAAAAAAATAAAAAATTCAAACAAATGAACAAAAGAAGAAAAAATAAACTATACCTCAAATTTTCTTGCATCCTTTGATTGTTTTGCATAATTAATTCTAGAGTGTAATTAGAACACAATTAGCTGTACACTTATTTATAATTAATTACTTAAACAGTTCACACACAAATTTTTGGTCAAAAGTAATTTATGTTGACTTATTAATTTTTCTTATACATTTTTGCCAAAAAAATAGTTACAGAATCTCATATTCTTAAATGCAGATAATTTTTTTTCTATAAAGACATTTCTACCTAACAACAATTTTCCTGATAAATTTTGACATTTGTTCAACTCAAATTTGACTTTTTTTTTTTAATTACAGATCCTCTTATTAAAATTGGTTAGTTGAATTAATTATTATTAATTCTTTAATTAATAGATACGGGTCTTCTACTTTTTTGTACAAAGATATTTGTAAAATATTTTTCTCATTGAAAATTTAAAAATTATCTATAACCAAATCTAGTAAAGTGAATTAGTATTGGTTTCTTTTTTTATCTCTGACTTTTTCCAATAAGATTTATAAATAGTATGATTTTTATTTTTATTTTTATTCCTTTTATATCATCAAGAATCAATGATTAGTGAGTTGAATTCTTTAGCACACGAGTGTTACCAAGGTGTTTGGCGTGATCTTATTAATACAAACAATTGTGAGTATTTTGGAGTGTGGTGAATAGAGTTGTCAATATGAGCTGGTCTAATTCATCTGGGTTAATTTATACATATTTTGAAATTTGAAGGGTTAAGTCGGGTTAGCTCATTTTTTGTAGGCAAAAAATGGTCAATCAGCCCACATACGTGGGCTATGGGCTGTACCGTGTCAGGTCATTTTTTTTAAAAGTATATTTTTTATAATTTTTTGAATCAAATTATAATTTAAAAATGTTATCATAAATATTCAAAAGACAATTTTGGGCCGGGATAGTGGGTAGAGCCGTCAAAATGGGCTTAGCCAATGGGGTCGGTCCAACCCAACTCGTTATTGGGGTAGAGTTGGTATAGGATTTTTCAAGCCCATTTAAAACTAGGGCTTATAAGTCTGACCCATATAAACCCCTAGTCATTGAGCTTGATCGGGGCGGGGCCGAGATCGGCCAATGGGTCAAAACATTTTATTTAATGGTAACTTACAATAATATCACTAGTATATAATTTAAGGAAAATTTTTCAAAATGTCAATATTTTAACATTTAATAGGAACCATTGTCAACACTTTTAATATTTAGTAAAAATGTCAAAATTTTAGTTTATTATGTATCTTATTTAAGTTTTTATTATTTGTTTTGATTTAAAGAACATAATTGTTAACTAACAAAAAGGAGAAAATTTAGGGGGGAGATTTAAAAAAAAAACAATTGCTTAAAAGTTTCATCAGTTACAAAAATTCAAAAGTAAATACAAATAATTCAAAAAAATAAATACAAAGAACTCATCCCACTTGTTCATCAAATTTCTAGTATCGATTTTTCAATTTTCATTGATAATACTCTATTTCTGTTGAAATGAATTCGATTAAATTGCACTTTTTAAATTTGTATTTTTTAGAATATTGTATCAACCTCAACAGATTGTAGTATTTTAATTATGTATGCTATTCTTTTTCTAGAATATGTATCTTTCTTTAATCGTATTCATTATAAATTATTAGATTATATTGGAATACAATCCGTAAAATTTTTGTAATATAAATAAAAGAAAAATATATTTGGCAGTTATGTAATACAATTTTGATCGCTAGGATACAATTTTAGTGTCACTATGAAAGTAAAATACCAATTTTAATTTAAATGGTAAAAGTGAGCATATAAAATACAAAATATGTTGATTTACAATTATGATGAAAACATAATAAAAAGAAATACAAACTTGTTGTCATTGAAATTGAGACTAAAATACGAAATGAGCACAATAAATACTCACATCAGTTGAAATACAAAATTGACTTTGTTGATATATCATTATGATGAACACAAAAAAATACAAACTTTTCTGAATACAATGTGAGAGTTAAATACAAAATGATCACAATAAAATAATCACCACAATATGATATTCAATTTTAATTTGAATTGTAAAGTGAACACTTAAAATATAAAAGTTGTTGGTATATAATTATGATGAAAACATAATAAAAAAATACAAACTTGTTGTCATTGAAAATTAAGATTGAAAAACAAAATGAGCACAATAAATACGCACTTAAATTGAAATACAAATGTGACTTTGTTGGTATACGATTATGAATAATACAAAATTAAAAAATAGAACTTGTTTGTATACAAAGTGATATGAAATACAAAATAAACAAATTAAAATATAAAATTATCGTCATTTGTGTTCTAAGTAGAAAATTGTGATATTTGAAAGTAGAACATTGTTGATTAAGCTGAATTCCTTAGTAATTTTCTTAGATTCTGTCATTGGAGAGTGATTTAGAGTTTATCAAACCCAAAACGTGATTTCAACTACAAACAACAATTTTGAATGATTTAAACAAAAATAAAATCATAAAACAAATATTAAAAAACGGATAAAGACTCATATTTTAATAAAAGGAATTGTGTGAATATCTTTATAAATATATTTTCAATTTCTGAAAAAAAAGAAGAAGAGAGAGATAGAATAGATACTTCCAAGGATAGTCTACACACACAAACACAATCTCGTTTTCTTAGGGTTATGGTGGCACTATGTTTAAATTGACTTTCCCTCCCCTTTGTGTGGTTCGAAAGATAGAGAGTTGATGAGGAGGTTTTTCTAAGAAAAAAGACATGGTTCTTTCAATTTCGCATCCGGGGAAAGCAGCTTCCGCGCACATCCGATTCATGAACAGAGGATTCTTAAACAGACAGGCTTGACATTCCTTAGATGATTTTGAAATGGAGAAGAATTAGAATATGAAAATATGAGAGAGAGAAAATATTTCATTTTTAAAAAAACATATAAGAGAGGATTAATTGGAAAATTCATAATTAAAATGAGATAAAATAGGAAGTAAATTAGAATATACAATCCTTTCTAAAATAATGACATTTTGACATTTTTACTAATATTTGTAAAGTATAGAGATTCTTATTAATTAAGTTAAGTTATTTGACTAGTTTGCTAATTTTCTCATAATTTAATTACTAAATTACACACTATGCTGTAATATTATGAATTCATATCAAATTTTGATATGTCCAGATACATGTATCTCAAAATTAGGTTAATTTGTTCTAGATATACTTTATCTAAGTAGATTCAAAAAATCTAACGTAATTAGTAAAAACCTCTATACTTCATAAAAATTAGTAAAAATGTCAAAATGTCATTATTTTAGAAATCATTTTGTATCCTAATTTACTTTTTATTTTGTTGCACCTTAATTACACATTTTTCAATTTTCTCTCTCATATTTTTTTTAGATAAATATTTTCTCTCTCATATTTACCTCTTCCAATTATTCTCCATTTTTAAACTCCCATTTTTAAACTCCCACATCACTCTCCCTCTTGTTATTTTTATTTCTTTTTTTTTTTCAAAAGTTGAAAAATATATTTCTAAAGATATTCATAACAACCCTTTGATGAAGGTATGCATCTTTTGTATTTTATGTGCTCATTTTATCATTCAAATTAAAATCGAATATCATATTGAGTTGAATATTTTACTGTGATCAATTTGTATTTAACTCTCACATTGTATACAGACGAGTTTGTATTTCTTTTCATTTTTGTTTATCATAATGATATACTAACAAAGTCACTTTTGTATTTCAATTAAAGTTAGTATTTATTGTGTTCATTTTTGTAGTTCAACAACAATTTCAATAACAAGTCAGCATTTCTTCATGTGCTCACTTTACCATTCAAATTAAAATTGATATTTACTTCATAGTAAAAACTAAAAATTGTATCTCAGTGATTAAAATTGTATTACATGTCTGTCAAATATATATTTCTATTATTTGTATTATAAAAACATTATTGATTGTATCTCAATATAATCCAATTATTACTTATGAATATAATTTAAGAAAGGATACATAATTCTAATAAAAAATAGCATACAAAGTGAAAATAATACAATCAGTTAAGGAAGAATGCAATATTATTTTAAAAGAAATACAAATTAACTCTGAAAAAGAAATATGATATTTTTATACTTAAGAAATACAAATTGATTTGGAATACCTATTGAGATAACTACAAACTAAAAATGAAATACAATATTTTTAACAAAAATACAAATGTTGAGCAAAAGAAAAACATTTGACAAACAAAAATTAATATGAATACAATCGGTCTGAATACAATTGTTGCAATTTTCTTTTTTTGACTCTCCCTTTCTTCTTCGTATACTGTGTTTTTTTCTCCAAACTCAAATACAAATCTGTATTAACTTGTGCATTAGTAAAACTCTGTCTCGTCATCCAAAAAAAAAAATTACCCAAAAAAATAAAAAAATTGTTCATGTCAAAACTCCCATACAAATTAATGATTCAACAATTAACAAATACTTGATTAATTGTATTTCACGGATTATTTCGAAGTTCCAGTTGAAAATTCCTTCTCCAAAGTTGTTTGTCAATGAAATTATACTCGTTTTCAAAATCTTCTCGTAAAAAAAATGAAATTTAATCAAACTCACTTCAACGAAGAGGATTTTAGTATCGCCGCAAACATAGGATAGTTGATGATCGTGAGGACGAATTTGAATTTTTCCACCATAGCTAAACATTAGCTTAACCTTTGGATTCTCCATTGTTCCCGGCGCCAAAATTCATGCGAGAATGATGAAGAAGACAAAGGATTTGATTTTTTGGGATTTTTTTTAGATTTTCTTTTTTTATGTAAAGATGAGAGATATTAAGTGATATGTTCCTTTTATAAAATATTGAATTTGTAACTGATGAGTATTTTAAGTGATATATTCCTTTTAAAAAATATTCTCTCCCCTAAATTTCTCCTTTCTATTATGAAAAAATTGTATTCTTTCAATTAAATCAAAATAAAAACAATGTGAATTAAATACATAACAAACAAAAATATTGACATTTTAAATAAAAATTGAAAGTGTGACTACGGGATCCTACTAAATGTTAAAATATTGACATTTTGAAAAAATTCCGTTGAAAAAACTAGTTGTGCGCAAATAAGCATAGTCGGCCTTCAACATGAGCTGATTTTTTCATGCAAATGACATTGAAGTTCCCAACTTTGTTAGAATTCAACAAATACACAAACCATTTTTAGGATTAGTATACAAGCCATGGTAATAGCTAAGTTCATACAAAATAACATCTCAGCTTCTTGAAGATAAAATAGGTAGAAAAGTTGCAACATATTTACACTTTTAAGATTGCATCTTACTCTAAAACAATTTCTGATAAACCTCCTCCAAAACTTGATGCAAAATGATTAATGTTCTTGGGGCAACATTCTTTTCTGAAGCTCTCACAGCATCCACCAATGTGTCTCTTCTCAATTGGCGAACAAACCTTACGACCACTGCAGTCTAGATGATGATGATGATGATTATGATGGTTGTCCCGTAAGATATTGATTGTTGATCGGGTGGTTGGACCACATTCTGTAGCATGATTTCTGCAGCCAGAACGGACGTTGTGGCATGGTCTGTAATCGCAACATCTTCTAACCAGCTTCGCTAGTTCTTCATCAGTAGGGATAGTTGTAAAGTGAAATCCACAGTGACTTACCTTCTCTTGTGGTGTATGTTTGCAGCTACTTGGGATGACCATGCTTTGTTTAATGCTGTCACAATGATCAGTTCCTTGACTTCCATTTTCGGATATGTCAATGCTGTGGTCCTGAACTGAAAAACAACATTCTTGTGTTGCACAACTGTCAAATGCTTTCTCTGGATGTGAATGATCGTGTTCCTTGTCCGAACAGCCATGTCCAACAGAATGATGTGGTTCCTCCTTGTGGGGTGGATGAGCATGTGAATGACACCCATGGATGTCTACAGAGTCCAGGCTCTTATTATCTCCACAGATCATTGAGCCTGAAATTCTCAAATCTTGATTAGTAGACATGATCGATACAGCAGTGCTTAATCAAACGTTTTGTTGTAGGAGTAAAGTTTGTGTCTACCTGAAATTACAGTTTGGCATGTTTGATTGGTGCTATCACAATGAGAAGTTTCCTGGATTCCAGTTTTTGATATGTCAGTTATATCTCCTTGAACCGAATAATGACATTCTTGTAATGCACAACTGTCATATGCTTTGTCTAAATTTGGGTGATGATCATGTTCCTCTTCACAGCAGCCATGACTAAGATCATGATTTGATTCCAAAACCAAGATTTTCTGCTTCGGAATCACTTCCTCGGAGAGTGGATCAGTAAGTGAATGAACACCGTGCTCGGTTGCAGAGTCTTGGCACTTGTGATTTCCGCATGACCTCGAACCTGATAATATCAAAGCTAATCAACAATTATTGTACCTTATGCTTCAAAAAGAATAAGTTTAATTAGTTTGTTCTCATAGTAAAAGCTTGGCTGCTCTTCTCTGAATGCAGTATGTGAAAGCCTATGTGTTAGACTACCTGATTTCAGGTTTAGCCATCCCTTGTATTGGAAAATAGAAGGCCAAATAATACTTTCGATTCTATCGTTTGGTTTAAGGAGGGAAAAGGAATAAGAAGAAGTTGACTACAGTCGTACCTGAATTAGCATTTTGGCATGTTGGACCAGACTTCTTTGAAGAGCATGGTTCAGAGTTAGCATGTGAATGACAAGAAATCTTGCTAGTGGTGTCAGAGCACTTCGTATTTCCACATGTCCTTGAGCTTGAAGTTGCAGATGGGCTTTGTGGAGCACACGCCTTGGACGTGCATGTTTGACGATCAGAATGTGAATGATGGATATTGTTGTCTATTGAGTCAGAATACTTGCTATTTCCACATGATTTAGGACCAGAAACTTCAGAGTGGCATCCATGAGCAGCCTTCTTGGTAGAGCACGTTTGAGGAATTTCTTGAGATCGACAACAATTTTTGTCACTCAAGTTGGAGTGCTTGGTACTTCCACATGATTTGGAGCTTGAAGTGGCAGAATGACATTGTGGAGCTGACAAATCTGAAGAACTTATTAAGGAGTTTGTCGAGGAATGACAACTAGTCTTGTGAATGGAGTCTGAGCAATTGTTACTTCCGCATGACTTCGATTCTGAAACTGCAGATTGGCGTGCTGTAACAGACATCTTGGATGAGCAGCACTGAGGATGCGAATGAGAATGATGACCATTATTTTGAATGGAGTCTGAGCGCTGATCATTTCCACATGACGTTGATCCTGAGGGGATAGGTTGACATCTTTGAACACATGCCTCGGAAGAGCATGATTGCTTTCTACATTCTTTTTGTGACTCAATATCAGAGCAACATTGTTGAGGAGTCTTTTCCGACTTGCAACAAGAAGCTTTGTCTTTGTGGTGGTGAGCATGCGAGGAAGTAGAAGATTTACAACATTTTTTCTCATGTCTACGTGTAGCTCCTCGCAGCAGTAGCATGCTGTTCAAAATCACTAGCAAGCATGTCCCAGTATCTGCGAGGACAGCAGCCCAAACCAACGGATGACCTGCTATTGCCAATGCAACTATGGCACCCTTTGTACCAATTGCTATTATCATATTCTCAATTATTTTCCTTCTAACTCTTCTAGCAAGACGTGCAGCTTTCGGTATCCTTCCAATGTCATTTGTCATTAGTATAACATGTCCTGTTTCCTTCGCAAGCGCTGACCCAGAGATACCCATTGAGATACCAATATCAGCTGTTGCTAATGCAGGAGCATCATTAATTCCGTCGCCAATCATTGCTGTTGGAGCTTCCTTCTGAAATCCCTTAATGATTGTTGCCTTGTCCTCTGGTAAGAGTTCTGCTTGAAATTCATCCAAAGCTCCATCTAACTGCAAATACGTTTCGACTTAGCTCATTTGTATAAACTAGAAGCACTTTTAGATTTTCGATTAAATATACCTGATCCTGCACATGGTTGGCAGCTGCATAACAATCACCAGTGAGCATCACAGTTTTGATTCCCATCTGCTTCAGTTCTCTCATTGCATCCTTTACGCCAGTTCGACAAACATCAGAAAGACGGAAAAGTCCAGCTGGAGAGGATCCCAAAAATATGTATCCAACAGACTTTCCTTGTAAACTATCACCACCCTCTATTTCTGGCACTGAAAATTTCAAGGCTAAAACAGGTCACTGAAAGTTTTCACGTCTCTATTATAGTCCGCGTGTTCTATTTTTGCGATGATTATAAGCACAAAAAGAAAGAAGATCAGTCTTTTACCTGTAGTACATCCAGCTCTTGAAGAAATCTTTCTATTCCCTACATAGATTTCCATTCCATCAATTCTTCCATAAATTCCCTCACCAGTAAAATTTTGAAACTGCTCCACTCTATCAGGCTTTGGCTCGACAGAATTTGATTGTGCATAGTCGACAAGAGCAGCTGCCATCGGATGACCTGACTTGCTCTCAATGCTTGAAACCCTGAAAACATTCACTGTAGAATCTAAAGATCCAAACATGCTACTTTGACTCTATCGTGAACCACGGAGAGCCATTTCAGATACTTCAGTATGAGAATGTGGCATGCCTTAATTCATATTTTATGAATATATGCCAAAAATCTAATCATGTTATATCACTATCAATAGCGTTAAGGAGAAGTGCTTACTCCACTGAGAGTAGTAGAAATCCGAACTGTCCTCGAGTTTTAAAATGACATGTATGAGTAGTAACCTTACCAGTAAAGAAGTGTATTGAGGCTAAGGCCATCAATGAGAGACCTGAACTCAGTCACTGCAAACTCTCCTCGAGTTATTGTTCCAGTTTTGTCAAAAGCCATGATTTTGATTTTAGCAAGAGTTTCAAGGTACTCTGCTCCTTTGAACAGAAGACCTGATGTTGCTGCCTTTGAAAGTGCACAACACATAGCAACTGGTGTAGATAGCACAAGTGCACATGGACATGCACTCACCAAAGCGACTAAAGCCAACCGATACCATTCTTTACGGTTGTGAACCCTTAATGCTGTAGGAACTATTGCGAAACCAGCAGCTATAACCACAATTACTGCAAAACATCACCAGTTGAAATCAGACTTGTACTCCCCTGACAGAAGGTAGGCTAATGACGGAGAGTAAGAGAGAATGACTGTTAGACTTATGGCAAGCTTCCGAAGAAGGGGTTCATCTCATAACTTAGACAACGGCAAATCTCATATCACAAAAGGGAGAGGACAATGAAGTGATGAATAAGACAGAACACGAGTTCACGCAATACTTATGACTCAATGTGGTACAACTGTAGATTAACTAACCTGGTGTATAATACTTAGCACATTTGTCAATGTATCTTTCAGCTTTTGACTTCTTGTTCTGAGCATCTTCTACAAGTTTCGCCATCCTAGCCACCGCGCAATCTTCAGCCAGAGCTGTAGTCTTAACACTGATATAACCTAAAGAAAGGAACAAATTTCAATTAACAAACAATACTTGAAGTTCTAAAACTTCAAAAATTGAAGTATGAATGAATACTATCTTACCATTTAGATTTGTAGTCCCAGCCCAGACCGTTGAGTCTTTTTGCTTAGAAACTGGAAATGACTCCCCTGTCAAAGTTTTCTCATCCACATCACATTCCCCTTCGACTACAATTCCATCAATCGGTATAGTTTCACCAGCTTTCACAGCAAGAATGCTATTCAACTTGACTTGATCAACATTTACTACTTCTCCGTTTTCAGCTAAAACTGCTGTAGGAGGGACTATATTCACCAGTGATGACATAACAGCATTAGCCTACATAACCATATTTGCTTTCTTTTGTCAGCATAACGAAATAACGATACAAACTTAGTGTAGCATACACAAAAACATTCATTGACAATCTTTCGAAGAAGGGGTGCGTATGATACCTTCAGTCAAAATGCACCATGCAAAGGGAGAGGGAAAAAAGTGTTATACATAGTATGAAAGACATTTTCACATGGTACGCACACTTTTGAGCATGACGAGGCATCGCCTAAGAGACAAATTTGTTTAGGTCAACGCGGACAATATGTACTATGTGCTTTTATTGTGATAAATATGGTATCAGAAACAAACTCATGCAATATGATGGTTAGGCAAACCTCATTTCCTAAGGGGGTTGTATGTGACGCCCATGACATAGGGCGAGCTAATGAGTGCAAGTCAAGAAGAATAACTAGCAGACTTTTAAGCTGACAAGCTTATAAAAAAAAAGAATATATATGACACGTATACATATCATTGAGAAATGTAAAGATCATATGGTACGTGCAATTTTGGGCTCGATGTGGCGTATACATATACAAGATACATATATACATTTCAATTTCCCTGTGTGAGGACAAAAATTCAAATTCACCAACCTTGTGACTTGCCCTTGACTCTAGCCATTCAGCAATAGTGAATAAGAACACAATAGTAGCAGCTTCCCAATAATCATGTAAAACAATTGATCCAGCAACTGCACATCACCAAAACAAGTCATAAAGTTAATATTTGTACCTTCATTTTATTTAAAAATTTATGACTAGTAGATGTGGAGATCTGAAAAAGGATGATGAATTTATTTTAGAAATTATCTCAGTTATTATAATTTTTTTTATGATTACCTTTCTCAAATAATAATTATAATTTTTTTCTCTATATTATTAGTGATTTACTCGAATTTATTTGCAGAATTATTGAAAATATTTATTTTTATAGTAATAAAATTATAAAATTGAAAACACATTAGATATACGTCTGGTAGATACATGGTACTTATGTTATGTGTAATCGAGGCTTACACCTTACCCTATGTTGCATAAAACACCTCGCTTTATGCCACCACTTTTTAAAACATCGAATCAAACTAAATATTGTCTAATTTTTATAATTAAAATAAAAATTAAAAGAATTATCGATTTTTTCTTTAATCTGATTTTTTTTTTTTTTTTTGGTTTTCTACAATCACCCCTCAATTTAAAGATGGTAAAAGCAACTAGATTCTTAGGCATTTGTCAAAAAGATACATCACCAATTCATAAAGATAGAAGTTAATAAGAGTTTGAGTGACGTTTTCTTTTACAAAGAATCTCATCTTTCTACTTTTTTTTAAAGATTAAAGTTTTTGAAGTGCCCAAGGAAAAGTCACCTTTGTGCTTTTCACCATGTCTACTTTTCCATATAGTAAGGGGTTGTCAGGTAGTTGGTCTGAACGTCAGTTATGTATATGGTGTTTGATTTACAATATAAAAATTGTACACAACTAATAAATATGTGATTTACAATAAGTTATGATAAAAATTGTGTTGTTTTATGAATAATCATAAAAGGTTGGATAATTAATACATGTATAATTAATAAATAAATAATTAATCTTTGCATATAAAATAATACATAAATTTTTTCATAATTTATTCCTAAGAGTCGTTTGGTAGCTAGATAAGAAACATGTTATTCATGTACTAATTAACATATAACTTATACAACGTAGTACGGTAGTAGGTAGGAAATAAGTTATTTTTGTATAAATTAATACGATGTTTGGTTGACAATTTAAAAACTCACATGAGTAGGAGTACATGTATAAGTTATGAGGAAATCTATGTATTATCTTATACAGTGTAGAAGATGAAATAACTAATACATGAATAATTAATCCATGCATATCTATACATGCATAATAGATAATATATAGATTCACTCGTAAATAATATCTACCTTACTAATAACTACATAGCTCTAACTTGCTACCAAATCACCCAGTGGCGGAGCCAGAAATCTCTTAAAGGGTGTCCAGAAATAGCAACTTGTTATATTAAGGGTGTCTAAAATAGGTTATTTAATCATTTCATTTATCATTTTACTTGTATATATGCTAATTTTTTTCCGACGAATTGAACACCATGTGGCTACGCCACTAAAACTACCCCTTATATTATTAATATCAGTATAATTCTAACCAATTCTCAAACAACCCTAAATGCATTATTGTAGTTATGAACAAAATTTGGTTTTATTTTTACCTCATAGAAAAATGGAGGACATTATACTTTATGCTAAATATAAAATGAATTTTAAAGAAAATCTTCAGTGCTCATTTTCTTGCTTCAAAATTTTTTAATTTTTTTTTTGGGAAACTCAACTGTCTGGAGACTGGCATTTGGAATTATCCCAATAAAGCCCACAACAACAAAAAGAAAAGACAATTTTTATAAGTTACAAATTAAAGCTAATATAATTTGCATATTACTAGTATATATACATTGTTTATATATAAAATATATCCACAAGACCACAACGATTACAAACAGTTACGATCCTCATGCCAATTTAAGATTATAAAATTTAAAAAAAGTTTATTTTTTAATATCTTATATATGCACACTCAATTTATTTTAAAACTTTTATATTTAGTCAAATCAATACATATGAAATGAAAAGAAAAGAGTACGGCAAAGATTGTAAAAAAAAACTATGACAATTAAAAAATGACGGAGAAAATTTTATCAAATAAACTTTTTTTTTCCTATTATAATCTACAAAAGGGAGAGAAAGTGTTGGTGCAATTAAAGTCATTTTCTTTGCAATTATTTGAGGGGAAAAGGAGAAGCGTTACACATTTAAACATTACTAATGTTGGCTTCTTTTTTCTTTGGTGCTTTACACATAGGAATTCCATTTGTGGAATATATATTGTGACAATTACACAAGCAATTTTTTTGTAATTTTCCTTAGTAGACAAAACTTCTTTTTTTTTTTCAATCACATTACATCTTGCCTTTTGAATTCATTTTAGGGATTTTCTAACTCCCACATCAAAATAATAATTTATATATAATTGTTTTTGTACACAATATACATATTTTATACATAATTAATATTCCCTCCATTTCTATTTATGTCGCCTTACTAAAAACATATGTTCCTAAAGACTTGTTATTTCACAAATTAATGCATAAATGACAGTATCCTAAAATAGGCAAATTATAATTAATCCCATATTTCTTAAAAGATTTAGATGGGAACATTATTGACAAAATGAGTATTTTTAATAGTGATAGGATTAAAAAAGATTACTTTTTAGTAGTACTATATCAATCATCCCATGATTTCATTTTTTTTTAAAGACACTAGGTGGTCCAATACATATTTGCATCTAAAATCCCCAAGAATCATATATCCCTCCCACTCCAATCTTGTATATTAGTTAAAGAAAAAGATTGCATTATTAAATAATATACAATATCTAATTGCCCTATATAGTGATGTATACTTAATGATAT
Organism: Solanum pennellii; assembly: GCF_001406875.1. NCBI lineage: Eukaryota > Viridiplantae > Streptophyta > Magnoliopsida > Solanales > Solanaceae > Solanum > Solanum pennellii. The sequence continues at coordinate 49,611,758 of NC_028643.1, read as the reverse complement.
AATGAATCACAAAGCATAATCAAGAATCAAGATTTAAGCACCACAAATAAAAGAGTGTATATCCAAGCTAATAAATCAAAACCAAGAGACAAATCTCCATCACAAAGCTTAATAGTAGGACCATGTATCAATTCAGAACAACCAGATGCACAAAACATTTTGTATCCACACATGATTCAAGAGTCATCACACTCTGATCAGATACACAAAATATTATGTATTCACACATGATTCAAAAAAGAATCGTCATACTCTGATTCAGTCATTAGCATTCAATCAATTCACGACTCAAATTCATGATAAACTATAGGTCACATAGAGACAATTTTAATGTCCTATATTCACGACAATAATTAAAGAGTAAAATAAGGGAAAGTACCTGCAATTAATACAAGAATGTTGATGTCAAGTGTGAAGTTGCGTATGGCAGCAATACCCCTAAAAATAATAGGGGGAATTCCAACAGCAACAGCAACAAGTGCTAACCATTGGAGAGGTGGGTAAAAATACTTCAAAAATGAAAGAGCAAGCAAAATTCCACTACCAATTGCAAATGGACTTGGCCATTTCTTTTGGTAGTTTTGCAATCCTTTCACTCTTATACTTGCTTCTAGTCTTGCTTGATTCAATGCTTTAACTACAAAAAAAAAAAAAAATTAACAATGATTAGTAAAACTAAAGATATATTAACTCATGTAATGGAAGTTAATTGCAAATTACAATAACTATTTTGGTACTTCGTCATCTGTTCCAATTTATGTGATGCAGTTTAACTTTGTATAGAGTAAGATGTTAGTGTGGTTACAAAATCATCTCGTCAGGATCGAAATGAGAATTTTAAAATAAAATTATTACTAAATATAAAAATATATTATTTCTTTTTCTCCATTTGCTCTTTATCAATTGAAAAAATGCTTACATTAAGGTGCAATTTAGCTAAAAAGGGGGTAAGTTCCTACAACTACTCTTCAACCCAAAGAAGAAGCAAAGCCACAAATGAGTCAAAATATTTTCTTTGAGAATTCAATAGAAGCCTCTCCATCACCAAATTATTAACAACTAGAAACCTAATACTTTGATGAAAAATTATATATATATTATTTTGAACTTCCAGAATATAAAATAAAAGTTAGAATAATAGTTTAGGAAATTCAAAATTTACCCTTTAAGATTGAAAAATTAAATCTCAAATATATTTTTTCCCCAAAATTTCTCGATAAAAATCCAAAATCCGTTACCGATATCAATAATAAGTCAAGAGGGTGAATGGAGGAGAGGTTTTGAAGTGGAAACACGTAAGTAGGGAACATATATGGTGTGACAAGATGGAAATATTGGAAAGCCAACTAACTTGTTTTATTAATTGTTTTTATTAAGAACTAATTACAACACATAAACGTGTAATGTTTTTAGATTTATTAGAATAATTATCACACAAATATTCTCTGATCCCTTACTTGATATGTGATACCCTTTTGTTTTAAAAAATAAAAAATAGAAGATACTCTTGTAAATCTTTGGGATTGATATCACACTTTGTTAGTCTGGACAAATCCTCACTCACTATTCTATGTGAAGGAGTTTGGCTAAATACGTAATTAAAAAATATTAATTTTTTTTAAGACTGAAATTTTCATAGATAATTTTTTTTAATAAAGATAAAATAGAGAGATTTATGATTAAATTATTATTAAATATAAAAAAGAAAAAAAAAATTAATTTTCAACCCAACTTCTTTTTTTTTTTACCCAAAAGAGAATTCATACATGTTTAGATTTTTCAAAAGTTAATTTTTGTCCCTCAAAACAAATAATTTTTTTCAAAAGTATAATTTTATATTTTTACATTATAATATTTTATAAATTATACTCTTGCACTTCTAAAGAACTTATGTACTACTAGACATAACTTTGATTTCTAAAAACAAAAACTGAAAAAATCAGTTTATTTAAAAGACAAATCGTGTAATTAATTAATTTTAAAAATAATTCATTCTTTTTTTCCGTCTTAGTTAAATCAATCTAATAATACTAAGAATAGTAGCAGCAAACATCACATGAATAAATGAAAACGGTTTCTGCTTCCTACTTTGGTGATTTCTTAAAAGAAAAAATCACTTCATAATTATTACTTTCAAATTAATTAAAATTAAATTATGCCTCAATTTTGTTATTCAGAACTGATATAATTTCGTTAAAAAAATTTACATAGTTCCATCGTTATAAAAGTGAATAACATATATCCTTTCATTACAAAAAATGTAACACATATATCTTTTTTCGTCTAATAAAAGTGAAAAATAATGTTTTATCTTAATTTATAAAAAAATCATTTACAAGTATATATTCTCTTTCTCACACATGACTGACTTCTTTAATTATAATTATTTGAATTTTTTCTTATTTTCTATAATTGTTTTATTCGTTTATGTAGAAATATGAAAAATATAAAAAAGTGTGAATAAATAAAAAAAATATTTAAAACTAATAGTTCTTGCAACTATATATAAGTTATTAATATAAAAAATATATACATAATGCATTATTATAACGAAAGTATACTAACCATTAAGGAACAAAATTAAAGGCATTCCAACTTTTTTTTTTTCAATTTTATTATATGATCTGATTGGCCAGAAGAAAAGACATTTAAAAGTAATGATACTAAATATGTTATCGTATTTGTGTGTTTACACATGTAATTCAACACAAGACGTTAAGTATAAAGTTAAATTTTTTCGTTATTATTATTATTATTTTGCTTTAATAAATTTGAAAGAGAATAGTGCCACGTAATTAAATTAGGGAAGGAAAAAAAACAAATAAATCCCTTCATTTTTTTTTTCATTTGATTAAACATAAAATTAAAACTAAAATTATATATAATATATCAAAAATAAGATTTAAATCTATAGTTTTGAACAAGCCGGTTAAACTATTAAAATAAAATAAAATAAAAATCAATATTAAATATATAATATCATTCCTTTTTCTTTATAGACAAATTAAAAAATCAATAAGCTACAACAAAGAGTGTACCAAACACAAGATGAAGAAGAAAATAAGCAAAAAAATACATAGAGCACTTAAATACAAAGATCGAATTATTATGCCTATATATTTTTGTGGTCTTTGTTTTTGGATGATTCATCTAAGTGATAAGAAAGTAAACAAACTAAAAGCACAAGAAAGGGAAAAAAAAACTATAATATGAATTGTGACATCTTGACAAGAATTATCACTTTTGATGCGGCTAATTTCACGTGAGATGTTTTTTACATATCGAGAAAATAAGTCACATAAATTAAAACAGACAGAACAATAATTATTATAAATATCTTACCAATTTGTTGTTGAGAAATGAGAAGAGCATCATGAGTAACAATGACAGTCTTTGTTGTGACAATTACTGAAACTTCTCTAACACCATCAAGATTCTTGAGAATTTTCTCAACCAAAACAACTTCTGAAGTGCAACAAATCCCAAGAACATCAAAATAGCTCTTGCTTAGCTTATTTATATCATTATTAATTTTCTCACTTTCTTTCATTTTTTTTTTCTTTTCTCTTCCAAGAGTTTAAATTGTTGTGTTTCTAAGGGGATAGAAGAAAAAGAAAATAAATGAAAAAAAGAGAGACTAATTCTTGGTTTTTTTTTATGAAAACATGCAAAGAATGAGAGAAGCACTAAAATATAGGGGTTTAAATAAGAAGAGCATGCCACTCCACCCACCCCCACCCCACCCTACCCTCAAGAAAGAAAAGTTTATAAGAAATGTATATCACCAACTTTAGCTTTTCCTCTTTTTCTTTTCCAACTTTGAGTTTGTACTTTATTATATTTATTAATTTATTACAGGGAAATACACAAATACCTCCTCGACTTATGTCCAAAGTTTTAGAGACACACTTATATTATACTAAGGTCCTATTACCCTTCTGAATTTATTTTATAAATAATTTTTTAATCGGTGTACGTGACACTAGTTTGAAAAAAAAATTCAGCCAGCATTGAGCCCCCAAGATAATGCTACGTAGGTCAAAAAGGGGTAGAAAATTATTAATAAAATAAGTTCAGGGGAGTAATAGGATCTTAGTATAGTATAAATGTGTCTCTGAGATTTCGGACATAGATTGAAGGGGTACTTGTGCATTATCCCTTTTATTATCATCACTAATATAAAAAGATTTCAGTAATCTATATGAAATGAAAGTCTAATTTTATTATTTTATTTGTATACTGTTAGTCTGTTATGTAGCGTAAAAGATTACTCGATTCGTTTCAAAGTTGTGTGATATAATTCGAGTTTCAAAAGTCAAACACTGTAATTTTAATCATGAATTTGGAAGATGATATATTTTTATTTCTTACTATTTATAGCAATACTATGATAAATCTGTAAAATATATTAAATGTGAATTATGTATGCAATATATATGTATTATAACTGTTTCAAAATATATTATGCTTATTTGGTAAGAAATTAACACATTGTATTACAAGTGTATTAAAATGTGTAAGAAATGGATTATTCATTAATAAAACTTCTATTATATGTGTTTTATAGATTGTTTTCTGTAATATGTAAACTATATTATTAATATATTAAAAATGATTAAGTAAAAAATATATTATTACAATAAATAATAAATATTATTAAACGAAAGAAATAGCATATTTACGTAAATTTCCCGTATAAATTATTAAGTGCCCACTTAACTCTCAAAAGAGTACAGTGAAGCACTTACTTTTGGGCCTAAAATTTTGAAGTCCCAAAACTTATTATTATTATTATAAGGAACTTTTAAAAATAACTATAGTTTGTACTTGATTAGAGATTTATAGTTATAATTTACTTAATTATGAATTATAGTTATATGTTAGGAGAATGAAAGAGGTGAGTGAGATTAGAAGAGGGAGAAAAGAGGCAAGCGAGACTAGGAGAGGGAGGAAAGAGGATAAATACATATTGCATTTGTTGTATCACGGATACAAATTAATACAAAATATAAATACAATTGATACAAAATATAAAAGTAATTATCTGAGTACAATTGATTTGTATCATATATCGAATATAATTGTATCAATTATATAAATGAACATAATTTATATGACAAATATATTGGCAAAATACACATTACGATATAGAATAGGCATACAGTTAATACATATTACAAAATACAAAATACAGTTGGTATGAAATATAAACATATTTGTTACATAACAAAATAGAATTGTAATATTATGTGAAATGTTTTTTAGTCTACAAGTTTGGAATGATATTTTAAAAAAAAAGATATGTCTATAATTATAAATGTACTGTTCATGATTTTAATACGATTATGATAACAAAATTAAAATAATTTTAATACAATTGAGATACGTTTTTGAAAAATTCTCTTTTTTTTTAGTTTTAATCTAATATTTTTCCTAAAATCAATTTCAGATTAAACCAATCACCTTAAAAATTGAGATATACGCAAGAAAAATTAATCGAAATAACTCATCATAAATTCGTAAAACATCAATAACGAATTCAATGCTCGAAACTTTTTATGAACTCTTGTTGCTATAATTTCAAAGATTTAAAATCCTCGCTTGAGAAAAAAATTGAATCTTTGTATTTTTTTGATCGTTATTTTGAGTGAAAATCGCGAAAGATGAACAAAAAATGATTTGAAGATATAAATATTTAAAGATAATTCTTTGATGAAAATTGTGGGGGGAAAAATTACAAATTATTACTGTGAAGAAAAAATGACAAAAAATGCGAGAGAGACTAACAAATAGAAATGAATGAGTTCTTTGGAGTGTTGAACTATTTTTTAATCCCCAAAATGTGTTATATTTAATTAAAAAAATATTTTGTTATCCTAAATGGTAGAATATTTTCTTAATATAGCATATCTTAGTAATTTACCTATTATAATTCTTCGTGGTATTTACACTTAAATCTAAGCAAATTCTATAAGAAAATATAATATAGACTCCAATCTTTCCTATTTTCTCCTCCCCCATCTATACATTTCAGACACAAACCCCTTTCCCTTTCGCACACAAACTGTTAGATCGAAATAATTAATTAGGTGTAATGTAGAAGTTAGTAAAGAAAATTTCAAAGTAAGAAGATAAACAAGAAATATACCAAAAGACATACAGATTTAACGTGGTTCGATCAATTGACCTACATTTACAAAGGAGATGAGTAAATACAATATAAATATGAAAGTACAAAATATAGAGAGAAATAACATCAACTAATTCACTCGAAATATATGGATGTTCATAAATTCTCCTCCATTATCAAAGCTCTCAAAATCTTAGTACTACATTGTGAATGTTGATTAAGTTAGAAGGAATAAACTTATATTTATAGAGTCCTAAACCTTTTCCTACAAGAAAAGGACTAGTCAAATCTTAAATATTTTTCTAAAGCAAAACCTATTTATGATAAGAAAGGCAGGGCAAATAATATCTAATAAATCTTTCCCTAAAACTAAATTTCTGACAAAATAGATTTGTACACCTTCTTCCCATAATGTTTAGGATCTTGCATCTCTTCTCCATAATCTCCTCCATCATATCTACGTTTTGACACATAGTACTTCTCTGAAACAATTTCTCCAACAAAATCTTCATTACTGTCAAAAAGGTTGTGGCTAGAACTACACCCGTATCTAACCGATTCAATTATCGATTATCAAACCACTAGAGCCGTCATTGGGCGAGCCCACCCCATCCGGGCTAACTCATACATGCTTTGACATTTTACGGGTCAGGTCGGGCTATCCCATTTTGGTGTGGGCCAGAAAATGATCGGCCCAACCCACAAGTACGTGGGTTATAGGCTTTTTGGGCCACCCCACTTCTTTTTTAGGAAAAAATAGTAAACTAGTCAAAATCAATAACTTAAATCTTAATTAGTAAAAAAACTCACTACTTTAAAAATATTAGTTAAAATGTCAAAAATGTCATTATTTTGGAAAAGAATATGTATCCTAATTAAACCCCTATTTTATCTCCTAAAAAAATAATTTATTTACATTTCTATGTATATCCATAGTTCACTTTTCCCAAATTATTTTAATTTAAAGAAAAATCAAAATCTACAAATTTTTCCTATATCTCTCTCTTCCATATTTTTCCCATAAGTAGAAAAAATAAAATTCTTTCTCTCCATATTTTCATGTTCATATTCCTATTCAACCTTCAAATCCTTCTTCTCTTCAACTCCAATTTTTTTATTATCTTCTACCGAAATATTTTTTTTATCTTCAAAATCTGGATTCACATAAATTCCTCTAATTAAGGTATTTTCATCGTTATCTTCTTTTTTAAAAATTTTATTTTCTGATTTTATTGTTGTTTAAATCATTGGTGAAAGTAGGATTCTTCTCGTTTAGAACTCTAAAACACTCTTCAAAGAATGATTCTAAGAGACACTATTTATCTTAGTAAAACGGTTTCTAGTGATTTTCCATCATTTAATCTATGTAGTACTCAAGAAATAGCGGATATTGTAAGATTTGCTTCTAAAATTAGGGAAGAGAGACGACAAGAATAAAATCTTCATCAAATTCAGATTGAAAACGTAACTCGTAGGGTACAAGAAAACGACGGCGAAGACCAAATTATTGATGAAGAGTTATTTAAATATTTTTTACATGTTTAGATTTTTGCATGTTGAGTTGAAGTTAAATAACAATTTGTTCAACAATGTGTACTGAATATATTTGTAAATTCTTGTTATGTACATTGTGCAATATTTATTAGTTTGTATTTTGTATTCAGTTGTTATTTTATTATTGTATTTTGGGGCAGTTTTTGTTAATTTTGATAATGTATTTTTTTTTTCATTCCTTTATATTTTCACATTTGTAGATATTCAACAATTTATGAATACATTTTACATGACTATGACATTTCAGATTTTATTAATGAACTTTTGTTGGATATGTGTTGTATGCTATGAAATTTTTATGTATGTATATTTGTAACTTTTTCTTAGAATTTTATATCCTTTCTCAATTAATGTTCAAATTAGTATGTATGCTATTAATATTTATATTCATTCAAAATCTTATGTTGTATAGTTATGAATTTGGCTTAAGTCATCGACAGCCCCTTAAAGTTGTCAGCATAATTTACTTAGACACCCCAACTAAAACTATTACCTATTAGACACTTTAATATTAAAGAATATGTATCTATTGAACATAAAAAGAAAACTTCTTTTAAAATTGTTTCGTGTGTAATTCACGCGCATCATCTTAAAACAATGACAAATAAAATTATGACACTTGGCACATGGTCCCAGTCTAGCAATAAAATATAATTTTTCAATTTTAAAAAATGAAAAATACTTTCCAGCCTTTATTTATTAATCACAAAAATATTTAAAAAGAAAATCTCCCCCACCCTCACCTAACCCTTTGATCTTTCTTCTTCCTTTTACCCTGTGAACCCTGCAGCCACCATCAATTTCTCCATTGTTAACTAAGATAACAAAAATAAAAATTCCCCGCTCAAATTCATTCTTCTAGATTCGTTATTCTCCATTTGTTTTGAGTTTTTTGTGAAAATAAATAAACGTCACTAAATTACTTTTGGAATTCGTGACGAAGAAAAATTGAAAGTATCTTGAATTTTTTAATATCATCTTTAATAAGTGTAATGAGTGGCGATGTTTGTTCAATCGGAGTGATCGAAATAGAGATGGACGAATATCGATTAATTTTTAACTCCAGTTTTCAAAAATTTTCTTCTTCTCACATATTATTAAATTAGCAAAAATTTTTTACAAAAAATGAAGAAAAAAAAAGGAATGAAAAAAAAAACGCTATCATTAGAATGGTGGGGGAAGAAGATGACCACTGGTGCATGGGTATGGGTGTGGGGTGTGGTGGGGTTGGTATGAAGAAATTAATATGGAACTAATATTACTTCTTAATTATTTAGTTAATGCATGTCAGCAGTTAAAAAATAGGAACCATTTAACAAAAAATAAATAAAAAATAAAATATTACTCTATTTACGCGTTAAGTAGCGTGACATACACTTATTTCGCCACATAAGCGTTTTGTGTTTAATAGAGAGATATTTGAAGAATTTAGGTGTTCAATAGGTATATGTCCTAGTTGAGGTGTTTAAGTGAATTATGCGAACAACTTTAAGGGGCTGTCGATGACTTAAGCCTATGAATTTTGTATTTGTTCCTAATTGAATCCATCCCAAATGTATACAAACTAGATATATATATTATTTACATGAAGAACAAAATCCTATTAGTTACTTTTTATATATATAAAAAAATTCAGAATTTTGTATCCTTTCTCAATTTGTATTTAAAATCGTATGTATACAATTAATATTTGTATTCATTCAAAAATTATGTTGCATAGTTTATGAATTTGACATTTTTTTCTAATTTGCATTTATTCTAAAGGTATGTCAACTAGTTATTTATTTTATTTAAGAATGATTACACCAAGTATTCAATTAATTCTTTTGAATTTTATATTTCATTCTCACTTTTTCATCATACTAATTTTTTGTATTTTATATATAATTAAAGAAAATTCTAAATAAAAATTAGAATAAATAAAAATACAAATAAAATACATATTGAAATGAATATATACAAGATTTTTGAAGAAAAAAATAACTACAGAGGGTAAAAAATATATGAATACAAATATATTTCTTAAATGACTATATAGATACATTTGGCATACCTATTGGAATGAATACAAACTAATAAAAAACTATAATGAATATAAATAGAATATGTTGTGGAATGAGTATAATTTTAAAAAGGCAAAAATTCTGGAGAAAAAAAAAAGAACAAAGTTTAAATTTTATTTGAAAATGTAACTGATGAGAAAATTAAGTGATCCTTATCATTTTTTGAAATATTCTCTCCCTTGATTTTCTCCCTTTTGTTATTAAATAATTATATTCTTTATATAAAAATAAATAATAAAAACATAAATAAGATACATAACAAATTAAAATTTGACATTTCTACTAAATATTGAAAGTGTTGCTAATGAGCCCTCTTAAATATTAAAATATTGATATTTTGAAAAATTTCCCTTAAAAATTATATATTTTTTTATAAACAATAAATTAAACTATAAATTATAATTTAAAAATATTATCATAAATATCGACAAAACAATAGTACATGTTGTTAATGTTACAACTTGTTAATCAAATCAATAAATAAAATTATCTTTATAATATTTATTAAGTTTTTTTTTCAAGTAAAAGAAGAAATATCTAAATAGAAATATTAACCTAATTATTTTGAGTTTGGACTCCCTTTAATTTTAAATTTTAATATTATATTATATTTTTGATTAATTTTTATTGGCCCACGGACCGACCTTACCGATATTTCTCAAGCCCCACAAATCAGCAGGCTTATTCAGGCCAAGCTAAAAAGCCCTTTTCTTAAATGGGCTCCAAAAATCTTAGCCTAACCCTATTAAATCCCGGGTTAGGCCAGGCCCGCCCAACAGGCCTGACCCATATTGACTGCTCTACAAACCACTGAATCTGGCTCCATCATTGAATTTGACTCTGATATCACTTGTTAGGACTTAAATAATTAGGTGTAATGCGGAAGCTAGCAAAACAAACCTCAAAAGACCATGAGTAAGAAGCCAAGAGAGAAACATACCAAAAGACACAAAGATTTAGCGAGGTTCGATCGGTCAATCGGCCTACATCCCACAAAGGAGATGAACAATCCACTATAAATGTGAGAGTACAAAGTATAGAGAGAAATAACCTCAACCAATTCACTCGATATAAAAGGAGGTTCACAAATTCTCTCCCATATGCCATAACCAAAGCTCTCGAAAACCTAGGACTATATTGTGAGGGTTGATTATGTTAGAAGGAACAATCCTATTCATAGAGTCCTAACCTTTTCCTACAAGAAAGAATGAGTCAAAAAAATTTTCTTAAAAGGAAAACCTATTTATGGTAAGAAACTCAAGACAATTAATACCCAACAAATCATTCAGGAATTTTTCTGCTCAGGCTGTCTGCTTAAAACAGAGTTTGTCGCTTTATTAACCGTTGGATCGTGCTTAAATTTGAATTGTGAGTTTTCAGCATCTGGTTCTTGCAATTTAATGGTGGAGATTGGATTTCCTTTTTTTTTAGATTTTGATTTTGGAGAGTGAATAGTAACTCGTTTTTGGGTGAAATCTCTCTGATTCTCTAGTTTTGGTGCAATCTTGTTTTGTTGTTGCTCGTTGTTTGATACTTATTTTGTGACCAATTTTGGAGAACAATATTGTAACTCATGGTGTTTATAGTGAAGATTTTGATCCCATGATTTTTCACTCTTTACATAGAAGGATTTTTCACGTAAATCTTTGTGTCTTGTGTGATTGATTTATTCTTGTCTTATTATTTTAGTTCCGTTGATATACTTGTTGTCCATTCTTCGTATTGCTTGATTTAGTTTTTCTTTTCTTGGTTCAAATTAAAAGGGAAAATTTAGACTTGAATATTATTCAGCTGTTATCTTGTCAGACGTTCTTGTTAGTGCCTTGCCTTTCCTAACACAAAACCCTCTCCTCAATTTGGATCTCTTATTTCTTTTTTGGGAAAATGTACGAGTACTCCCCCAACCTATGCCCGCAATCTCAGAGACACACTTATACTTTACTAAGATCCTATTGCCCCCTCAAACTTATTTTATAATTTTCTATCCCTTTTCGGCCTACGTGACACTATCATTGAAAAAATTGTCAACACGCTCTGAGCCCAGAATATAATGCCACGTAAGTCGAGAAGGGGTAGAAAATTATTTATAAAACAAATTCAAGGAAATAATAGGACCTTAGTATAATATAAATGTGTTCTGAAATTTCGAACATAATTCAAGAGGACTGCTTATGCANTAAGTTCAAGGAAATAATAAGACCTTAGTATAATATAAATGTGTTCTGAAATTTCGAACATAATTCAAGAGGACTGCTTATGCATTTTCCCTTTTCTTTTTATTCCAATCAACATTTGTTTTATCATAAATCTGAAAAGGCCAGCTTAAATTTTCATGATAGAGATATTTTTGGAATTTTAGGGGTTCTATCTTTGCATTATATCAAGGTAAAGATCTCTTTTTAAAACCACGATATTAATATACAAAATAATAATCGGGTGAACATTTGGTAGAAAATGGCCATACTTTTCTTTTTTGAATGTTTTATAAAGGAATAATAAAGAAATATGCACTAGCTAGTTAATGTTCTCTTTCAATTTTGAAGCTAATGGTGTCATAATGATGATACAAATAATTTTGGAATCACAAACATGAAAAATAACATGCAAAGGCACATATTAGTTGGTTACTTACCAAACTTTATCTTTTAAGAATAATACTTATTCTCATGTACTAGCAATTAAAAAAATAAGAGGATTTTGAGACAAATGTAATATATGGTCCTAGTAATTTATACTTAATACAATTATTCATTTTGCCTATTTATTATTTTCTAATATATAAGTAAAGAATATTTCTTTGAAATCTAGATACTGTTCCTAGTGGGATATTATCAGAAAAAAAAGCCTAGAATAAATATGTATGGATGTATATGCATCATTCAGATCGAGCTTTAAGCTCCTTCTAGAATATTCTCTCAGATTTTTTTTTTAATATAATGTTGATTTACTATGCAAATAAACGTGGGACATGAAGCTCTACAAAATTCAATTATTTGAAATCATATTTTTGAGATTTCACTAGATATGTTATCGTTCTGATGGTTGCTATTTAGATTCAATTTGAAAATTCTATTTCAAATAATAATAATAATAATAATAATGATCTTTGGAGGTCTAATTTTGCAAATTTTCATAAGGAAACTGATATGTGGACTTCGATTTCCATTTTTCTGAATTTTAACATTAAAAAAGTCAATCTTCAAAGGTCGATTTTAGTAACAGATAAATTTAACTTTTTTTTTTGAAGGAATTTCAGTGTGTTGTGGTTGTTATTTAAATTCATTTGAAAATCAAAATTTTTAAATAATAATAATAATAGTAGTAGTGAAAATTAATATTTGGAGGTTAATTTTTACAATTTTTTAAGAAAATCACTTTATGAAGTTTTTTTAGCGTTTTTTCTAATTTTCTTACGCTAAAAATTAGAAAAAATATATTTATATTCCTTTGGATAATTTAGTATGGTAAACAGTATTATGTGATACATTTTCAAACTCATGATCTTTTTTGATAAGGAGAATAAATGCTTCTATTATATGGATTCCTTTTCTTTTCATAATATTTTCACCTCATAAATGTTTTGCGAACGTACAACTACTCCGTAATATAAATGATGTACACTTTTCGTTTTAATTTATAAGACGTAATTTAGTAGGATGTAGATTTTAAAAGTTATTTTTAAATTTTTTGTTTTAAATTAAGTTATAAAGATTTATGAGACTATAAATTATTTCATTAAGAATAAAATTGATAGTTAAAATTAAATTGTTATCAAATATAAAAATCTATCATATTTACTTAATTGACAATAAAGTGACATATAAATTGAGTATTAAAAGAAAGGTCAAATCCATTTGTGACCCTTAAAACTTGACATTAATTTTTACTTAGACATCTCAATTAGGCGATGTTCATTTTAGATATCTCATGTAAGGTTCTGTTGTGTCATTTGACAGTTTTTGCTGACATGTCAAAGTGAGTGTGATGCACTCACAATAGCGTGTGTAAGGAATTTTATTTTCTCTTCTTCTTCTCTATTTTTCAAGACATCACCCCCTATTTTTTTTTTCAAGCTTAAATTCCTTCAATAGAGGTCAAATTTTTTATTCAAATTCGTTTTTAAGTCATTATTAATTATCTAAATCTACCATCACCTCCCTCCATTTTTTGCTGGAAAAATGGATACCAGCACCCATATTTCCTATTTATTTTCTCTTTGTTTCTTCATCTCCCTCTTTTCTTTCCAAAAAACAATGCTAAAAAAAGAAAGAAGATGAATAAATATGAAAAATAGTAAAAGAAAATAAATTTTTTTGAAAAAGCACAAAAGAGATTTTAAGTGTAATAAAATAAGAGATTTTCTTAGAATAATATTTTAAATTTATTACTAAATAGATTTTATAATTATTTTTAACTAAAAATAAAACATGTAATTATTTAATTGATCTGTGCCACGTCATCAACGAGTGTATTACACTCTCCTTCTCTTTTTTTTGTTTATTGTCAGAGAAATATCAAAATAACACAACAGAACCCTACATGAGGTGTCTAAAATGAATATCGCCTAATTGAGATGTCTAAGTGAAAATTGGTGCCAAGTTTAAAGGGTCACCGATGGGTTTGACCTACAAAAAAGACGAGCAGAAAACCATCCGACTCCACCGGTGCACTTTCCCAAGGTTTCATTCAAAACAAAGTTTGAATTTGAATGATTTAGACATTAGACCATTAATTGTTTTTGTTTTATTAAGATTTAAACACTTAATAGGTCTGAATATATCTTTATCATTATAATCTATAATAGAGTCTTAAAATCATTAAGATACATTCTTGTGTGGATGATATCAAGATCAGGTTCTATAATCATATTCAAAAGAAGAGTTTGATCCTAGCTCTATCCACAATCACCAGCTACCACCACATACCAATCATCTCTACCATATCATCACCACCATCACCATCACCGTTGTTAACCACAATTACTATTGTCTATCATTAACCACCTTTGTCAACAAACAACCATCATTGTGGTTGAGTAATACCAACGTCTTGCCTATAGCAACATTCACGAGGGGCTAAAGTGACCCGCGTCAAAGTCACGATCCAACATGACCACATACCAACATTTAGGTCTTGCTTCTCTTTTCACGTTTGATTACAAAATGTCGTTAGAAAAATACCTTTCTAAACAAGTAAATAATTTTTTAAAAACATTAAAGATCATATGTTCAAATTACCATAGGATCAACATAAAAAAGTATGACTTTCAAAACTCAAAATTATAGAAATGTTACTGAAAGATTAGTATAAAACTATGTTTGAAAAAGTACAAAAAATTGTTAGTAAAGTAATAACAGTAAACTAGCAATTATTTTGGTCAAGAGATTATTTTTCTTTTTATAATGCATGTTGCGTATACATACTAAAACAAGGTCGAAATGAAAGCACTAACTTTTTCGATTTTGGTTTTGGTTGCACAGAAATGAAAAATCTTTTTTGCATTATTGCATGTACAAATAATTTCTTCTTTTTTTTTTAATTTTATTTTATTTTAATTTGTTTTGTTTTATTCTGCTTCTGCATTATTGCATGCACTAAAAATTTCTTCTTTTATTTGCTCGTCCTTTTAATTTGTTTAGTGGGTAAGCACTATATTGGCCTAACAACTTTAAGCATTAATTACCAAATAGCTTGTTTTACTCACAATTCACAAATATATAGGTTTAGAGGAATTAATCTAAATAATCGTTCATGTACTGATTAAATTAAAAATAGTCGATAGATATAAAATGTTTGTATAATTTATACATAACATATGTAAAATGATGTATAATTAGTGTATACTTGATATATATCGACTGAAAATTAAGCACAATTTAGTTATTTATGCAAAGATTTCTATGCTGAGCCATCGGGGCCTCAATCATTTAAGGAGCTTGAAGCTCCAGTTTTAAAAAGTCATTTACCGTCAATAAACTTCATTTTCGAGTTTCTCAAGTAGGTGATATCTCAAATAAGCTATAACATCGAGGTAAAAAAAATTCAATGCTCTACTATACGTTTTGTATTAAAACTTTTGCTATATTCGTTGAACTACAAAATATTATTATGATTATAATACTTTTTCTTCTTTGGAAAATTAAAATTCAAAACGCATAAATTTCAAGTTATAACTTCACCTCCGATGACCTAAATAAAGTGACCTAAATAAGCTACGAGCACAACATGTTTAACTTAAAAAACATAACTTAACTCTCTATATGTTCACACTATATAAAGAAACGTTTTGATATTTGCACATAGTACACCGTTAGTGAATACAATAATGATATTTTATTTTAAAAATTAACAATCCAATGTTTTTTCAGTTTCTATTTATACGTCTTCCTTATAAAAAATAACTGTTTCTTAATATTTGTTATTTGACAAAATAATGTATCTATTCTTCCTATGTTAGAGTTTTTAACCTTGAAAGTATGTATCTGATCAACATAGAAAAATTAAGTAAATAATTTATGTTCATTGGACAAATTTATTAATCAAAATAAATAAATTAATGTTCGTTGATTAAAAACTTGACTTTAAGCGAATACTAAATAAGGATACAATTATAAATTTATCTAATTTTTAAAAGTAAAATTTAAAATGATGACAACTCAATAAAATGAAGTTTATTTTTTAAGGACATACTACTTAATCGTGATCAATAATATTTTATTTAATTTTCAAAATTTGAATTATATCATATAAATCGATCACAAGAAAGGTATTAGATAGAAGGAAGGGGAAATGGAATTTGGAACAAGACATAGTGACAATTGAATATACCATCAAACCTTTTTATAATTATTAGGACAAGTGAATAAAAAATAATAATTATATATACTTGATTAATTGTTTGAGAGATTCCAATTGGCATGACTATGAATTTTGGTGGTTTTCTATATGTACCTTTATTTATTTATTTTTTCATGTACTTCCTCTTTTTAGGAATTAATAAATAATTGGTACCACTTTACTTTAGCAATGAGGCAATGGCCAAGAAATATTGATCACTTGATGAAATATTTATTATTAATAAGTTCAATTATTGGTCAAGGGAAAGTAATGGCTAATGAAACATTTTTAACATTTGTGTAGACAACATTTTGTTTTAAAAATATTTAATCTTAAAATGAGAAAATACCTGTGGGTAGTAGGTTTATATACTTTTTTTTATAAGAGAAAAGATTTAGGGAGTACTTATAAAAAAGAAAAAAGAAACACATACCAAATATATTGAAATTGTGAGTTTCTACTTCAACTATCACGCAATGATGTTTTTAGGTGTGTTTGTCCGTAAAATTTTTGCCCACCTGACATATATAACAACTCTATTTGTTCACACATTAATTTTGCTTAATGTATAGTAAACAATTCAAGAAGTATCTCCATCTAGAATGGTAAAAACAAAAGTTAAGATCCATAGCCATGAATCTTATATACAAGAATAATGGATATTATTGTAAAATGACAAATTTGAATTATAATCACGTACCCCTTGATCATATGATAAAAACGCATCAAATATTGCTCCCAAAATGTTTAAGGGAAACTTACATAAATATACTATAATAACAAAATATTTACCATTTATAGCAATAATATTTCTTTTTCACTTGATCACTTTTAATTCATTTATAATACAAGTTTAATTCATATTACAAAGAACAATTCTTTATTCATATATAATACAAATTTTAATAATAAATAATTTATTTATTACACATTTTAATTCACTTATAATACAATGTGTCAAATTTTTACCAAACAAACATAATATATTTAAAAAATAATTATAATTCATATATATTACATACATAATTCACTTTTAATACATATGATAAATTTAACATATGATTGCTATAAATGGTAATAAATAAAAAGTATTGCTAAAATCAGTAATTATTTATTAAAATATATCAATTTATGTAATTTTTCCAATGTTTAAAATATATCAAATGGAACGCAACACTATATTTCTTTTATTGCATTGATAACCACATTTGCGGACCTTGAAATTACAGCCAATAGCCACTTTTTGGTTGCACTAGTACTAGCAATAACTTGTCAAGGTATAATGATCATACCTTGCTCATAGAAATTCAAAATGCAACGATTTTTTTCCGCAAAAAATTCAAAATTATACTTTCTCTGTCTCAATTTATACGATATTTTTATTTTTCGAGAGTCGACAGTCTAAGTTTAATCGGAGATTTGCGCATGAAGTCTTTAATTTTTATATAAACTTGTCTAGTTTCCTTCCCTTCTCGACCAGACGAATGAGATATGAATTTCATTTAGGCAGGTCAAGGCTAGTTCAATCGCTATGAGGAAGTACTATAACGTCTATGATCAAACTTAAACTTCTTTAAAACATTTAAAATCCTAGTCAAGGCTCAAATCACTCCTCAAATTTCAAACCTTCAAAAACTCAAAATCACATCTCGTGAATATTGTCACTCAAAACAAGGTGCCATCCAAAACAAGGTGTCAATGTTGTTGTTATTGTTGTTATTATTATTATTATTATTATTATTATTATTATTATTATTATTATTGTTTTTTTCATTTTCTTATTACTATTGGCATTGTCTGCGCACTTTTAGGCTTGTTATGCAAGGGGCCAAAAAGGAAATCATATCTATAAACCAGAATATTATTCTTTCCATGGTGTGAACATTATGTAAACAAAATCAGATATCTTACATATATTAAATAATATAAATGGATTTGTTCCTTGATCAGAATCAGACAGTAAAATTATAGTGGCTTTTTATTCCTTTGGATTCTAATGAATCTAACTTTAACTTAGACAATTTTTCCAAAAAAAAAATGACTCAAAAGCTAAACTTTTTTATAAAGCTAACCACCTAGATAACTTTTTCTTATCTGGCCACTCATGCTTCTTCAAATTTGTCTCTTCAAATTCTCCATTTCATTCTTCTTCAATTTTCTTTTCTTTTTGGGAACCCCCATGGCCCCACCCTTGATCGAGGGTTGTCAAGCGACACCTAGTGGCGGAGTCAAAAATTTCATAAAGGGTGTTCAGAAATAATAGAATAAAAGCTCTTTTCAAGAACTATTGAGATTCGAACACACAAGCACTACCTCATTCCAAGGAAGTGAAACCATTGGGCTACAACAGATTGTTGTGATAAGACTGTCCAAAATATGTTATTTGTGGCTACGCCACTAGTGATACCCCTTCACTGGAAAATTACAATATATATACAGGTCAAATTTTGATTTAATACATATATATTATATATAAAAGTATTGACACTTCTTAATACAAGTTGAAGGTTTAGTCCATCTATTAAGAAGTTGCAAAAAAATCCATGAGGCATGTGTTCAAGCTGCCTTGTTATAATTTTTTATTTTCTTGTTACTTGCAAACCAACTAACTAGCAAGGCCCACACAATCGACAATAACCTCATGATATAATTGTTATTACAAACCACACTGAGCAAGTCCTATGCAATCGACAACCTCATGATACAAACCACACTAAGCAAGTCCCATATGAGCGACAACGTCATGATTGAATAGAAGACGGAGGTTGGATTCGATCCCAGGTCTTCCATCCACCTCCCAACCACTCACCTATATTTCTATAGGTGTCTTGTTCAAACCAGTAATTAAGCTATTATCATTATATAATTGCGACTTAAGATCATTTTTGATGTAATGTTGATTCAATCTTAGGTCTTCGTGTTTCTCACATACTTTTTTTTTAGAGAGTGATGGGGAAGTACGTAATTAGATTAAATAATCGTGGGACTATACCAGAAAAAAGTAGATGATAATCTCTTAAAAATGGGAAGAATAAATTATTATTTTTGATAAAGCCATGATGCCAACCTTTTTGGAAAAATGACAAGGAATAACATTCAAATCCACCTATATGATTCACTTGAGGCATGAGTAAAGACATTTAAATAATGTTTGTATTTTATCCCTATATCAATTTGATTAGTGATATGACTCGTATTCACTTAATAACGTCGAAAAGATGATCTTTTGATTTATTTTATTAAGTGCTAGAATAAAACAAGTATTGAGTTAAATTAATGCTATTCAATTATGGTGTCTTTAGAAAATATAGAATAGATAAAGAAGAGATAAGAGGGTTAGGTTCTATAGTTTGAAACTCTTTAGGAGAGAAAAAAAAGGCAAATGACAAGATTCGTATACTTTTAAAGTAAAATTACCATTTGTCCCTTGTAAGTTTATAATTACAGAAATCCCTCAAACTGATACAATAATATAAGCGCTGATACATTAATCTAATGCATGAAATGCATTAATAGATAAGTAAGATATATTACATTTTATATATTATACACTAATTTGATGTACATTTTATACGTGATACATTAATCTGATGTGCGAGATACATTAAT